>NC_050576.1:193271953-193583453 GCF_011100635.1 Trichosurus vulpecula
TCTACCTATGCTAACCTTGTCTGAACAAAGGACTCATGACTTCTTCAGGATTCGCCCATCAGAATTTGGGCTGGTGCACTTGTTTTATAGATCTGTTTTATAGAATTGTGGCCGTGAGCCTAGCTGCATTACTTCCTTTTGTTCCGCCATCTTGACCCCCTGAAGAAACATTTGTTAAACATTTCTTATACATAAAATATTGCACTTAATACTGGGAATACAAAGACAGATTTGCTATATAGGACTTGCTGTCATGGAGCTTACAAGTTATTACTAATATAATGCTTTAAGATTTGCAAAGCACTTTACAAATGGTCTCTCACTTGATCACCATAGCAACCCTAGGAGATAGGTTCTGTTATGACCTCCATTATACAGGTACAGGTGAAGAACCTTAGGCAGACAGAAGTTAAGTGACTTGCCCAAGGTCACATAGCTAATAAGTCTGAAACCATATTTGAACTTAAGTCTTCCTAATTCCAGGTCCCACCCTCTATCCATTGCAAAAACAGAATGAATGAATGAAAAAGCATTTATTATGTGTTTAATATGTGCAAAAGCACTGGAGATAGAGAAAGAAAAGAAGACGGCCCCTTATGTCATATTCTAATGGGAGAGACATCCTATGTAGCAGGTTTCAGCTGTAAGAAAGCTAGAAAGCACATAACATTTCAGATAAAATCATAGCAGTTTCTGATGTGAAACAATTAACAGTGCCAAGGACTTTGGTGACAAGAACAATTTGGGAGTCTTCAATAACTGTGCCTGTAGGCTCCAAGGGGGTGGTGGTTCCCAGGATGGATCACAAACAGGGTCTAGACTAGAGGCTGCTGTCACTCCTAGGACTCCTGAATTTACCTGCTCTTCTGTGGCAGTTGGTGATGCTGGTGGCTATGAAGGCGGCCTCCTTCTCCACAGTGATTTCTCACCTTAGCAATAGCTGTGGAGCCCAGGCAGGAAGCAATACAAAAGTAACTGCTCTTGCATCTTGCTTCGTAACCAGGGACAAGTCACTTCCCCCCGGGCCACATTTTCCATGCATCATGTTCTGTGATTCCATGGACACAACTAACTATGGTATAGGGGAGCATGAGATAAGTGCAAAGGAGAGGCCCAGGAAGAGTATTATTTTAAACTGGAGGTTGGAAACATTGAACTCCTATCTGTTGCCTCAGAAGGGCAGCTCACTTTATTTATTGCTCTAAGAGAGATTCAGTATATGTATTGTAATGATCCCTTGCTTCATTAGGCTGGGGGAACATTAGCTGGGCTAAGCAGTGCCTGTCAGTTTCACTAAGTTCAAGACTGAGGAGTTGGGGATGAGAATCTATGGGGGTGGAGGTGGAAGGCAAGGGAGGAAAAGAAATGAGAGTCAGAAAAAAATAGAGGTTCATTTATTAGGGCTGGTAGGATACAACAGACAATTATTTGCCTCAGGTATGACTCAGCATCATGTGCCATCGGCCACTCATCCTTGTCATATTTTGTGGTTCTTATTTGCTAGTTAATTCCGCTACTTGAAAGTGAAGGAAATATATCTCTGGTTCAGTGTTCTGTAAGCCACCAACTTTTGAATATTTACTGTGTACAGAATAATTTAGCTTCATACATTTTCATTTATGTTGTACCTTCACCTAAAAAAACTCGTGAATATAATTTTCTTATCATTTATCATTTCTGCGCAGTAAACAAATTACCTAAACCTGTATGTGTACGCTGAAAATATTTGGAGCCAAAATTGGGGATATGAAAGTTTAACAATGAGTGGTAGCACATCATGAGAATAGTTTTATAAATTATATGTGTAACATATATAATTTATAAAATTAAAAAACTTATATAAAGTTTATAAGTAAGTTATGTTTATAAATCTGTGTAAATTTTATAAATATAAGTAAAATATAAAGTTGTTATAATTTTATAAATAAAATAGAAACACAAAATTGATATGGCTTTATAAATAAATAAATATAAATAAAATTTGATATGATTTTTAAAATTCATGTAAATTCTATTTTCTGTGGCAGAGAGCTGGCTTTTGTGGGGTTTTTGTTTTTTTGGTAATGTCAAATCCTTTAGAGGTTTGTTTTCTAGCCTTAACCAAAAAAACCTTTGTTCCTGTTCTGAACATACTGTGTTATAGTATTGTATATTTTATAAATTACATATTTTACATAATGCTCATATATATTTTTTCATTCCAGTGCTAGAGTGTTATTAGGGTCTGATTACCAATTCCAGCCCAGCTAACTTGAGCAAAGTCCCATGAAGGCAGGACCCTGGAATAATTTGTTGAGATGGGTCTTAATAGGTATGGCACTCATAGAAATTGCTGAAAGTCCTGTCTGAAATCATTGGGATCCAGGTGAATCTGGATTTGGCTAGTTTGGCTACGGCAGCTTCTTCTACTTTCCCATTCCATCGGAAAAACTTTCCATGCTTTTGAATATACCACATTAAGAATTGTGGTTTCCATGACTCTTCTTTTCTCTTTGAAGAGAGGGAATGACTGAGTACTCTGTAGGCTTAGAAGGGCATTACTGTTGACATATAATATAGAACTACTCTCATATTTTCATATGTAATTATCACTATTTTGGCCATGGTTCTAACTCTATACAGTCTTGCTTGGTGATCTCATCAGCACCCATGGATTCAATCATCCCTTATGCAGATGATGCTGGAATCTATTGATGCTGCCCTAATCTGTCTCCTGATCTCCAGTCTCAAATCATTAATTGCCTATTGGACATATCTAACTGGATATCCCATAGATATCTTAATCTCAGCATGTCCAAGAAAAGTCATCATCTTTCCCTTCAAACCTTCCCCCTTCCAGACTTCTTTATCACTGTCAGTGCTACCAACATCCTTGTTACCTTGGTGTCATCCTCAACCCCTCACTGTCACTCACCCCACATATCCAATTAACTGCCAAGTCCTGTTGATTCTACCTTTGTAACATCTCATGTTCTTTTTTCTCCATGGACACAGCTGGTATAGGCTCTTATCCTCTCATGCCTAGACTACTACAATAGCCTTATACTTTATCTCCCTTCCTCAAGTCTTTCCCCAAGGCAGCCTATCCTCCACTAAGCTTCCAAAGTACAGGTCTAACCACATCACTCTCCTACTTATTGAGTTCCAGTGGCTCCCTATTACTTCCAGGATCAAATATAAAGTGCTCTGTTTGGCTTTTAAAACCTTCACAAACTGGCCTCTCCTTACCTTTCCAGTCTTCTTTCGCTTTACTCCCCTCCATATACTCTTATCATTCAGTGCCACTGCCCTTCACCATCTCCCAACTTAGTGCCTTTTCAATAGCTGTTCCCCTATGCCTGGAAAACTCTCATTCCTCCTTTTTGTCTTCCGGCTTCCTTCAAGACTCAGCTCAGATCTCCCATTCTGCAAGAGGCCTTTCCCAGTTCCCCTAATACTAGTGCATTCCCTCTGTGATGAATTCTAATTTACCTTACATATGCCTTGTACGTACATATGTGCTGCTTATTGTCTCCCCCATTAAAATGTGAGCTCCTTGACAGCAGGGACTATTTTTTGACCTTCTTTGCATCCCCAGTGCTTTATACAGTGCTTGGCAGAGAATAATTGATTAATAAATGCTTGTTGTTGTTGATGATGACAATGACCATGGTTTCTTATAGTTATCCTATTTTTTTATTGAATAGCATATGACTGTCAAAAATTGACAATTAAAAATTTTTAAAGCTAAATCTATTTTATGATTAAATCCCATCATAAAATTGGAGAAAGATTCTATGGAAAACAACATCATAGAATCAAAACTTCGTGTTCAGAAGGGGTATGGGCAATATCATGAGCGCTCTGCTTAGTAAGATTTATATTTCCCATTTAGCAGGGTTTTGTTTTAGTTTTTGGTTTTTGTTTTTTTCAGTATTCTACTCAGATCAATATCTCTCTCCTGTCAGCCATTTCTTTGGACAGTACTTTTACTCACGCCTGGGGCTTCCCAAACTTCATTTGCTTCTCTCTCAGTAGTACTTTGCCAACATGAGATGTTACAAAAGTACTGTAAGTTCTTTTTTAGCCTGAATATTCTTTAAGGTCTAAGATTAAGATTATATAAAATTAACCAGTTTATTAATCAGATCTCTCTGTAGAAAAGTACTTCAAATAAAGGGATGCCTGTACAGCTATCCCTTCCATATCACAGGGGTTAGGGGCACAGAGCCTCCATGATCTGGAAAAGCCTTTTAAAATGTTTTGGTCCTCCCTTCTTACCAGAGAAGAAGTCTCAATTTTTTTTCTTTTATGGGGTGTTTATAGTACCTTATTGTATAATTTGGGTCAATATTATACAATACTATACATATATTTTACGCATTTCTGAGTTTCTAAACTTTCTCCGTGTCATCTGCTGGACTTCAAGTGTTGTTTGTGGCTTCTGCAAAACTCCTCCAAAATTCCCATTTAATATATCAAAACCATGATGGGGAAAGTAACAATGTACAAGGGATAACTGTACTTGTTTGTTAATGTAAGATTTAACAACTTAGGTTCAGTAATGCTTCTGGTAATAGAAATTAGTTAAGCAATGAAGTTACACTAACTGCATGTCCTACTTGGGTGATGTAGTAGAAAAAAATTTCTAGGGCAAATCACTCAAGGTCAAAGGCAATTTTTTTTGTAGATTAGACAAACTATTGACTTTTTTTTTAAGGTACAGCTATATTTAAAGTTCTATAGCATCTGCTAAAAAGGTAAACCCCCCAAAAAAGACAATTTTGTGTATTTCTTTTTTCCTTAAAAAAAGAATATTTCTTGAAATATTTCTCCCTTAGGTAATATAATTCAATTGTACTGGGAAAGGCTTCTGAAAAACTGGTTTAAAAACCTCTTGGGAAGAAGGAGATGTGAATTCTTACGGTAGGTTTGGATATAACTGGCAAAACCACCATTCTATACAAGGTGAAATTGTTACTACTATTCCAGTGACTGCAGTGCCCTGCTTCATGGGCATTCATTGTAGAATCCACTTTAATATTTCACTATGTTTATTAACTACTATTTTCTTATGACTGTTTCATGGGTAGACATTCTGTTTCCCTAGTAAGACTGTAAATTCCTTGATTGCAGGGATCATGTCATATACTTCCCTATATTCCTTAACAGTACCTAGCATAGTGCTAAGCACATTATGGGCATGCAGGAAAGTTCTGTGAGTGAATGACTAGGGATAACTACAGAGAGACCAAATCCTAGCCCTTTTTCCTCAGTTTCCTAGGGATGATATGCCTTCTGGCTTCTCTAGTTCCTTGAACCCAACAACTCTAGACACCATAAGTTGAGAGTGGCTGGGCCAACAGCATTTTCAGGATTTTTAGCAAAAGATGGCAGGGTAAAGTAGGATAGGAGGATTCATTGAAGGTAAATCCCATTTAAAAAAAATCAAATGAGATAATATTTGTAACAGGGCTTGGCACAATGTCTAGCACATAATTGACTCTCTATAAATGCTTATTCCTTTCCCTTATTCCCCTATTTTGCCATTGATTGACAACTGGTATAAAGTAAATTCACTGTTCTTGGAGTTAAAAGACAGGGGTTTGAGACTTGGCTGCAACACTTAGAAATGAACTTAGGCAGTCATTTAATTTACTTCCCTGAGCCTCATTCACTTCATCTATAAAATGGGACAAATATTACTTACTTCACAAGGTTATTTTGACCAATTTTTTTTAAACCTTAGGGGGCTATATAAATGTGAGCTATTATTATTCAATGTGCATTTAAAAATATTATTGCCAGATATTTTTCAGTTTTCAAATTATTAAAGATTAGCCTAGGGTGGATTTGTAAATAAATGTAACTCATTCACATATTTCAAAGGATCTAATCCCTTTGAAACCATATACTTCCCTGGGAGGCACTTCCCTAAGTTGTCTCTTAGAGTAATTGGAGATGAGGTATTAAAAAGATGCCAGTCTGCTCTGAAAATCACTGTTTGACTAGTATGATAAGAGATTTTTTTCTGGTTTGTCTGTATTGCTTTCATTTACTTTCATTACAGCAAGGCACATCACTAGTTAGAGCATGCCAAATTTAACTGACATAAAACTTAAGCTCCAGTGATTAACTAGTTTCAGGCTCAGCTTTATCACCTCTGTTTATTTAAGATGAGCATGTCAAGTAACAAGGTATAGCTCCAGTGCTAATGGTTAGTCTGCAGATTCCTTTATCCCTAGTGTTTGCTGACCAGTTTATAATTTTACTTGATATGAGCTTTCCTTTCTGCTATCTGTTCTTTGATGTGTAAATCTTTACCTCCCCTCCTGCTGGCTGTAAAATTCTGTTGTATTCATCCTGGCCATAACTAATGCCTATGTAATATTTCTCAAACTGAGTTTCAGGGCCCATTGGTTTATGTATACCATGGATTTATGCCCTGAACATGTGATAAACAAGTTATTAAAATATTTCTGCGTGTTCATAAATATGATTGGCAGCAATGCCTACCAATGAATCTTCAGACAATTTTTATGTCCTCAGCAAAGCTGTAACTTGATTTTGTTCATGTTCCCTATTTAGGTTTAAAAGTGGAGATAATAGTGGGGGGGGAGGGTAGAAATGGGGAGAAAATTTGTAATTCAAGCTCTCGTGAAAATCAATGCTGAAAACTAAATATGTTAAATAAATAAATTTAAATTAAAAATAAAAGAAAATTCCCAGGAATGTCATAGCCAAATTCAAAGCTCCTGTGTCAAAGACTTCAAGCTTCCAGAATAAAGTAGTTTCAGTACTGAACAATAATCAGGATCACAGAAGACCTGATATCTTCCATTATAAATGAGAAGATATTTGGGAATATAATATTCCAAAAAGTAAGAGACAGATGTACAACTAAGAGTAATTACTTTGCAAAATTGAGTATAATCCTTTAAGGAAAGAAATGTAATTCTAATGGAACTGAAGATTTTTAACTATTTCTAATGAAAAGACCAGAGCTGACTGTGAACTTTGATATTCAAACACAAGAGTACAGGGAATCCTAGAAAGGTATGTTTACTTGAGCATTTGGAAGGAAGTTGTATGATGATGCAGTGCTAGCATTCTGATTGAGAGAAGAGCGTCCTTTCAGAACACTTATACACACACACACATACATGTTCATATACATATATGTATATATAATTTATGTAGGGCTTTAAGGTTTTACAAAGCACTTTACAAATATCAAATTTTATCCTCACAACAACCCTGGGAGGTAGGTACTATTAAAAAAAAGTGCAGATAATAGAATATAAATATATCTTATAAATAAACTTTATAAGTTCCATTTCAGTAAATAACTTCCCAACATTATCATGAAAAAATAAGGATTTTACGCTCCTGTGCATTTCTGTGAGAAACGTATCCTCAGATTTCAGCTTCATAGTGATTGATAACTGGACCATGTCCTGGGTATGTCAAATCAGCTTTAATCTTTATTTTTTTTACTTCCATATTTTAATTATTTAATATTTTAATTTTCAACATTGATTTCCACAAGATTTTGAGTTACAAATTTTCTCCCCATTTCTTCCCTCCCCCCCCCCACTCGAAGATGGCATATATTCTGATCGCTCCTTTCCCCAGTCTACCCTCCCTTCTGTCAACCCACCCCACCTTATCCCCTTCCCCCTTACTTCTTGTAGGGCTAGATAGATTTCTATACCCTATTGTCTATATATCTTATTTCTCAGTTGCATGTAAAAACAACTCTTTTTCTGAGCATTTGTTTTTAGAACTTTGAGTTCCAAATTCTCTCCCTTCTTCTCTCTCCACCCACTCTCCTTGAGAAGACAAGCAGTTCAACATAGGCCACACATGTATCATTATGCAAAATACTTCCATAATAGTCATGTTGTGAAAGACTGACTATATTTCCTTCCATCCTATCCTGTCCTCCTTTATTCAGTTTTCTCCCTTGACCCTGTCCCTTTTCAAAAGTGTTTGCTATTGATTACCTCTGCCCTCCCTTCTATCATCCCCCCTCTCTTATCCCCTTCCCCCCTACTTTCCTGTAGGGTGAGATACCCATTTGAGTGTGTAAGCTATTCCCTCCTCAAGTCAAATCCGATGAGAGCAAGATTTATTCATTCCCTTTCACCTGCCCCCTCTTCCCTTCCAATAGAACTGCTTTTTCTTGCCACTTTTATGTGAGATAATTTACCCCATTCTATCTCTCCCTTTCTCCTCCCAATATATTCCTCTCTCACCCTTTAATTTTATTATATTTTTTAGATAGCATCCTTCATATTCAATTCACCCTGTTCCCTCTGTCTATATATGTGTGTATTCCCTTCAACTACCCTAATACTGAGAAAGGTCCTATGAGTTACAAATATCATTTTTCCATGTAGGAATGTAAACAAAACAGTTCAACTTTAGTCAGTCCCTTATTATTTCTCTTTCCTGTTTACCTTTTCATGCTTCTCCTGATTCTCGTATTGGAAAGTCAAATTTTCTATTCAGCTCCGGTCTTTTCATCAAGAAAGCTTGAAAGTCCTCTATTTTATTGAAAGTCCATATTTGGCCTTGGAGCATGATACTCAGTTTTGCCGGGTAGGTGATTCTTGCTTTTAGTCCTAGATCCTTTGACCTCCAGAATGTCATATTCCAGGCCCTTTGATCCCTTAATGTAGAAGCTGGTAGATCTTGTGTTATCCTGATTGTGCTTCCACAATACTTGAATTGTTTCTTTCTGGCTGCTTGCAATATTTGCTCCTTCACCTGGGAACTCTGAAATTTAGCTACAATATTCCTAGGAGTTTTCTTTTTGGGATCTTTTTCAAGAAGCAATCAGTGGATTCTTTCAATTTCTATTTTACCCTCTGGTTCTAGAATAGCAGGGCAGTTTTTCTTGATAATTTCTTGAAAGATGATATCTAGGCTCTTTTTTTGATCATGGCTTTCAGGTAGTCCAATAATTTTTAAATTAGCTCTCTTGGATCTATTCTCCAGGTCAGTGGTTTTTCCAATGAGATATTTCACATTGTCCTCCATTTTTTTCATTCTTTTGCCTGTTTTATAATTTCTTGATTTCTCATCAAGTCACTAACTTCCACTTGCTCCATTCTAATTTTTAAGGTAGTATTTTCTTCAGTGGTCTTTTGGACCTCCTTTTCCATTTGGCTAATTCTGCCTTTTAAGACATTCTTCTCCTCATTGGCTTTTTGGAGCTCTTTTGCCATTTGGGTTAGTTTATTGATAAGGTGTTATTTTCTTCAGTATTTTTTGGGTCTCCTTTAGCAAGTCATTCACTTGTTTTTCATGTTTTTTTGCATCACTCTCACTTCTCTTCCCAATTTTTCCTCTACTTCTCTAACTTGCTTTTCCAAATTCTTTTTGAGCTCTTCCATGGCCTGAGACCAATTCATATTTTTCTTGGAGGTTTTTGATGTAGGCTTTTTGACTTTGTTGACTTCTTCTAGCTGTATGTTTTGGTCTTCTTTGTCACCAAAAAAAGATTCTGTAGTCTGAGTATGAGTCCTTTTATAATGTCTTCTCATGTTCCCAGCTTGACCCTTGAGGTTTTTGTCAGGGTATGACTGCCTTTAGAGTGGAGAGTACTTTGTCCCAAGCTTTAGGGGCCTTGCATTGCTGTTTTCAGAGCTACTTCTACTCCACAGTCACCACAAGCTCTGTCACACCAGCGCTCCTCCTCCCCCAAGAACCACCAACCAGCACTGTGACTGAGATCTAAGCAGGGCAAAGCAAGGGAATCTTGCCTCTGTGCCTGCAAAGCAAGCCCTGCACTCCTGTTCTGATCCACCACTTGATTCCTCCCACCATGTGGGCCAGGGACTCCAGAAGCAGCTTCTGCTGGAGCTCTGCAAGCAGTCACAGGGGCTTCCTGCTGCTACCGCTGTGCCACCTCTGCTGCCCCTCCCCTCCCCCAGGGCTCGGGCCAGATCATGCCCTTCTCTCATCCAGATCCAGCAGTTTTCCCACTGACCTGCTCCTTGTTCTTTGGCATTTGTGGATTGAGAAGTCTGGTAACTGCCATAGTTCAGTGATTCAGGGCCCTAAGGCCTGCTCAGTCCTACTCCTGGTCTGGTCTGTCCTGGCGCAGCCCACGTTGGGCTGCACTCCGCTCCCAACATGGTGTGATAGACCCTTGCCAGCAACCATCCAGGCTGTTTTGGGCTGGAGACTTGTTTCCCTCTGTTATTCCATGGGTTCTGTAGCTGTAGAATATGCTCAGAGTCATTTTTTACAAGTGTTTGGAGGGATTTGGGGGAAAGCTTAAGCGAGTCCCTGCTTTCTAGCTGCTGTCTTGGCTCTGCCCTGCCCCCAGCTTTAATCTTTAATAGCTTTTCTGAGGAATTCATGTAATCATAAAGATCTTCGAATATTGCTGTTTTTCTCCTGGAATACAATCTCCAGAAAAGAGAGCATTTTCTTCTAAAAGTAGAACCATATGATCATCAGTGTGTCTAAGTGTGTATAGAATTCTGAGAGTGGCTCCTTCTGTATTAATCATATCTCCACCATTCAGATAAACATATTTTTGCCTTTATTTCTTATAACTTCTCCCTTGAAGGAATTGTGTGGAAGCTTTTAAATGCAATATCCAGTGCCCATATTGATACTATTACATATGTCTGATATGTCTCCACTGTGATCCCAATGCCAGTGAGTCACTATAATTTTTTAGATTGATGTGTTCAATTCAGTCAGTGCTTGAGCATTTATATAAAGCAGCTCAACATAACCTCTTCTTTCACTTGAATAAATTAGAAAAAGATGGAAAACTATCAAGCAAAATGACTCCTGAAAAGGAATGGAAAACCAATCTCTAGTTTCATGCTAGTGAATAAAGAATTTGAAGCCTTTACTGAGGCTGTACACTGTAGAAGAATATTGAAAAAGAAACTAGCTACGAATAATTAGTATCACATCTGCTCCATTTTCAAAAATATAAGAATTCCACAATCTATATCTAGTGTATTCACTGTAATTATAATTCTCTAACTTTTTGTTATTTTCAAGACTTTATGAAAATAGATTATAATAATTTATGAGTTCTTAACAGACTAATTAAAACTTCTGTTCTTTAAAAATAACAAAAATCCTGCTTAATGCATTAATCAATCAATTGAAAATCATTTATAATATATTTACTGTGTACCAAGCTCTGTGTTAAGCACCAGGACCATCTAGACAAAAGTGAAGCAGTCCCTGCCCTCATTGTAATGGAGGTACTACTTGTACACATGCAAGTATATGCAGAATACATATACAAAATGGACACAAGGTAGTTTGGGGTCAGAGTATACTACCATCTGGAGGGTAGATGGAAGAGTTGTTATTGCTGTTTGTCCTTTGTTCTTGAAGAAGACCATGACATCAGAAAGGTGATGCCATGATTTGCAAGTAAATTGGATTTAAGTGAGAGAGGGCTGTGCAAAGTCACCAGCTTCACTTTCTCTTCCAGAGCCATCTGGGTCCATTGGTGAGACGGCCCTGGAATGGAGGGAAGGAGAACTAGGAAGGCATAATGAAGAAGGTGTTGCTTCACTGGGTCTTGAAGGAGACTAGGAATTCTATGAGGCAGAGAGAGCTCAGAGAGGAAGCACATTCCAGGCGCGAGGAGGGCTAGTACAAAGGCAAATTTGGGCAATGGAGGTTTTCCAGTGTAGAACAGGGAGGAGGCCAATATGCCTGGATCCCAGAGTGTGTGGAGGGGAGGAAAATATAAAAAGATTGGAAAAGCATGAAGAGGCCAGGCTCTGAAGGGCTTTAATAGCTAATTTTTGTTGTTTAGTTGTTTTGTTCATGTCCTACTCTTTGTGACACCATTTGGTGTTTTCTTAGCAAAGATACTGAAGTAGTTTGCCATTTCCTTCTCCAGTTCATTTTACAGATAAGGGAACTGAGGCAAATAGGATGAAGTGACTTGTCCAGGATCACACAGATAGTAAGTACCTGAGGCTGGATTTGAACTCAGGAAAATGAGACGTCTTGATTCCAAGCCCTGTGCTGCCCCTTAATAGCTAAAGAGGGGCACTTATATTTGGTTCTTGAGGAATAGTGAGCCACTGGTGTTTGTTGAGTATATGTTGGGGCAGGCAGTAACATGATCAGATTTATACTTTATGAAAATCACTTTCCAATTTTATGAAGGATGGATGGGAGTGGGGAGAGGCTTGAGGCAGGGAGACCAACCAGAAGACTATCATAGTAGTCCAAGTAAGGGGTGATGAAGGCCTGATCTAGGACAGTGGCTATGTGAGTGGAGACATGGGGATGTTTGTGAGAGAAGTTGTAGAGATAGATACCATAGACTTGGCAATTGATTGGATATCTAGGGTGAGGAGTTAGGGATGACACTGGGGTTGTGAACCTGGTTTGGACATTGGGTTTGAGGCACTTGCAGGACATCCATTTTGAAATGGCCAATAGGCAACCGATGGGGAGAGACCAAACCTGTATATATAGATGTGAGAATCATCTTCATAAAGATTATAACTAAACTCATGGGAGATGATGAGATCACCAAGAGATAGTGAAGGAAAAAGAGAAGAGGGGCCCAGGAAAGAGCCTTGGAGTCCTTTTATCCAGGCTCCTGTGTTATCTTTGATGCTTCCTTCTACCTCACTCCTTATAGCTTTTCATTTACCAAGTTCTGTTAATTATACCTGTGTAACATTGCATTTGTGGTTCTCCTTCACACTTCCCATTGTCTGCATCCAAGAGCAGGTACTTCTTACCACTCTCCTAGAGTATTTCAATAGCCTTTTTTAAAAATAAACTTTTTATCGATATATTTATTTTTTCTACATCATCATAGTTACCTAGTATCCCTTCTCCTCCCCCCGTCAGAGAGCTATCCCATATAACGAGTAGTATTTTTTAAAATACAAAAACAGAAAAAGAAGTGGGAAAAAATCAGCACAGTTGGTCAATACATGTCTGAAAATATGTGCAATGTACAATGCTCTTGGACGTCCCACCTCTGCAAAATGATGGGTTGAGAGTGTCTTCTCATATCTCTTCTTTCAAGCCATACTAGTTCTTTATAATTTTGCAATATTCACTTTTGATTTTTTTGTGGTTGTTCTTCCTGTTTACATTGTGATATGTTGTTTTCTTGGCACTGCTTACTTCACTCTGCATCAGTTCATGGAGATCTCTCCATGCTTCTCTGTATTCATCATTCATCATATCTTATAGCATAATAATATTCCATTTCATTAATGTGCTGCATTTTATCAGTTCTCAATTGATGGGAATCTATTTTGTTTGTAATTCTTTGCTATCACAAAATGATAATAAATATTTTGGTGCACATGGGGAGTAGTAGTTCCTTAGCAGACCTTCATGTTCCCCCAACCTATCCTCCATAATTGTCCTTCAGCATAGTTTTGTTAATTTCACTCTTCTGCACAAAAATCTTTAGTGATTCTGAGTTAAATTCTAACTCCTTTGCATAGTATTCCAGGCCCCTACATTCTGGCACCACCGAGTCTTTCTAGGCTTAAAATATATTTCCATCTAGTTTACACTGAAGGAAAACTGAACCAAAGACTAGGACCACTGATTAGAGAGAATGGGATAGTGATGATGAATAGAGAGAAGAATGAACCATTTGCCTCTGATTTTGCTTCTGTTTTCTCTACCAAGGAGACAAATCTTTGGACTGGAAAGAAAAGAATAATAATGGCTAATAGGGGGTTGAAAACCAAGCTAAATAGAAAGAAAGTAAGAGAACCCCTCGGGCAGCTAGGTGGTGCAGTAGAGAGAGTGCTGGACCTGGAGTCAGGAAAACTCATCTTCCTAAGTTCAAATCCAGCCTCAGACACTAGCTATGTGACCCTGGGCAAGTCAGTTAACCCTGTTTGCCTCAGTTTCCTCATCTGTAAAGTGAGCTGGAGAAAGAAATGGCAAAGCACTCCAGTATCTTTGTCAAGAAAACCCCAAATGGGTCATTAAGAGTCGGACATGACTGAAAGCAACTGAACAACAACAAAGAGAATCTCTAGCTTGTCTTGAAGAGTTCAAGCTCAAGTAATCAAACCCAGAAGAACTACATCACAGGGCATTGAAAGAACTGGCACATATTATTGCCAATGAACTTGACTTTTATTCCTGGCAAAATTCTGGAATGTATTACCAAGGGAATGTTTACTAAACATCTAGAAAGACAGTGGTGCTCATAAAGAATCGGCATGGTTTCATTAAGAATAGGTTGTGCCCGATGTTTTGGAAAGCTTCCCAGATTGGTGCATCAAGAGGATGCTGTAACTATAGCTGACCCAGATTTTGGTCGAGCACTTGATGGAGTTGTTTTTACCACTTTCATGAACAAGATGGAGAGAATTGTACTAGGATTCATGAAAATAGCATTTGTTAAACACTTGCTAGACTTGCTAGACAATTACATGAATTTGGAACTGATTGTCTGGCTAGACTCAAAGAGTGGTCACTAATGGCTAGTTGTATATAGGCTTGGAAGTCTTTGGTGATGTGGTCCAGGGTGCTGGGCACATAAATGACATGCTTATCAAGTTGGAGTAGTCAGGAAGACCTGAGTTTGAAGCTGGCCTCAGACACTTACTAGTTGTGTGACCCTGGGCAAGTCACTTAACCCTGTTTGCCTCAGTTTCCTCATCTGCAAAATGAGCTGGAGAAGGAAATGGCAAACCTCTCCAGTATGTTTGCCAAGGAAACCGAAAATGGGATCATGAAGAGTTGGACGTGACTGAAAAAGGACAAAACAACAAGATGATTCTAAGATCCATTTGAGTTCTGATTCTTGACTACCTGCTCTCCTCCAAACCTACACTTTCATGACTTTTCTCAGGCTTTTTCCTAAACCTAATCTGTCCTTCTTTCTTCTCTTTGCCTGTTGAATTCTTACTCATTTTTTAAAACCTAAGCCAAATGTTAATTTTTCCATTAAACCTTCCCTAATAAATAATGAGGTCAGCCCAGTGGATAGATTGCTGGGCCTGAAGTTAGAGACACCTGAGTTCAAATCCAGCCTCAGACACCTGCTAGCTGTGTGATTCTGGGCAAGTGACTTAACCTTCTTTTTCTCAGTTTCCTCATTTGCAAAATGAACTAGAGAAGGAAATGGCAAACCACTCCAGTATCTCTGCTAAGAAAACCCCAAATGGGGTTGTGATTTTTCTTCTGTGATGCACCTCTATAGTACTACTGTCAACTCTATGAAAGCAGGGATCATATTTTATCAAATATTTATATTTCCTTTAAGGGCTATCACAATGCTCTGCACACAATAAATGTTTGTTGATTTCAATTGGAGTTGATTTACAAACATTAGTTGTTAAACTCTAGGTATGGAATTTGAGACTGAATTTCTACGGACTGTATGATGTACCTTAGATTAGAGGCTGCTATTTTTAAAAATATCCATTAGTTTGCATTTAATTTCTTTCTCACAAAAGAATAATAAACTAGGCCAAAAATCTATTTCAGCTTTTTGTTTTGTTTTGCTCTGTGGAAATTACTGTACGTTGTATACCTGTGGAGATTTTTAAATGTTCCTGTCTGTATAATCATAATTTCCCTCGTGCATTTGTTTACAGGTACTTGTTTTACACAGAAACTCAATTGTATTACATTCAGATAGAATGGACCTTTTAGGACATTTAGGTATATTTTTGTATTTTGATGTCTTCATTGCATTACTGGAAGTCCAGATAATAGCAAGAACCAAGGTAGAATGTCTTTCAGATAGATAACTTGTTTAGCTGCCACTGTGGACACCTTCCTATTCTTACAACTTTGTCTTCTTGTTTGTCAGACTTGCCAATATCATTGCTTAAAATAAGACACTTATTCATGTTAAAAATGCTGATACATTTTGTCCACACAAAAGATACTTTAGACAAACCCTCTTGTAAAGTACAACCCTCCAAAAGCCCAGATCTTCAGTTATTAATGGGAAAGAGGGTTGTATCCTTTAACATGTAGCAGCATGTTACTAATATTGATTGCTGTATTTGACTAGAGTTATGTGGCTTCTTAACATTTACTTTATTTATATTGCTATAGTCATGCATGGTGCATGTTATTCTTTCAAGCCAATTATACTTAATAACTCAAATAGATGTTTGAAGTTGTGATTCAATTTCTTCTGTGAGTTGCATTTTGCTACCTTATTATTCATGTTTCTTATACTAAAACAATTTCTACACAGTCAGTTTCAGTACCTTGCTTTCTCTTACATAACTAGCCTGGTATTATGGAATTTCAGGGAACACTAATTGCTTTGATGCTAAAACACTGATTATTTCAGGACCTAATTGTTCACAAATCCTACTCAACAAATGGGAATTCCTCACGAATCTGATCGTTGCTGTAGACTGCAGTGGGTCTTCTCCGGTGGGGTCAAACTCAAATAGAAATGGGGAGTACTAAAGCATAGATAAAGATCCTTGCAGCTGTATATTAACTTAGAGAACCACATGTTAACACTATCTATGTTGGAGGGCAGCTAGATGGTGCAGTGAACAGTATGCCAGGCCTCGAGCTGTGTGATGACCCTGGGCAAGTCACTTAACCTTGTTTTCCTTAGTTCCTCATCTGCAAAATAAGCTGGAGAAAGAAATGACAAACCACTCCAGTATTTTTGCCAAGAAAACCCCCAGTGGGGTCACAAAGATTCAGATACTGCTGAAACCAGCTGAACAATATCAATGTTGTATTATATTTTTATTTATTTTGCTAAATATTTCATAAGTACATTTTAATCTGGTTCAGGCTCATTGCAGGTTGCATGGGGGTTTGATTCCTTTAGCCCAAATCGTTCAGTGATAGAGAATGTCACATGCTATTGTTACTAATTTATTTTCTTTTTGGCCAGAATCTCTTAGTACTTGATTTAATTTTTTCTTCCGTCAGTACATTGTGTTCATTGCTAGGATGACAGGACTCAACCAAAGCTTTTTAGTTGTTAAAGCAAACATTTGATTGCTTGCTGGCATGTGATCTGCTATTTTCAGCCTGATTTGTCATTCTAGAATTCCACCCGCAACCTGTGCAAAGTGTTCCATGATCTCCTTATATAAGCTTTCAGAGCCATTTCCTCTAATAGCCCCTGCCAGACTGAGATAGCTACTGAGCTCTTTAGGTAACTGGTAAAGTAGAAAAAGTCCTCCAGTGGTACCAGCTTCCTTGTATTCAACTCTTCCCACCCACCAAGAGGGAAAGCACATCAGCTCCACAGCAACCAGCCAGTATCACAGGAAACTTAAATATCTTCCTAAATTTCTCTGGACATCCCAACATACTTACTAGTCATTGGAGACCAAACCTACTAAAAATTTCGAGGCTTCGATGCATTTCCCTGTATGTTTCTTCTATTTGTTGGCAGGATTCTCCCCAAACTCTATTATATTTATGAGAACACCTGGTTGTATGGTAGCCAGTCAGAAGGCTTTCCTATGGTTTTCAGCTGTGATGATGCATAACAAGAGGTCAGGATAGTTGCCACACTTTTGTTTCCTGTTGTTGAGTCATTAAGTTGTGTCCAATTCTGTGATCCTGTGGACCATAGCATGCCAATACTGTTGATGGGGTTTTTTTTTGGCAAAGATACTGGAGTGGTTTTGCCAATTCCTTCTCCAGCTCATTTTACAGATGAGGAAACCGAGGCAAACAGAATGAAGTGACTTGCTTAGTAGCTGAGACTGGATTTGAATTTTGGTCTTTTCTGATTCCAGGCCCAGTACTCTATCCACTGGGCCATCTAGCTGCCCCAAGGCACCTTTCCTAGCTCATAGTAATATTCTCTTAGGCTCTTTTTTTTCCCTTGTTTTAAGGTCTATGTTTTTTCCTCAGTAGGCTCACAAAATGGTGTTGTCTCCAGAATGGATCTCCTCTGTGTATACTTGTCATATTCCAGATGGCCTTCTCACATTTGTTTTCTTTAGTGCCAGCTCACAGAATCACAGAATTTGAGTTGGAAGAGACTTCAGTGGACTTCTAGTTTAACTCAGACCAGAAAATTAATCTTTTCTGCACTATATCTGAGAAAGGTGAAGTGAAGACCTCCAATGAGGGGAAACCCGCTATGTTCTGAGACAGCTTCTTTCACTTTGAGATGGCTCTGTTCATTGGGGAGTTTTTCCTGATATCAGGTTGATATTTGCCTCTTGGCAACTTCTCCCTATTGCTCCTTCTCCCCTCTGAGGCCAGACAGGGCAAGTCTAATTAATTAGTCCCTCCTCCACATGACAGTCCTTCCATTACTTTATAAGGACTACCCTATCCCCTCTTCATTCTTCTCTTTTCCAAGCTCAACAAGCTAAGTAAAATGGTGTCTCCACATTGGTTTAGTTTGCATTTCTCTGATCATTAGACAGTTGGAGTAACTTTCTTCAGGTGATTTTTTTTTTCAGTTTACTTGCAGCACTTTTGTTTTTCTTTACACAATGACGTGTTGAGCATTACAATTCTCAACTCTTAGGATGACTTACAAATTTTGGTATTCTACTGTCATGTGAGAACATTAAGGCAATGTACAAAAATCTTACATAAATTAACACAAATTTACAGGTTGTAAATGCCAACTTTTTTGCAACTCAAGGTTGAGTAATTTAGCCCCATGACATTGGGGGGAAACAGTGGGTTAAGAAAAAAATCTGGTTCCTAAGGCTTAGATTCAATATGTATTCCTGCTAGAATGGTGGCAAAATGCAACACACATTTAATAATATCTTGCAAGCCTTAGGAGAGAAATTCTGCAAGTCAGTTCTTTTAGATGCTGGAAATCTGACCTTTAGATACCCTGTACAGATCTGATGCTTTAAACTGTACAGCTGTTGAGTGTCAACCAGCCAGATGCTATATTGTCATATTATCAGGTCAATTCTCTATAGAAATTAACTCTTAGCCTTACCTGTCAAAATGAAGTGACCTGTATCAGGGTTTAGATCAAAGATATATACAAGGTATGCTAAAATGTACACCAAGGGAATAACTGTTAACTTGAATACGAGGTCAAATCAGTAACGGTTCAACAATCTAAAAAGTGCTGATATTTGTTTAATGTCAGATACAAACTTCCCCACGGAGAAGTTTCTTTTCAAAGAAGGCTTATTCCAGTTTCATGAGGCTAACATGAGGTGTATATTTGCCAGGGCAAATTTTTACTTTGTGAATACTCATGCAGCCAATGCTATGCATCTGCTAGCAGTCCATTTAGAAGCATTTGTGATGGACAAATGGGTGGGCCGGATTTATCATATTCCTGCTTGCTGATCCACATCTGCTGGAAGGTGGAGAGAGATGCCAGAATAGAGCCACCAATCCAGACAGAATACTTACGTTCGGGGGAGCAATGATCTTAATTTTCATTGTGCTAGGTGCCAGGGCTGTGATTTCTTTCTGCATTCTGTCAGCAATATCAAGGTACACGGTAGTACCACCAGACAATACTGGGTTGGCATATACATCCTTTCGGATATCAACATCACACTTCATGATAGAATTGAAAGTGGTCTCATGAATGCCACAGAATTCTATACCCAGGAAGGATGGCTGGAAGAGGGCCTCTGGCCACCTGAACCTCTCATTTTGCCAGTGGTGATCACCTGGCCATCAGGAAGCTTATAGCTCTTCTCCAGGGAAGAGGAAAAAGCAGCAGTGGCCATCTCCTGCTTGAAGTCCAGGGCAACATAGCACAGCTTCTCCTTGATGTCATGAACAATTTCCCTTTCAGCTGTGGTAGTGAAGCTGTATCCTCTTTCTGTCAGTATCTTTATGAGGTAGTCTATCAGGTCACGGCCAGCCAAATCTAGATGAAAGATGGCATGGGGAAGGGCATAACCCTCGTACATGGGCACAGTGTGGGTGACACCATCGCCAGAGTCCATAACAATACCAGTGGTATGACCAGAGGCATACAGAGATAACACAGCCTGAATAACAACATACATAGCTGGGGTGTTGAAGGTCTCAAACATAATCTGTGTCATCTTCTCCCTGTTGGCCTTAGGGTTTAAGGGAGCTTCTGTAAGCAGAGCAGGGTGTTCCTCAGGAGCTACACAAAGCTTATTGTAGAAGGTATGATGCCAGATTTTCTCCATGTCATCCCAGTTGGTAACAATGCCATGTTCAATGAGGTATTTAAGAGTCAGGATACCTCTCTTGCTCTGGGCCTCATCACTAACATAACTGTCCTTCTGCCCCATTCCCACCATGACACCTTGGTGTCTTGGGTGTCCAACAATGGAGGGGAATGCAGCCCAAGGAGTGTCATGCCCAGCAAAGCCAGCTTTGCACATGCCAGAGCCATTGTCAATGACAAAAGCAGAAATTTCTTCCGCTTTTGTTTAATCTGAGGCTGCACACCCTTCCAGTCTCAGAATTTAGAGCCAGGGGAAGGGAGGGGGCAAATAAAGGGGGTACGTCCAAAGTAGCCTACAAGTGCTGCCGGCTACCACTGAGTGAGCTTCAGGTGATTTTTGATCATTTATGTTTATTCTTTCAAGAACTTTCTATTCTTGTTCTTTGACCATTTTGTTGTTGTTTAGTTTTTTTTTCCAGTTGTGTCCAACTTTTCATGACCCTTTGGGGTTTTCTTGGCAAGGGTACTGG
The DNA here is from genome assembly GCF_011100635.1 of Trichosurus vulpecula. Lineage (NCBI taxonomy): Eukaryota > Metazoa > Chordata > Mammalia > Diprotodontia > Phalangeridae > Trichosurus > Trichosurus vulpecula. The sequence goes on from NC_050576.1 coordinate 193,292,546, forward strand.
AATGGTTTGCCAATTTCTTCTCCTGGGGAATAAGGCAAACAGGGTCAAGTGACTGGCTGGGGTCACACAGCTAATAAGTGTCTGAGTCTGGATTTGAATTTAGGTCTTCCTGGTTCCAGGCCTAGTACTCTATCCACTGAGCCATCTAGCTGCCCCAAGGCACCTTTCCTAGCTCATAGTAATATTCTCTTAGGCTCTTTTTTTTTCTTGTTTTAAGGTCTACATTTTTTCCTCAGTAGGCTCACAAAATGGTGTGGTCTCCAGAATGGATCTCCTCTGTGCATACTTGTTCTATTCCAGATGGCCTTCCCACATTTGTTTTTAGTGCCAGCTCACAGAATCACAGAATCTGAGTTGGAAGAGACTTCACTGGACTTCTAGTTTAACTCAGACCAGAAAATTAATCTTTTCTGCACCATATCTAAGAAAGGTGAAACGAAGCCCTCCAATGAGGGGAAACCCGCTATGTTCTGAGACAGCTTCTTTCACTTTGAGATAGCTCTGTTCATTGGGGAGTTTTTCCTGACATCAGGTTGATATTTGCCTCTTGGCAACTTCTCCCTATTGCTCCTTCTCCCCTCTGAGGCCAGACAGGGCAAGTCTAATTAATTAGTCCCTCCTCCACATGACAGTCCTTCCATTACTTTATAAGGGCTACCCTATCCCCTCTTCATTCTTCTCTTTTCCAAGCTCAACAAGCTAAGTAAAATGGTGTCTCCACATTGGTTTAGTTTGCATTTCTCTGATCATTAGACAGTTGGAGTAACTTTTTTCAGGTGATTTTTGATAATTTGTGTTTATTCTTTCAAGAACTGTCTATTCTTGTCCTTTGACCACTTTGTTGTTGTTGTTTAGCTGTTTTTCAGTTGTGTACAACATTTCATGGCCCTTTGGGGTTGTCTTGGCAAGGATACTGGAGTGGTTTGCCATTTCCTTCTTCAGGAGAGTAAGGCAAACAGGGTCAAGTGACTGGCCAGGGTCACACAGCTAATAAGTGTCTGATTTGAATTTGGATCTTCCTGGCTCTAGGCCACTGCACCACCTAGCTGTCTCTTGTTTACCATAGTCAACTCTATTTGAGTTATATTGTTGTAAGTGATAATAAAAGTCTTTGACTTGATTTTTACACATTTGGTTGTTAGGTTAGTGACTACATCATATCCTTTGGAAGAAAAAAAGGAAGATTAGGTAAGATGGCATAATCTTCTTAACTAGGTAATTTTTATCCTTTTCCCGACAGCTCGATGGCTCAGTGGATAGAGTGCTGGGCCTAGAGTTAGGAAGACCTGAGTACGAATCCAGCAGCAGACACATAGTAGCTGTGTGATCCTGGGCAAGTCACTCAGCCTCTGTTCGTCTTAATCCATTGGAGAAGAAAATGGCCAGTACCTTTGCCAAGAAAACCTCACGGATAGTATGGTCCGTGGGATCACAGAGAGTTGGACACAACTGAACAACAATACGACGACAACAATCCTTGCTCTAGAATTCCACAAAGTAGAACTGAATATCTAGGCATAGAGAAGCTGGGAAGTAATGTTCTGTATTTCACATTGGTCTTGTGACTTTGCAGGTTTAATCTTTTGTGGTAGACATCAATGATAGACAGTGCATAAATGAAACATGAGAAGAATTTACCAGAATCCTAGCAGAAGATGAGTGCAAAGATGCATTGTTGTTGCTACTGGCAAACAAATAGGTCAAGTCCATCTGTTTTTGCCATCATGGAATAAACCCGGTTGTATTTTGTATATAGACTCTTGAAAATATAAACTGTCTATCTATTACTTCATCTGCTCTGATCCTATCCCCTTCCCTGATGGACTTTTTTGACTACTAGAGCAAAGTTTTTTCTTTATTTTTTTCAGTTTCCTCAGAGAATTGTTAAAATATTTTAAAAAGCATTTGAGTTATCAGTTGCTTGCCTATATAAACTATTTTGCCTTATAGAAGCTGACTATAGTAGACTTGTGAATTTATGGAATTGGTATAGTAGGAAATACTCAGTTTTAGCTGTATTGAGTAGGACTTTTACAGATAGGAAAACATAGATCCGAACCTAATGGTCTGAGTATACTGAACACAACTAATATCCTGCTTTCTGTTCCAATACATTGGGCTCTTTATAAATCTATGACCTTTCAGGCTATAATAGAAAAATATTTTCTTTCCTGAGTCACCTTTCTGGACAATTTTTTCTTGACCTCTTTATTTCAGTATTAGTGTTTCAGAGCAAAATATTTGCTGGCAAATGTTGAACAACCAACTCTCTGAGAAAAAAAATACAAGCATGACCCACTTTTATGTTTAATCTTCATTGTTAACATTTTCACCAGCACTTTCTTAAGTTTACACAGCCAAGAAAACAATAAATCAATTCCTGATTTGTAGCATTTACCAATTTATGGGGTTTTAATGCTTATGCTAAAATTTTAACAATCAGCTCTCATGAGGTGATCTGGATTATCTCCAGAATAATACCATTCCTGAGGAAATGCTACCCTCACTTGATTCTTCTGATTATCTGTGATCAGTGATCACTACATCCATATCACCTGGATGTAAACTATATAGAACAAAACCTTTTATTATCTCAGATTACCAAATAACATAAAGCCACTAATGCAGTATTAAACAAAAAGGTGATGAATTGTAATAGACAAAGGGTTAGAACTCTAACATGACTGAGGGTTGCCTGAGAGGAGAGAAGCCGGTAGGCAGGACTTGTTCGCCGGAAAACAGAAATTAAAAATGAGGAAAAATAGTGTGGCTGGTACCAAAGTAGAGCTTTTCGAATTCTTCTACTACCTTTTTTTCTTCCTGGTCATAGATGGAGAGTTCATCTAGTTCAGCCCCTTCATTTTACAGATGGAGAAACTGAGGCCCAGAGGAGTTAAGGTCAATGGCAGATCCCAGCTATGAGTCCATATCTTCTGATTCTTTATCCCCTGCATCAAGTTGCCTGCATCTTATAGGACAAACAAACGAGACAAAGCAGATAAAAACATTTAGGGTGTAATTATGAACAAAAACAACAGAGAAGGAGAAAATAATGTGAAGAAGTCATCAAATAGAACAGTAAAGAAACACCTGGGTTAAATTATGATTTATTGTTTTTAATGATTAAGTTATTCCTCTACTCAGAAATCTTCAGTGACACCCACCATTGCTTTAATTATTAACATGGATTGCTAAAAATCTGTGGCTGTTGTCTCCCAAAGTGGCAGGTGTGATATAGAGGGAAGAGCACTGGCTCAGGAGTCGGAGGATCTGAGTTCAAATTTGTGTATATAGTTATGTGTGTGTATATTGTGTGTGTATGTATATATACACAGAGGAGAAAGAGGGGGAGGGGAAGGAGGAGAAGGAAGAGGAGGAGGGGGGAGAGGAAAGGAGGGAGGGAGGGAGAGAGAGAGAGAAGGCAGGTACCTCCGTGATGGGATTTGTAGGGAGGAACTGGGATGATCTACCTTCCCATGTTGTACCTGGCATTACCCTGTTATACCTTTGGGTATATATATATATATATATATATATGTGTGTGTGTGTGTGTGTGTGTGTGTGCATGTATACACATACACACACAAGCACACACATATATGCAAAGATGCATTGTTGTTAGTGTTGGTAAGTGAACTGGTAAAGTCCATCTGCCTTTGCCATCATGGAATAAATCCGGTTGTTTTTATATGTGTGTATACACAAACATATATGTTTATATATGTACACATACACACACGTATATCCCTATGACAGAAAAACCAGCTATTCAGATGCAAGGATTACATGGAAAGGGCATCCACAGTAAATGGCTACTGTGAATCGGCCATTCACAATTCCGCATAAATTAGTTTGCACCATTATGTCTTATCAGCTAGCAACACCCTGAGGAACGGTATACAGGACAAGCAAGTTTTGATGGAGTGATGAGAGATCCAGAGCAAAGTCTGGATCATAAGAGACAAGGCTTAGAAAGCCGAGACTGGGCTGGGCAGGCCCATGTGCCACAGTTGGGCAGACTGTAGCCCTGGTAGTCATATAAATCTTCCTCTCCTGGAGTTCTTAACAGCTCACAAAGGTCTAGAATTCTTACCTTGAAGGCCTTAAGGAAGTCCTGCAACAGAAAATGGACATTACTGACAAGCCCGAGCACATATATTTGAAGCCCTCTAGTCCCTTCATGTGTACGCCTTACAACAACAGCCATTCCAGATCTATGGCACATTTTGAGTTAGTCTCAGTACCACAGTTTACAATCCCTCACCATTATTTTTAACAGACCAACCAGAACATGCATTAATGCAAAATAAAAGTGAGTGATAAGGTCAATGTTTTCTACTCTCCTAGGGTCCTAGAATGCTAGTTGGAGAGGCAGTGAGAGAGGATACACATGGGCAGGACAACTCAGTCTCTTAGGAATACATCCTAAATGGAACCCCACGTCACCTCTGACATCTGCTGCCAGTTGGGGGCTGCTGGACTCCCTGCTGGGCTGTGAAGCTGCCATCTTTGGGCCACTGTGGATGGGCTGCTGTCTGCTGCCACCTGCTGGTCAATACCTGCCACTCCCATTTTCTCTGTGAGAGGAAGAATCTCAGCTTTTTTAAAGCCCATAAGCCCAGGTACCAGTTCAACTTTTGAAAAAATCATTCACGTCTAGTCCCTATCCAAGAGCTTCTCTGGCTGGTTAGGTCCATGCAAATCTCCCTCTGGAAGGAAGCCTGAAAGGTACCATATGGAGATGGTTACTCTTGTCCTACTTCCATGCCACTAATAGTTACTGCCTTCTCTATTAAGGTACATCCTCACAACCTTTTTGGGTAGTGTGAGTATTATATCCACTTTGCATATGAGGAAACAGGCGGAAAAAGATTAATTGTCTTGCTCACGGTCACACAATAATTTTGGAACCACAATTCATCATCTCATCTCTCAGCTTTGAAGTTTCTCCAATTGCCAGCTGGAGCCTTTATTTAAAATAGCACTGCCTCAAGCTGTTTGGAGAAACAAATACCTCTGCTATCACTTCAGGGCACCAAGAGAAATACCATTATCCCAGACTGTTCTGTAAAATTGAGAAAAAAACCCCAAACTTATGCATCTCAAATCAAACAAATTACAGATCCACACCACCCCCTTCCTCCTTCCACCTCCACAGGCCGCATAGCCATTTCCTAAAAGAAAAGAGAATGTTGGTCATAGGAGTGCCATAAGCATTGTACCTTCTCTACTCATGTTTCAAGAATTCCTAGGACTATGTGCCAGAGACCTTTTTCAGGAATATCTTAGACTGCTAAAGAAACAGCAAGGTTCCAAGTGATTGGGATAAATCTTTCATTTCAGACTTCCATAAGAAACTATTGGGAGAAAAAGGCTGATATAAAATTAGAGATAGGGCTAGTCACAAACCCTGAACCAGGCAGGGAGGAAACTAGAGGGCCTAGGAGATTTTGGTCCTTTTCAGGCCAGCCTTAAGCTAATTTCCTCATCCCTGAAATATATGAAGGCCCACCTGATTGGTTGAGACTTTTTGAGAGGGAGGAGGAAAGATAGATGTGATAAGTCCAACCTCAGATACTGGGAATCTTCCTGGAAATATGGAAAGACCTAGATGAAATGATACAAAGTGAGATCAACAGAACCATAATTGTATTCAGATTAACAACATCTGTGTATGTGAAAGAAACAAAGCCAAATGTAGCAAAACTTTAGACAGATTTGGAGGAGAACACAGTGTAACCAAGGGTTTAGGCAAGTCTGTATTTTTGTATGCTTGGTTTCATTGATGGCTAAGTTTAAAATGGATATTATGAAAGGAGTACATTCTTGAAATGGGAGTGGGGAGTTGCTCTGGAGAATGGAAGCCCAGACTTTAAATATCATTGCATTTCTCTGGGCTGTCAGTTCCTAATGTCTAGGCCAGGGGCAATAGAGAGTCAGAGAACTGTGGGCAAAGTTGCAAGGTTTAGAGCTCAGCTGCCTTGTGCCATTGTTTGGTGCATGTTGGGGATGGAGTCAAAGAGCATGTAGAATGGACCACTTTACTGGTAACTAGTCTGGTTGGTATTCTAGACAAAGCTTTGTATCAGCTTTAGTTGCTTCCATAAGGTTACTCAAACTCAGATAATCCTCAAGGCCCTATGAAGTGCATGGCTACATTTTGGGAATGCTTGGGAGACTTTCCAAACATGGGTACAGCTCAGCAGTTAATCAAAGAAACTCCTCTTTGTTGTTGTTCAGTTGAGCCTGAGTTTTTGTGAGCCTATTTGGGGTTTTCTTGACAAAGATATTGGAGTGGTTTGCCATTTCTTTCTCCAGCCCATTTTCCGATGAGGAAATTGAGGCAAATGGGATGAAGTGACTTGCCCAAGATCACACAGCTAGTAAGTGTCTAAGGCCAGATTTGAACTCAGGAAGATGAGTCTTCCTGATTCCAAGCCTAGTGCTCAATCCACTGAGCCACCTAGCTACCCTCTTTAACACACAGTAAATAGAAAGAAAACAGTTATAGAATAAATACCAGTGCATGCTCTGAAGTACACGAGGGATTTTATCAGACAAAGCACCTTGTGCATGCTAATAAGGGCTTGGTTCTCAGTGGCTAGTCTCTCATTACGTAAGGGAGAACTTCCAAAAAATCAGAGCTCCCTAATGATGGAATAGGCAGTTCTGTGAGGTAAGATCCATTCTTTGGAGGTTTTGAAGGTGACCATTTGTCAGGTCTGCTGTAGAGGAGTTTCCTTGAGTGGAAGGTTGGACTAGATAACCTCTGAAGTTTCTTTTAATATTAAAATTTTATGATTCTAGCTATGACCACAGGGCCTGGCACATAGTGAGCACTTAACCAATGCTTATCAAACAGTAGAACGCTGTGGAAGGTGGTTGCTTCTGCTTCCATCTATTACTCCTAATTCTTCTTTTGTTGCTGTTCAGTCATGTCCAACTCTTCATGACTCCATGGACCATAGCACGCCAGGACCTTCTATCCTTCACTGTCTCTTGAGATCTGTCCAAGTTCATGTTTGTTGCTTCCATGACACTATCTATCCATCTCATCCTTTACTGTCCCCTTTTCCTTTTGCCTTCAATCTTTCTAAACATCAGGGTCTTTTCCAATGAGTTCTGTCTTCTCATTTTGTGGACAAAGTATTTAAGCTTCATTTTCAGTATTTGACCTTCCAGTGAATAGCCTAAATTAATTTCTTTAAATGTTGACTGATTTGATCTCCTTGCTGTCCAAGGGACTCTGAAAAGTTTTCTTAAAAGTGTTAATTCTGTGGTGCTTAGCTTTCTTTATAGTCCAACTCTTACAACTATACATTGCTACTGGAAAAACCATAGCTTTGACTATATGGGTTCTATCTTTAAAGCTGAGTAATCTCTTGTCCTCATGATAACCCTTCAGTTACTTGAGGACAGCTTCAGGGTGCTTGCTTGGTCTTCTCTTCTTCAGTCTGAATATCTCTTGTCCCTTCAATTGATTCTCCAGTGACACAAACCTGAGGACCTTCACTATTCTGGTTGCCCTTCTCTGTACACTCTTGTTTATGCTATCCTTCCTAAAATATGACATATGTGTATGTAGATCAATTCAACAAACATTGATTAGTGCCTGGAGTCTATATCTCATAGGAACTTTTCTAGAACATTGATTAGAGCCTGGAGTCTATAACTCATAGGAACTTTTCTAGAATAGAGGACAAATTTCCTTCTAGTCCAGATAGAATGGGAGATGTCCTGTTGGGTGAGCATATGCATATTAACTAATGCTTTGAGATAGGGCTAAAAAATGACCCTCTGGGTCTCCTGCTCTTTAGAATATTCATAGAATTTATGGGTTGTTACAGAACCTCAGAGCTGGAAAGGATTTTGGAGCCTATTTCATGAAAGATCTGTGCTACAAGGGATCTAATAAAGAGTGTCCTTGCTTAAAAACCACATTTAACAGGGATAAATTTTATCTTATTAGATTTGGACCAATGTTCTAACCTGTCAAAGAATTTTGTAATCCTGACTGTCATTTAGTGTGGAGGTGTCAAATATGTGGCCCACAACACCCCTGAGTGCTATGGAACTAGATTAAAATATAATTGGGAAATATTTAACAAAATAAATGAAAATACAATAAAACATATATAATATTATGTTTTAAAACTAAGTCATTATATGGTTCACAGGGATCCTCATTTGTGGATTAGTATCTCCCTTCCTTTCTATTTTATTTTAATGGCACTGATCTAGTATGCTAATTATGTCTCCCAGCTGTACATCATCTGCAAATTTTTAAGGTTTAGCACCCACAGTTTTATCCAAGTCATTGATAGAAATGTTGAACAGAACAGGGACAAGTACAGATCCCTGTGGACTTCATTGGCAACCTCCTTACATGCTGATCTCAAACTATTAATAGGTTTAAGTCCGGCCATTTGGCTAGTTCCTTCTCTACCTAATTGCGTATTATCCTATATCTCTCCATCTCCTTTGCAAGAATCTCATGAAAGACTTTATCAAGTGCTTTGTTAAAATTTAAGTAAATCATGTCTAGAACATTATTCTGATCTCCCTGTTCTGTAGTCCTGACAAAAAATTCTGTTAATCTGGCACGACCTGATTTTGATGCCTCCGTGCTGGGCTTGCTCCTTCATTTTCTAGAGGTGTCCTAACAATCCTGTTGGAGATCACTTAGCTCAACATTCATTTGGGGCCATAGCCAGTTGTCTTGACTTTTGTCTTGACAATGGATTCCGATGAGTCTGAAAGAGAGAGTGAGGCTGATGACTCTGCACAACTCTGCCTGACTTAGATCCGATTCACTTGCAAGTCAAGACATCACCCTCCTGATGTCATTGGTCCTCTTCAAGAATGAAGGATCACCACCACCGCCACCACCACCAATCTTACAGCTCGATATTATATACTCCTTTTACGAATGAGGAAACTGAAGGACAGGGGAAGGAGATGGGAATAGCCATTTATGTAGCATCTGCTATGTGGCAGGTGATAGGGGCTTTGAAAATTATCTCACTTCATCCTCACAACACCCTGCAAAGTAGGAGGTATTATTACCCCCATTAGTGACTTGCCTAGGGTCACACAGCTAGGAAGTATCTGAGGCTGAGCTTGAACTCAGGTCTCCCTGACTCCAGTTCCAGCGCTTTATACCCTTTGCCACTTCGATGCCTCAAGTATACTGAGGTAAAGTGTCATACGGTTAGAAGCAAAGCTGGGATACTCAAACCCAGACTTCCACTCTTTCCACTCTTCTCTATGAGCTCTCATTTATTGAAAGAATATCTTATCCAGATATCTCATCCCCTTCCCTCCAATGCCTACCACGAGGTAGGCATATAAAAACTTTATTGAATTAAACACATGAGGCATGCTTAGTGTAAGTTGGGTTAAACACTTCTACAAAGAGCTGAAATTTGCAAAAAAAAAAAAAAAAAATTTGGTCCGTGTCTTCCCACCAGGTGGCGCTGCTGCTCTATTTCAATTGACTGACACAACATGTGTCCGCCCATCCTGGGGAGCAGGACAGTCTGTCTCGGGACTGTCACAAAGGCGGGGCCTGAGACACAAAGGCTCAAGGGATGCTGGAAGACAAGACTTTGAGCAGAAAGGCTTGGGTGTGCGCGTGAAAGAGGGGTTTCTTTTTGTGTGCCCCTCCAGCCGAATGAGGACCAATGAGTGCAAATGCTTGTGTTGTGACAAGCAAACCATGGGAATGTTTTCAGTCCCAGTCTCCCCATTCTTAAATGAGGGTGTTGGTCCTTCTGACAAACTCTTAGATCTTTTGCAGCTCCAGCTTTCTGTGGCTTTAGGAAGCGACGGGGGAGATTTGCCTCCATACAAAGAATTCTCTAATAACTAGGACAATTGAATGAGAATCCTAGTAAGACAGTGAGCTACCTGTCACTGGACGTGTTTAAGAAGAGGCTAGAGGAACGTTAATAATGAAAAAAATAATAGGAAGCCATTCTAGACCCCTTTAAAGTTTGCAAAGTGCTTTACAAACAACTCACAACAACCCTGGGAGGTAGGTGCTATTATGATCTCAAATTTACAGATGATTAAACTGAGGTAACCAGAGATTAAGTGACTTGCCCAGGGTTACATAGATAGTAAGTATCGGAAGCTGGATTTGAACTCAGATCTTTCTGACTCTAGGTCCGGCACTCCATCCAGTGTACTATCTATGCTATTGGGGGAAGCAGTCTCTTGCTTTGAGTATAGAGACAGAGTAGAGATACTCTGAGTGGGCACAGGTAAAAGTCTACATATACACACGACATGAAAACATTGATCGGTGCAACAGGAAGACAATGAGTAGTTGCTCAGTTGATGGAATAAAGCTGGCAGGGCAAACAGTAGACTGCAGTTGAGATTTTTTATTTTTTAAAAATTACTGTTAAGCAATAAGTCAATAAGCATTTATCTGGCACCTGGTGTGTGCAGGACCCTGTGCTAGTGCTAGGGCTACAAAGACAAACGAAATAAGCATTCTTTTTTTTTTTTGGAGAGGAGAAGGCATGGCAATTGGGGTTAAGTGACTTTCCCAAGGTCACACAGCTAGTAAGTGTCAAGTGTCTGAGGCCGGATCTGAACTCAGGTCCTCCTGACTCCAGGGCCAGTGCTCCATCCACTGTGCCACCTAGTTGCCTCAAATAATCATTCTTCAAAGAACTTACATTCTATCAAGGCAACAAGTACCGGGACTGGGTGTCACAGTGGATGGAGCACCAGACCTGAAGCTAGGAAGACTTGAGTTCAATCCAGCCTCAGACCCTTGTTAGCTGTGTGACCCCGGGCAAGTAATTTTTAACTTCAGCTCTCTCTTCTGTAAAATGAAAATCAGATTGTTCTCATCTGCCTATTCTGCTGGGGAAAATCTTCAAATGTTTGGGGTAGACATCCCCCTATTAAGTACCTGATATGTGCCAGGCACTGTGATAGGCATTTTACAAATATTATGTCATCTCATCCTTACCCTGGGGAGTAGGTGTGATTATTATCCTCATTTTACAGATGGGAAAACTGAGATAAAAAATTAAGTGACTTGCCCAGGGTCACACAGCTAGTTCGTGTCTGAGCTTGGCTTTGAATCAGTTCTTTTTTATTCCAGGCCTAGCACTCTATCCACTGCACCCACCAGCGCTCTAGAGCTAGATGGGACCTTGATAGATCATCTAGTCCAGGGGTGGGGAACCTGTGGACTTGAGGTCACGTGTGGCCTTCTAGGTCCTTGAGTGTGGCCTTTTGACTGAGTCTAAGTTTTACAGAACAAATCTTTTTATTAAGGGGATTTGTTCTGTGAAGTTCGGATTCAGGCAAAGGGCTGCACTTGAGGACCTACAGGGCCACATGTGGCCTTGAGGCTGCAGGTTCCCCATCCATGATCTAGTCCAATACCCTCATGTTATAGGCTAGGAAACTGAGGCCCAGGGAGATTAAATAACTTGTCCAAACTTCCATAAGTAGCAAGTGTCAGAGCTTGAATTTTAACCCAGGTCCTTTTGACTCTACAGCCAAGAGCTCTTTTCATTGCATCATACTGGGCTGCCTAGGACTGTGCCCAAGACAAACCCACTGGAAAACACTTTAGTTTAGGAGTTGGCATGAGTCACCGCTCCTATGGGCATCCGTTTAGCCTATTAAGAACCCACCAGGAACAGAGCCATAATGTTTAAGTTAGCAAGTACCGTGATTCCTGCAGGCACTGTGGAGCACTTAGAGCTTGGTCAGACATTGAAGACGCCAAGGTCACCCACTGCATCGTGGGCCATTGCCAGTCATCCTGACTTTTGTCCTGCCACTGGACTTTGATGACTTAGGAAGAGAGAATGGAGCTGATGACTCTGCACAGCTCTACCTCACTGACATCCACTGCATGGGCGAGTCAAGACATCACCCATGACGTCATTGATTCTCCTAGAAAACAGAGGACAAACAATGCCAACAGAACGAGGATAATGATAGCACCTGCTTCCCAGGGTTGTTGTGAGGACCAAATGAGATAATCATCGTAAAGCACTTAACGCACGGCCTGGCACACAGTAAATGCTAAATAAATGTTAGCTACTATTACCATTCTTAGCTACTACTATTATTATTATCATTGGGGGCAGCTAGGTGGTGCTGCACTGGATACAGTGCCAGGCTTGGAGTCAGGAGGACTCAACTTCCTGAACTCAAATCTGGCCTCAGACTCTTACTAGCTGTGCGACCCTGGGCAAGTCACTTAACCCTATTTGCCTCAGTTTCTTCATCTATAAAATGAGCTGGAGAAGGAAATGTCAAACCAGTCCAGCATCTCTGCCAAGAAAACCCCAAGACTCAGAAATGATTGAAATGACTGAACAACCACAGCATTATTATCATTATGCAGTACGTATATTAATATTTATTTGTAAGGTAATGGAGGAGGGGTACTAGTAGCTCGGGTAATCAAGAAAGGGTTCCTATAGAAAGTATAATTTGACCTGAGTTTTGAAGAAAACAAGGGATTCTAAGTGGTGGAAATGAGAAAGGAATTTATTCCAGGCATGGTGGACATCAAGTGTGAAGGCACAGAGATGGAAGATGAAGTGTTGTTTGTAAGCAAGAAGGCCTGTCTGACTGGACCCCAGAGAGAAGGGTAATAATGTGAAAATAGGTTGAGGCCAAGTTGTGAAGAGCTTTTAGAAGCCAAACAGAGGAGTTTTTATTTGCTCCTAAAGGTAATAGGAAGCTATAGGAGTTTACTGAATAGAGAAGTAACATGGTCAGATCTGAACTTTAAGAAAATCATTGGTAGCTTTGTGTAGGATAAGCAGGAGAGGGGAAGAGGGTTGCGTCAGAGGGAGTCAATGGGAGCTCTTGGCAATAGTTAAATAAGAGATGACAAGGGCCTGAACTAGGATGGTGGCCATGTGAGTAGGCAGAAGGGGACACATGGGAGAATGTTTTTAAAAAATAATTTAATATTTTATTTTTCCCAATTACATATAAAAACAATTTTTAAACATTTGTATTTTAAAAGTTTTTGAGTTCCAAATTGTTTCCCTCCTTTACTTTCCTTCTCTCCCCACCCCAATTCCCAATTGAAAAGGCAAACTACATAGGTTATATAGATCATACATGCACAGCCATAAAAACATATTTCTGTGTTAGTCATGTTGTGAAAGAAAACACAGACAAAAAAACACCAAGCCAAATAAAGAAAGTTAAGAACTAGTATTCTTCGATCTGTGTTCAGACTCCATTAGTTCTTTCTCTGGGGGTGAATAGCATTTTTTGTCATAGGTCCTTTGGAATTGTCTTGGATCATTGTATTGCTAAGTCATTCACAGCTGATCATCCTACAATATTGCTGTTACTGTATACAATGTTCTGGTTCTGCTCATTTCACCTTGCATCAGTTCATGTAAGTACAAGAGATGTTTTGAAGGTAGAGCCCAAATACAGAAGGGGACGAAGCAGGGGGGTGGTGCATGGGGATACATCTTTACATGGATAACAGAAGAATTTGGGGACAGAGTTTGGCATATCACTGTCACTCAAATTACACTTTATAGGCATCCTTGTAGTCTTCCTATATAGAGGTCCAGCCCTGATTGTAGGAAAGGAAAAATTAGTTAAAAAACATGTCTTAGAATTCTAGGTATGGAAGAGACACCTAGTCTACTGTATACCTGAAAAAGGAGCAGCATCTGTTTAAAGACCTTCAAGGAAGGAGGGGTCATCACTTCCAGAAAAAAGCTGTTCCACTTGTGGACGTCTCTAATTGTTAGTTTTTTCCCCAGCATCAAGCCTGCATTTTCTTCTTTTTGACTTCCTTCCCTTGTGCCTAGTTCTGCCCTCTGGGGCTAAAGAGAACAAGTTTAATCCCTGTTCCACATGACAGCCCTTCAGCTACTTGAAGAGAGCTATCACATCCCCTTTGAGCTCCTCTTCTCTAGGCTAAACAAGCCCCATGAGCATAAGGCCCTTTTCCCCTATCCTGTCTGCCTCCTCTGGAAGCCCTCCAGGTCATCACAGGATCATAGATTTAGAACTGTAAGAGAACTTAGAGGACAGATAGTACAACTCACTCATTGTTCTTAGAAGGAAATCGATTCCCAGAAAAGAGAAGGGAATTATTCAAGACCATGCAAATAGTTGACAGAGTCAGGGTTTGAATTCAGGTCCTTTGACTCCAAAACTGGTACTCATTACCACTATACCATCCTGCCTCCATTAATGTCCTTCTGAAAGTGTGGTGCCTAGAAATGAATACTGTGTGTGTGTGGGGGGGGTGGGGGGGCTCTGGCTAGGGCAGAATACAGAGGAACCTTCCTATTCCTGGAAGCTATACCTCTTTTGGGCAGCAAGGTGGTGCTGCAGTGGATAGAGCATTGGGCTTGGGATAAGGAACTCATCTTCTTGAGTTCGAATCTGGCATTTACTAGCTGTGTGACCCTGGGCAAGTCACTTACCTTGCTTGCCTCAGTTTCCTCATCTGCAAAATAAGCTGGAGAAGGAAATAGCAAATCACTCCAGTATCTTTGCCAAGAGAACCTCAAATGGGTTTATGAAGAGTTGACTACAACTGAAATGACTGAGCGACAACAACAATGTGCCTCTTTTAGGTGGTGCGTTGGATAGAGTGCTAGGCCTGGAGTCAGAAAGATCCCTCAGTTTCCTTAGCTAATGAGTGGATCGATGATTCCAAAGGACTGAAGCTCAAGTTTTCTACCCGTCTCCTGACAGCGAGGTGGACTCAAGGTGCAGAAGGAGACCTCTAGCAGAGCCTGGTGATGCATTTCTGCAATACCTGCTACTGGAGACGCTGAGCCTAGTGGGTTGCTTGAGTTTAAAGAGGTTTGAGCTGCAGTGGGCTAAACCAATCTGGTGACTATACTAAGTTTGGCATTAATAGGGTGAGTTCCCATGAACAAAAGGCCACTAGGTTACCTAAAGAGGGGTAAACCAATTCAGGTCAGAAAATGAAACCGGTTAAAATTCCTGAGCTGATCTGAGGTTTGTAAGTAGCCACTGCACTTCCAGTCTGGCAAGATAGGGAAACCCAATCTTTAAGAGAAAAAAAGATGCAGTTCTGGATGGGGGCAATGGGAAGAGCTGTTTTATTTGATTGATCTCATTTATTATAAGGGCTTTGTTTTTCTTTTTTCAATTGGTGGAGGGAGGTTGGGAGGAAAGGGGAGGCAACAATGGGTTGGGCCCCTCCTTCCAAAAAAAGGACAGGAGAGTTATTGAATACACACACACACAAATTTCCATATTTATGTATTAAAGAATACACAGAAGACAACAGAAGGAAGGCTAGAAGGAAACACAGGACGGTTTGAAAGCTACACATTGAGTTTGTCATATACTTAAAAAGAAAAGCAGTCTATGCACATTAGTATTTTCAGTTTCATGTACAATCCTTTTCTGTTCTACTTTGCATATGCAAATTCTAATTTTATTTGGTGTTAGCTACATTCAGAATAAAAACAATAAAAGGAGAGAGCTGGTTTTGCTGAATTGTGTCTTTTCTTTTTGCCTTTTATTCTTTGTTCCAAGGGATGGCTTCCTAGGTAGTAGAGATGAGAGGGATATATTTGTAAACACAAGTGATGTAAAAATAAAATATATTTTTAAAATAAAAGTTAGAACCAAATAATGTTTAAAGACCTTTCCAGCTCTATATCTGTGATCCTTGAAGATGTAAGCGGAATAAGAGTCCTGTAGGGTGGATTTGCAGCTGTTTAAAATGACTTACCCAAAGAATGTTGATTAATGGTTTGGTGTCAAGCTAGGGACAGGCCTCTAGTTCTATATAGGCCTCTGGGTTCCATTGGTGGCTTTACCCTGTTCAACATTTTTATCCACATTGGATGAAGACAAAGCCTTCCTAATCAAGTTTGTCAGTAACCGAACGCTTGAAGGGAAGAGCCAATGCATTAAATTCAAGGTTCAAAAACTAGTGACAGGCTAGCAAATGGGGCTTCCATTAACAGCATAAAATTGAATATGTGTAAATTAAGTCCTCTCCTTCTGGTCAAAACATCAAATGGGTGGCTGGGACACTGGCCTTAATCTCAGTTAAAGGAGAAAAAGACCTTCCCTTCCCTCTCCTATTAATTTCACAACAATAACAAATAGCTGACTTTATTTAAGGGGATAGGGTAAAGCTACTCAATCCCCCATATGTAAGAGGCTGGGGAGCCTGCTTCTGGGAAGACACTGCTGGCTAATGGAATTGCCCTGCTCCCCAATTTGGAGCATGCACAGAATTCCATGATTGGTTTCAGTCTGGGAACCAGGTTCTGAGGAGATGGACTCTTCATTGGCTGAATAGACAGGACTGAGGTGCATTCAAAACAGTACTAGACAGCCAGGACCTTGCATTAGGTAGGTCCCTTTTTTTCCTCATTGCTATTTGGGTGAGGGATGATGGGAGAAATCTCCTGGCCCTTCCCATTGAGACTGACATGTGGCCCATGAATGTGGGCCCTTGGTCTTTGCCTCTTTGCATTTGTTCTGTGCTATTTTTAAATGAAGGCCTATTGGAGACAGCCATAACCTTTGAAAGGTTAGAATCACAAGCCACTAGAAATTTGTTGAGTTATTTTTTTCAGTTGTATCTCATTCTTCATGACCTCATTTGGGGTTTTCTTGGCAAAGATACTGGAGTGGTTTCTTATTTTCTTTTCCAGCTTGTTTTACAGATGAAGGAGCTGAGGCAAACAAGGTTAAATGACTTTCCCAGGGTCACACAGATAATAAGTGTCTGAGGCCAAATTTGAACTCAGGAAGATGAATCTTTCTGACTCCAGGCCCAGCACTCCATCCACTTTGCTACCTGACTGCCACTAGAAATTGGGATATTTCATGGGAAAGAAGAAACAAAACCAAAAAAAAAGAGAAAAAAAGAGAACTAATAGTTTGCCTCAATCTGCATTCAGACTCCACAGTTCTTTCTCTGGATGTAGCTAGCTCTTTCCATCTATGAGTCCTTTGGAGTTGTCATTGAACCTTGTATTGCTGAGAAGAGCCAAGTCTATAGAAGTTAGTCATCACTGAAGCAATGCGTCTGTGGTTGGTTACAATGTTCTCCTGGTTCTGCTCTGCTCACTCAGCATCATATCATGTAGTTCCTTCCAGGTTATTATGAAGTCTGTATCTTCCCTGTTTCTTATAGCACAATAGTATTACATTACATTCATATACCACAATTTGTTTAGCCAATCCCCAACTGATGGGCATCCCCTTGATTTCCAGTTCTTTGCTACCACAAAAAGAGCTGCTATAAATATTTTTGTACATATGGGTCCCTTTCCCACTTGTCTGATGTTTTTGGGATACAGCCCCAGAAGTGGTATTACTGGGTCAAAGGGTGTGCACATTTTTATAACCCTTTGGGCATAGTCCCAAATTGCTCTCCAGAATGGCTGGATCAGTTCACAATTCCACCAACAACGTAACAGTGTTCCAGTTTTCCCACATCCTCTCCAGCATTTATCATTTTCCTGTTTTGCCATGTTAGCCAATCTGACAGGAGAGATGTGACCTAAGAATTGTTTTTATTTGCATTTCTCTAATCAGTAGTAATTTAGAGCATTTTTCATATGCTTTAGATACCTTTAATTTCTTCCCCTGAAAACTGCCTGTTCATATCCTTTGACCATTTCTCAATTGGGGAATGACTTGTATTCCTACAAATTTGGCTCAGTTCCCTGTATATTTTAGAGATGAGGCCTCTATCAGAGACACTGATTGTAAAGATTTTCTCCCAATTTTCTGCTTCCCTCCTAATCTTTGTTGCATTGGCTTTTTTATACAAAACTTTTCAATTTGACATAATCAAAATTATCTATTTTGCATTTTGTAACGCCCTCTATCTCTTGTTGTGTCATGAATTCTTTCCTTTCCCATAAATCTGACAGGTAAACTATTCCTTGCTTATCGTATCAGCCTTTATTCCTAAATCATGAATGCATTTTGACTTTATTTTGGTGTATGGTGTAAGATATTGGTCTATGCCCAGTTTCCACCCTACCACTTTCCAGTTTTCCCAGCAGTTTTTGTGAAATAGTGAATTCTTAGCCCAGAAGCTGGATTCTTTGGGTTTACCAAAGAGTAGTTGTTGACCGCATCTTGTGTACCTAACCTATTCCACTGATCCACCACTCTGTTTCTTAGCCAGTACCAAGTAGTTTTGATGACTGCTGCTTTAATGTACAGTTTAATATCTGGTATGGCTAGGCCATCTTTCTTAGCATTTCTTCTTTTCTCCTGATTCATTCTGTTGGTCATAATTCTTCTTTACAACTTGACTATTGTATAAATGAATTTAATGCAAAGGTATATGTAGAAGATATATCAGATTCCATGCCATCTGAGGTGGGAAGGGAGGGAGGGGAAGAAAATCTGGAACTCAAAAACATGCAGAACTGATTGTTGTAAACTAAAAATAAAAAAATCTTAATTAAAGTAAAAGAAAATAAAATAAAATTTACAAAGAAAAAAAAGAAATTGGGATATTTCTATTCCATGTTGTTAAGCCTTTCTAGGAGTAGGCTCTCCAGCCTCTTCCATATGGGGTTTGAATCAAATCCTCATTATACTTACAAAGCATTTTATAGTCTATAAAGAATTTTGTTCCGTGTATCTTGCAATCTTAGTCAGCTTTAAAAAAAGTATAGTTCATAGAGCAAAGGAGGTAATTTTCTGATTTATAGTCTCTATTAGTCAGACCATTGCGTAGATTTTAGGTCAGTTGTTTTTCCTCTGAGATACTTCATATTTTCTTCTATTTTTTAGGCCTTTTGACTTTGTTTTGTTATTTTTTGATGTCTCATGGAGTCATTGGCTTTTATTTGGTCAATTCTAACTTTCAAGGGGGCAACTAGATGGCACAATGGTTTGAGTGCCTGGCCTGGCCTAGAGTCAGGAAGATTTGAGTTCAAATCCAGCATCGGACACTTACTAGCTGTGTGACCCTGGTAAGTCACTTGACTTTGCTTCGGTTTCCTCAACAAATGAGCTGGAAAAGGAAATGGCAAATCACTCTAGTATCTTTGTTGAGAAAACCCCAAATGCAGTCACAAAGAGTTGAACATGACTGAAAATGGTTGACCAATAATTTTCAAGGAGTTATTTTTTCAATAAAGTTATGTATCTCTTTTTCCAAGCTGTTAATTCACTTTTTATTGTTAGTTTACTGTTAATTCTCTTTTCCCCTGTTGCCATACTAGCTTTTTATTACTTTTTTTTGTTTGTTCATTCTTCTGATTTACTTATCGGTTTTGAGGGTTTTTTGTACTGTCTGAACTTCTGGAATCTGGCCTGAGGTTCTGTTCTATGATGTGTTTCTACTGCTTTCCGGTTCAAGCTGGAAGGCCTGCAAGCTTTCTGTTCTCCCAAAGTGCTATGATCTGGGAGAAGGTCTGTTCCCCACCCTGGCCTCAGCTCTGCCAATTCCTGATCTTTGTGCTTGTTGGCTCTTCCTTGGTTGGGAGTTTCAGTAGATGCTCCTGTACTCAGCTGCTATTCCTCAGCTTGTACTAACCTGTATTAGCCTTCTGGGAGACTGCAGACTCAAAGTAACCGAACTGCAGGCTCCCCTTTGGTCTGGGCCTCCAGCTCTAGTGATTTCATTACAGGCTTCCATGCTGGGCTGGAAGCTAGTTCGGAGCTCCTGCTCTGCTCCTGGAAGCAGAGCCACAATGCTAAGGTTGGCCTCAACTTACTCCTTGCTCAGTTGATAGTTAGGAACCCTGCTTGTATACACTCCTCTCAGTCCTGGATCGGTGACCTGGTATTGGGTAGTGGGCAACAGAGATGCCAGATGACACCCATTCCTGCAGCCTGAGTTAGTTTAGGGATCTCTTTCTACTCTAGTGCTTTCTGCCTTACTGTCCAGTCTTGGCCTTCTTTAGGTTCTTGGGTACTTCTGGCTAGAACCTGTTCTCAGTGTTTGGAGATTTCTTTTTCTATGTCTCTAAGCTGTCCTGGGCTAGAAAAGTGACCTGCTGTAATTTTTTTTCTAGGCTTTTCTGATTAAAATTTGGTCTGGTGTATTTTCTAGATCTTTGTTAAGGAGATATATGGTGGGTAGTTAGGTTGTGCTACTTCCCTTTACTCCTCCATCTTAGCTCTCTTGTGTGAATTTTAAGACGCATATTGATAAACTTGGGGTGGCTAGGTGGTGCAGTAGATAGAGAACTGGGCTTGGAGTCAGGAGGCCTCATCTTTCTGACTTTAAATCTGGCCTCAGACACTTTCTAGCTGTGTGACTGTGGGCAAGTCACTTCACCCTATTTGCCTCAGTTTCCTCATGTGTAAAATGAGCTAGAGAAGGAAATGGCAAATCCCTCCAGTATCTATCCCAAATGGGGTCACAAAGAGTCAGACACAACTGAACAACAATAAAAATTGACAAACTTTGAGACAAGCATTAGTAGATGAAGGGTCTAGACCGAGGGTGGGTAATCTGTGGCCTTGAGGCCATATATGGCCCTCTAGTTTCTCAAGTGCAGCCTTTTGACTGAATTCAGACTTCACAGAGCAAATCATTTTATTAAGGATTATTAAATCCCCCTTTATTAAAGGGATTTGCTCTGCGAAGTTTGGATTCAGTCAAAGAGCTGTACTAGAGGACCTAGAGGGCCACATGTGGCCTTGAGTCCACAGGTTCCCCACCCCTGGTCTAGAATCTGTATCATTCGAGGGATGACTGAAGAAACTGGGCTTATTTAGCAAGAGATGAGAAATCATAGGAGGAGCTATAGCCAACTCCATCTCCAGTATTTAAAGGGCTGTTCATGAAAGAATGACAGAACCACAGAATTTGGAGTTTAATGGGACTTCAGTGGCCATCTGGTCCAACCCATATCCAAAAAGAAATATCTACAATGAAACACTCACCAAGTGGTCATCCAGCCTCTGCAGGAAGACTTTCCATGGGGGCAACCTACTACTTCCTAAGGCAGTGCACTCATTCCACTTTTGCATAGCACTAATTCTTATATAGCACTAATTCTCAGAAAGTTTTCCCCTCAAATCAGTCCTCAATTTACCTCTTTGAAACTTCTTCCAAGTGCTCCTGGTTCTGCCCTCTGGGACCAGAAAAAACCAGAACCATCCCTCTTCTACATGGCACACTTCAGATACTTAAATCTGATGATTACTGTGTCCTCCTAGTTTTTTCTTATCTAGTAAGGTCAAGGCACCAATTCCTTCAACTTATCCACGTATGAAATGGACTTAAAACCCTTCACCACTGGGGTTGCATTTCTCTATATGCTCTTAGTTTTTCAGATGCTTTCTATCCAGGGTGGAGAATAACAGGACCGTGATCTCCTTATTTCTGAAGGTTCTG
This sequence comes from Trichosurus vulpecula, assembly GCF_011100635.1. Taxonomy (NCBI): domain Eukaryota; kingdom Metazoa; phylum Chordata; class Mammalia; order Diprotodontia; family Phalangeridae; genus Trichosurus; species Trichosurus vulpecula. The sequence goes on from NC_050576.1 coordinate 193,313,892, forward strand.
TCCCTTTTATGGGTAGCTAGTTGGTGCAGCGGATAGAGCACCAGGCCTGAGGTCAGGAATGCTCATCTTCCTGAATTCAAATCAGGCCTCAGACACTTACTAGCTGTGTGATCCTGGGCAAGTCACTTAACTCTGTTTGCCTCAGTTTCCTCATGTGTAAAAATAAACTGGAGAAGGAAATGGCAAACCACTCCAGTATCTCTGCCAAGAAAACCTCAAGTGGAGCTGTGAGGAGTCAGACACAACTGAAAAATGACTGAAACACAAAATGACCCTCTTAATGCATCTCAAGACAGCATTAGCTTTTTGAACTGACAGAGCACACTATTGACTAATACTGAGCTGGCATTCATTTGAACCCTCATATGTTTTCCCCAACAAATTGTTATATAATCATGTTTCCCTCATCCTGTACTTGTAAAATTGATTCTTTTTAACCCAAGAGTAAGACTTTATATTTATCTCTACTGAATTTCATCTCGTTAGGTTTAGCCCAGTGTTTTAGCCTATCTAGATCTTTTTGGACATTGATTCTGTCACCTACTTTAACTATCCCTTTCAGCTTTACATCATCTTAAAATTTGACAAATCTGTTATTGGGCCTTTAGCCAAGTCATTTATAAAAATATTAAGTAGCACAGACCCCTAGGACTCTCTACTGGAGAATGCACCCCCTCCTAAGTTGGCATTAAACTATTAATGACTATTCTTTGAGTCTCTTAGTCATTTATTTAGTCATTTATTCTCTGAGTCATTTAGCCCATTCTTAATCTATCAATTATATTACTTTCTATTTCACATCGTTCCATCTTTTCCACAAGAAGACTGTAAGAGACTTAGTTAAGTGCTTTGCTAAAATATACATGAACTGTATACATTGCCCTCATCTGCTAGTTTAATAACCTTGCCAAAAAAGAATAATTCTCAGTGTTTGAGGTTGTCTCCTGGATGGATTGATTGGCACCTATTCTTATGCAACAAACTGTGTGAATGGAACTCTCCTTGTGATCTCAAAGTGAATCGGTTGGCCAGGACTCTTTTGGAGTTGATTTTGTAGAGAAGCCATTTCTTTGGGTTGGCCTATAGACAACTGACAAGCATTTATTAAGTGCTTGCCTGTGCTAGGCACCATACCTAAAAAGTGAGCCATCAGATTGCTATTTCCTCTTTTGGCCTCTCTTCTGTAATGGTCATGAGAGAGCAGCAGAATTAAAAGCAAGTGTGGGTCTCCAGAGGGTAGGATCTGGGGGTATGGTCCCTAATGGTACCTTCCAGGAGAGACATATATGCCTTGGAAAGGCAGTGGTGTAACCTCTCAGCATCAGCCATGGAGAGGGGAGCTACATGGGCCAAATGGGAAGAGTTCCTGAGCTCCAGCCTTTTCTTGAAAGAAGAGGAGTTCCTGAGCACTTTGATTATGGAATCTAATCTATTTGATGGCTGTCCCCCATGTCTAGAATATACTTTCTTCTCATCTTCATCTCTTAGAATCTCTGGAATTTCCTTTAAGATAGCCTAAGCACCACTTTCTATATGGTCCTTTTCTGATCCACTCAACTATTAAAGCACTCCTACAAACTATGTTGTATTCATTTTGGTGGTGTATAGCTGTATCTATAATCAGATGTATATACTTATATGTAAGGAAGCATAGCATGGCAGATAGAAAGAATGAGGCTTAGAAGACCTGGGTTCAAGCTTCTGTGTTCCATGTACTGGCTATGTGACTTGGGAAGTCATTTACTGTTTCAATACTCTAGGAAACTCTCTAAGACTATAAATTGTGTAGAAGGTATGACCTATGTTAGTAAAAGCTCTTCCTCACCTGGATTTCCTTATATATTTCCTTATCAGTGAAGTCACACATATTTCCTATCATCCACCCATCCACCCACCCATCCATCCATCATCCATCCATCCAATCCATCCATCCATCCATCCACCCATCCATCCATCCATCCATCCATCCATCCATCCATCCATCCATCCATCCATCTGTCCTTCTGGCTATCTGATTATCTATCTATAGATTTGTCTGTCTATCTATCTATCTATCTATCTATCTATCTATCTATCTATCTATCTGTCTTTCTGTCTGTCTATATTCATGTTGTCTCTCATTAGAATGTAAAGCTCTATGAGGGCAGGAACTATTTCACTTTTTTCTTTGTATCCCCAGAATTTAGCACAGTGCCTGGTGCACAGTAAACACTTAATAAGTCCTTTGTTGATTGATTGATTGATTTCCTGGGTAGCAACAGCCTTGTGTACCCTCTGTGTGTATGTGTGTTTTCATGAGTGTAATTGTGGAGGTGATATTGGGTTCTCAAAAACAACGTTAGTGGAGCACAAGCTCTGGCAAGTTTCTACCAGACTGGCAATACTTAAGCACAGTCCTAGTGACAAATGATGTCTGGTATCCAAGGACCAGCCTAGATAAATACAAAGAGCCTCATCAACAGTAGGCTAGTCATCAGGTAATAAATTCTTTAGCTACTGCAACCCATGACACAAAGAAAAATATAAAATGATCCTCAGTCCTGTGCATCATTTTTCTGCTTCCACAGCAGTGTTGGCAGAGTGGGAGATGTGGGGCAGAGGATATGAAGAATCATACAGTTTTGGGACAAATTTTAGACATCAGGCATCCTATCATTTTAGACATTCATTTAATTGTTGGTAATTTAAATGTGAGATATTTGTCTAAGTACCAGAGAGTTGTTACACTAGCAGAACTGAATGACAACATTACTGATGTTCTCACAATAAATGAAAGCAAAAGCATTGAGAAATTGCTGCTCATTGGAAGGATGGTTAATTGGTGGGGTTTTTCTGGGATCCAGAGGGATAATTGAAAAGGAGAATTGATCAAATTATCTTGTCTGTATTATGTCCAAAATTTAGCAGCATTTGCCCTCTGAGGGAGTGGTTTTGTGATAATCCTACTGCCACTCCAAAGAGGGAAGAATGCATAATACTTATTCTCTTAATGAGTTTTACTGAAGGATATTCTTTGCAGCCAGCAGAGGTCACAGGAGGGCTGGATATGGGGGTGCTATTGTTCTTCAGATCAAAATCTCCAATTAGGTCTCCACTGGCTATCTGGATAGTGCAGAGAGTGGACTGTGATCCCAAATCAGCTTGTGGAGTGTGGAAGCTCCTAAAATGGCTTAAGAAACACATTTTAGGGGTGGGCAGTACCCTAAATAGTGATGGGAGGGATATAATTGGTTGGGGCTTCAGCTGATGGCAGGAGAGGAGAGGCACTTAGAACTCAAGGAGAGTGAGCTAGAGTATCCTCTCTTTTCCCACATATACATACACACGTATATGCACACACAAGAACATGTGCATGTATATACATACATATATACACACAAACATGTATAAATATATACATAAACACATATATCTATATGCATGTGTGTGTGTGTGTGTGTGTGTGTGTGTGTGTGTGTGTGTGTGTGTTTCAGGTGGGATGTTAGCACCAAAGAAGCACCAGTTTTCCCTTTTTATGCAGAAAGGATTCCATCTCTGGTGTATGCCAGTGATGTTTCAGTTTTCCAGTTTCCAGGGATTTTAGAGCAGCGATTGACTAAATGGGATGACAGACATAGCATCAGAACACTCATTTCTTCTCACCTCTGCTCAGGATGTGTAAATCTATTAACTATAGTCCCAGGAACACAAAATAACAATAACAAAGACGATCTTCCATGTGGGCTGAAATGAACATAATCTGTGAAATCATCATTTCTGAAACAGGAAGAGATCTTAGCAGTTTAAGGATGCAAAGCAAAAAAGCCAAGAGCAATAAATTGCAATAGGTAAGTGGGAAAATAGTGTGGTGACTCAAAAATCCTAATGGAATTCTCTTTATCTCTAAATAACTTGACCTCTGACAAGAGAAATGGCCCTGAGGCATGTTTTTTTGGTGGAAAGATAATAGGGTCTGTGCTCAGGAGTTTACAGCTTTCCCTCTTCTCTAGCAAGCTATGTCAAGTAATTTACAAAGGAAGGAGATAGCATTTGTAGTTTACAAAAATCCCAACCTTTGAAAGCTATTAGATGAACCAGAGGGATGTTGCACTGAAAGCATACTCACATTGGTTGAGGACACTTGGTCACATTCTGTTGAGACTGTATAAAGCCAGAGAAAATTTGAATGTCTGGTAGTTTAGGATGGGAGGGCAGCTAGGTGCTACAGTGAATAGAATATTGAGTTGGGAACCAGAAAGATTCATCTTTCTGAGTTCAAATCTGGCTTCAGACACTTACTAGCTGTGTGATCCTGGGAGAGTCACTTCACCCTGTTTGCCTCGGTTTCCTCATCTGTAAAATGAGCTGGAAAAGGAAATGGCAAACCACTCCAGTATCTCTGCCAAGAAAACCCCAAATGGGGCCCCATAGAGTTGGACACAACTGAAATGCCTGAACAACAAAAGTTTAGGATGGCAGCCTTTCAGCTAAGATCCTGAGAAGGATTCACTCAGGTGGCTGGAGGATGGGGGGAAGAGCCCCAGCCTGGCTTCAGTCTTTGTCTTGCCCTTGGTCTTTTTCTCCCTCTACCTTCTTGTGCAGCGATTGCAGAAAGTTCCAAAGGATTTTAAACTTCCCATCAGTATCGTAGCAGCATCCCAGGACAACTGATGTTGAGGTCTGAATAAAGAGCTAAGGACAGATTGGATGAATTGAGGAAAGGCATGTTCAAGGCTCTTCAAGGATTCTGGCAAACAAGATTCATCACACCTCACAAGAACATCTTCAGGAATCCAGTAAAAGGACTTCCAGGAGCTGAGTTGTTTCCTTTGCCACATGCGCTGTAGGCTTGAATTCACTTTTCTCTAAACTCTATATGTACTTGTGGGATAGTAGTGTGTCACAGACTTAAAAATATTTGGGGGGGGGGAAATGTTTTGTAGCACCATGTAAAATATTTGTTTCTAAAAGCTGATTAAAGCTAAGTGACTAATTGATATCATCTGATAGTGATGTGGGTAGGGGAAACATACAGGTCTCAGCTTATGAGTTACAGCACTAGAAAAGATACCTTCCAACTCCTTAGGGTTATCCCCAGAACACTTAGGGGACATAGTAGCTGCCCTCTGGGGACCCAGCATCCCACTGTGAATGAGGATTTGGGAGAGAAAGTCCAGGGTATGTGCTGCAAACAAAATCTCTCATCCAAAAGCCAGTCTATTTACATTCAGAAAAACTCATCACTAGGTTGGCCCACGCTGATGAAAGCACAGATGCTTGAAGCTTTGAATTAAGGCATTCTCTCTTACTGTCTCATCACCTCTTTTGGACTTCAAATTCAATGTTTGCTCTACCCTTTCTGATTTGCAGATCATTCTTTTTAATAGAGAAAATGGAAACAAAAATGTAGACGAGCAGCTCTGTTTTCTCTCTGTCAGCTGTTAATATTATGCCATCTGCCCCAAGAAGAGGATCTCTCCATTCTTTGTTTTCTCTTTAAATACAACTTTTTTTTAAAAAAGGCTCTTTTCGTTGCTCTAGCATTTTCTCCCAAGCCCTAGCTCTTTCTGGGATTTAGCCTTGTTGATACAATTCTTACAGGCATATGCCACTCTTTTCTATTTATGTGTTGTTAATAATAACAATAGGATTTATTTTTGGAAAAATATTTTAGTTTTTTTCCAATTACATGTTAAAAACAACTTTTAACATTCAGTTTTTAAAGATTTTGAGTTCCAAATTCTCTCCCTGTCTCCGTCCTCTCACCCCTTCCTTGGGATGGTAAGTAATTTGATATAGGTTATACACATGCAATCATGCAAAATATATTTCCATATTAGTCATGTTCAGAAAGAAAACAGAGACCAAGGAAAAACCCATGAAGAATATAAAGAAAGTGAAAAATGGCATGCTTTGGTCTGCATTCAGACTCTTTTAGTTCTTTCTCTGGAGGTGGAAAACATTTTTCATCATGAGTCCTTTGGAACTGGCTTGGATCATTGTATTGAATAGTTAGGATTTATATAGTGCTTTGAGGTTTGCAAAGTGCTTTACATATATCTTGTCATTTACTCTTCATAACAACCCTATGAGTTAGGTGCTGTTACCATCACCATTTTATAGATGAGGAAACTGAGGTTTGGAGGGGTTAAATGATCTGCTCAGGGTCACAGAACTAGAAAGTGTCTGAAGTAGAATTTGAACTCAGGTCTTCTTGATTCTGAATTTAGCATTCTACCCACAGCACAACCTAGCTGCCTTTCATATTTGGCGCATGTCATTTAACATATTGTATTCTACTCAGTATTGGGTGCGGAGGAAGAAATGATAGGGCTATGTTCAGAAATTGACATGACATAAAAACATCGATATTAATACATTTTTAAAAAACATTGAATCCTTTGCAGAGCTCTCTATAAAGCCATGATGATTTCTTTAAATGTCTCCTATTTGTTTCTGTTAGGATCATTCATTATTGAATTACGTGAAATTAGTTTTTGGAACCATACTTCCCTCTTGAGTGAATTTCTTTTGATTCTCTGACTATTGAATCAAGCCTCTCTCTTCTTCCTTTCTTTTATTTTCCGTCCTTTATTTTTCAGTTAACAAGAATTCCCACCTTCCACCACCAGTGAGTGAAAACAAAATTCTTGTAACATATGTGTACAGTCAAGAAAAATAATTCCTGCATTAGCCATGTCCAAAAAATGTGTCCCATTCTGCATCTTTAGTCTACCACCTCTCTGTCAGGAGATGGGTGGTATTATTTATTATCAGGCCTCTGGAATCAAGGTTGATTGTTGTGTTTATTGTAGTTCTTAAGTCTTCCAAAGGTGTTTAATTTTTACAATTTTGTTGTTATTTTATACATTACTCTCCTAATACTGTTACTTTTTTGAACTTTTTGAAATCTGACTTCTGAAAGTAAAAGGTATATTTTTTCCATTGTTCCACACCTTGGCTATCACAAACTCAAAGATGATATCATCACTTTCCCCTCATTGTGTCCTCCATATTATGAGAAATAAGATTATCAGCAAGATAAGACAACAATTTATCCAATGATGTGACTTCAGTCAAATAAGACTTCCAGAAGGGGTATGGATAGTTGAAGCCTCCTAATGCCATCATATCCTGTCTATGTGCTAGTTTTGTGATCTGTATTAGGAAAGGATCATTCATCTCTTCTGCCTGGCTAAGCTTCAACCTACATTTCCTGGCTGATTTCAATCAACTATTCTTTAGGTATTCTATGGCCTAGTCAATTTGGATTATAATCTGTTCTTAATTTCGTTCTTCCCTTTCCTTCCCTTGTGCATTCACTTAACCCACTTCTAATTGCCAACATACATACATACATACATGTATGCATTATTCACTATAGTTTATACACCATAATAGAAATGATCAATAAAACCAAAAGGTGGTTCTTTGAAAACACTAACAGAATTTAGGACTTATTTATGTTAAAAATCTGACAAGGTATAGGGATCTTTTTTAATATCATAAAAATATCTAAATGCAAGTATTATATGCAATGGCATATACTAGAAGTTTTCCAGTAAGTACAGGCACAGAAAAGGGATGCCCACTGTCCCTATTATTTGACATAGTTTTAGAAATTCTAATATCATTAAGACAAGAGAAAGAGATCAAAGGTGAAAGATAGGCAAAGAGGAGATAAAACCATCCATACTTGCTGATGACATGATGATTTTCTTAGAAAATCCTAGGGAATTAGCAAAGATACCGCATGAGACAATAGCTTCAAGGAAGTTGCAGGATACAAAACTCATAGAAATCAATAGCAGCTCTGTATAACAAAAATAAATAATAACAAAATCCAAGCAACATTAATCAAAAGGAGAATCCCATTCAAAGTAATTTCAAAATGCCCCAAATATTGGAAAATTGAGCCCCTGTCGCATACTCAATACCTCTACAGATTTAATTACAAAGTTCACCTAAAGGAAATTAAAAACAACTCCAAAAGCTGGAAGAATATTCAGTGCCAACTATCGGGGCTGTACCAATATAGTAAAAGTAACAATACAACAAAGTTAATTCACAGTTTTAGTGCTATGCCAATCAAACTATTAAAGGGATATTTTACAGAACTCAATAAAACAATAATAAAATTTATTTAGAGAAACAAAAGGCCTAGAATATCAAGGGAAGTAATGAAAAAAGGTTAGGATGAGGGGGAAATTGCACTGCCAGAGGTGAGACTCTGTTATAAAGCAATAATCATCTGAATTATTTGATTCTAGCTAAAAAACCAGAAAAATAGGTCAATGAAACTGACTACACTAGGTAGAATAAAGATCAATAAAACAGTGTTTAATAAACCTCCATAACATAAATTGCTTAAGAAAAATTCCCTATTTGAGAATTACTAGAAAAACTGGGGAAAAAAGCCTAGCAGAAATTAGACTTAGACCAACACCTTGTACCATTTTAAATTATAAATTCAAAATGATACATTACCTGAATTAAAGATCATGCTATACATGTCATGCTATAAAAGAATTAGAAGAGAAGTATATTATATAACTTTCACAATTGTGGGTAGGACATATATTCTTAGCCAAACAAGGGATAGAGGCAATTACAAAAGAAAAAATGGATAATTTTGATTACCTGAAATTGAAAAGCTTCTGCACTAAAAGATTAATGTACCTCGGATAAGGAAGGATGAGGTTGTTTCAAATTTCCCAGATAAGGGTTTAGTATATAGGATATATTGGTGACTAATACTTGTTACACACCCATACCCACACCTACATATACACACACACACTCACACATTTATGCACATATATAAACAAAAGCCATTCCCCAATAGATTAGTAGTCAAAGGATATGAGCAGATATCAAACAGGAGTTGCAAACTATTTACAACATATGAAAGAATGCTCAAAATCACCAATAATAAGATAAATACACATCAAAACAACCCTGAGATATCATCTCACACCCAACAAGTTAGCAAAGAGGAGAAAAGATGGGAATAGTCATTGTTGGAAGATAGGTCATTGCCTAAGGAATGCCTAAATAAATTGTGATACAAGTGAGCAGGGGCTCTTTCTTCCTAAAGACCAGAGCAGACCAAGAGAGCAGTGACTGCACCTCTCCCTGGATCACACAACCTTGGAATCACTGAAAACTTGCAGACTCCCAGAACTAGCTCTGAAAAGAGCTGCATGAAAAAGCATGACTCTTGGGACAGTGCTTCCACACCTCAGGGAGCAGAGCCCAAATTTAAGATAAAGCTCAAAGTTAAGAAATAGCCTGAAAAATGATCAAACAACACAAAAAGAACTTGATCATAAAAATCTAATATGATGGCAGGAAGACCAAATTATGAACTCAGAAGAAGACAACAATGTGAAAACAGCTACAAGAAAGCCCCCCCCCCCGCCCCAGAAAAATGCTAGTTGAACTCAAGTTCAACAAGAATTCCTGGAAGAGTTAAAGAAAGAGCTAGGAGAGGTAGAGGAAAAATTGGGAAAAGAAATGAGTGATGCAAGAAAATTATGAAAAGAGAATTAACAGCTTGTTAAAACAGGCATCAAAAGCACTGAAGAAAATAACACCTTAAAAATAGAATTAGCTTAAAGGCAAAAAGGTACAAAAATTCACTGAAGAAAATAACTCCTTAAAAAGCAGAATGGGCCAAAAAGGAGGTACAAAAGCTCACTGAAGAAAATAATTCCTTAAAAATAAAATTGTGTAAGTGGAAGCTAATGACTCTATAAGACATCAGGAAATAATAAAACAAAATCAAAAGAATGAAAAATATTGTAAAATGTGAAATATCTCATTGGAAAAACAACTGACTTAGGAAATAGACTGAGGAGAGATAATTTAAAAATTATTGGACTACCTGAGAGTCATGATCAAAAAAGGACCTAGACATCATATTTCAAGAAATTATAAAAGAAAACTGTCTCAATATCTTAGACCCTGAGGGTAACAGAAATAAAAAGAATCCACTGATCACCTCTTGAAAGAGATCTCAAAATGAAAACTCCCAAAATATTATAACCAAATTCCAGAACTCCCAGGTCAAGGATAAAATATTGTAATCAGCTCGAAAGAAATAATTCAAATATGGTGAAGCCACAGTCATGATCACACAAAATTTACCAGCTTCCATGTTAAAGGAGCAGAGGGCTTAGAATATGATACTCTGGAAGGCAAAGGAGCTAGTATTACAACCAAGAATAACCTGCCCAGCAAAACTGAATATAATCCTTCAAGGGGAAAAATAGATATTTAGTGAAGTAGAGAACTTTTAAGCATTCATAATGAAAAGGCCAGAGCTGAATAGAAAATTTGACATTCAAATGCAATACTAAAGAGAAATATAAAAAGGTAAACATGAAAGAAAAATCATAAGAAACTCAGTAAAGTTAAACTGTTTATAATCCTATATTGGAAGATGAAACATGTAATTCCTAAGAACTTGTTATTGTTAGGGAAGTTAGAAGGAATCTACATGGAGGATGTGAATGTTAGTCAATTATGTTGTTATAATCTTCTACTCCCCCAAAATGAAAGGGTAAGAAAGAGGGATGCACTGAGGGGAGGGCAAAGGGAGAAGTCAAATGGGGAAATTTTTCTCACATAAAAGAGGCATGCAAAGAAGAACTTTTATAGTGAAGGAGAAAAAGGAGGAGGTGGTGGTGGGTGATGTTTGAACCTCACTCTCATTAGAATTGGTTCAAAGAGAATATATTGGTTCAAAGAATACACATACACACACACACACACACACACACACACTGGGTTGCGTATAGAAATCTATCTTACCCAACAGGAAAGTAGTAGGGGAAGGGGTTAAGAAAAGGAGTAGGGCTTATAGAAGGGAGGGTAGATTAAGGGAGGCAGTGGTCAGAAGCAAAACAGACTTTTTGAGAGAGATAGGATAAAAAGAGAGAAGAGGATAAACAGAAGAAAATAGAATGGAAGGAAATATACAATAATTTTAACTGGGAATGTGAATGGGATGAAGGCTTGCCTGTAAAATGGAAGCAGATAGCAGAATGGATTAGAAACAATATGTTGTTTACAACAGACACACTTGAAACGGAAAGACACACACACACAAAGTTAAAATAAAGAATCTATTATGTTTCAGCTGAAGAAAAAAAAGGCAACACTATCACTCATGATCTTAGACAAAGCAAAAGCAAAAATAGACCTAATTAAGGGAGATAATCAAGTAAAGTACATTTTGCTAACAGGTGCCATAGACAATGAAGTAATATCAAAAAATTTTATAGCAAGTTTCTCTGATAAAGGTCTCATTTCTCGAATATAGAAAATAGTCAAATTTACAAAAATAAGATCCATTACCAATTGATAAATCATCAAAAGATATGAACAGATAGTTTTCAGAAGAAATCAAAGCTATTTATAATCATATAAAAATACTATAAATCACTATTGATTAGAAAAATTAAATTAAAACAACTCTGAGATCCAAGCTCACACCTATCAGAAATGACAAATGCTGGAAGGGAAGAGGGAAAATAGGTATACTAACAAACTGTTGGTAGAGTTTTGAACTGAACTAACTCTTCTGGAGAACAATTTGGAACTATGCCTGAAGGGCTATAAAGCCGTGCATACCCTTTGACCCAGTACTACTACTACTAGGTCTGTACCGAAAAGAGATAAAAAAAGAAAAAGGTCCTATATATATACATATATATGTATATATACAAAAATATTTATAGAAGCTCTTTTTTGTGGTGGCAAAGAATTGGAAATTGAGGGAATGTTCATCAATTGGGGAATGCTTGAATAAGCTGTGGTATATTATTATGATGGGGTACTATTGTGCTATAATAAATGCTGAAGGAGATGGTTTCAAAAAAAATGGCAAGACCTATATGAATGATGCAAAATGAAGAGTGAAGTGAGAACTAGGAGATCATTGTACATAGTAAACAGCTATGTTGTAGTGATGATCAACTGTGAAAGACTTGGCTACTCTGATCAATACAATGACCCAAGACAATTCCAAAGGACTCATGATGAAAAAATGCCATCTGCCTCCGGAAAGAGAACTGATGGACTCTGAGTGCAAATTGAAGTATAATTTTCTTGCTTTCCTTACTTTTTTGCATTTTGGCTAATATGGAAATGTTTTGCATGATTTCACATATAAAATTGATATCGTTTTGCTTGCCTTCTCAATGGGTGGAGGATTGGGAAGGAGGGGGGAGAATTTGGAACTCAATTTAAAAGCAAAAATGTTAAAATAAATACTTTTAAAGACAAAAAATAAAGAAGCTGGTGTGGATGCAGAGAGATTCTGATTTTTTAAAAAGAGAGTGAGATTTGTACAGAATATGGAAGTAAGGGCAGGTAACAGAGGTTAAAAATGAAAGTGTGCCACAATCCTACAAGAATCATGTCAAGAGGGCTAAACCTTAGAATGAGTTAAGGCTAGTGAAGGAAGCAAAGGACAAGGGCAAGGAATTTTTTACAAATCTGTCCTCATGGAAAGAGGAGAATCAAGGAAAGGATAGGATTGCTGCTCATATAATCACTGAAAATAGAAGGCAGAGTTGCTTCTAATTTTGCTCATGTTTTCTTCAACAAGGAAAATGGCCTTTGGATTGGGAAGGATAGAACAAAAATAACTCATAGGAAGTTGATACCTAAGGTAATTAAGAAAAGGTCAATGCTTAAAAAAATAGAGCACATAGTGGTATTGTCAAATAGCCATTTCATGCCTTCAACTTGGTGCTCCACTGGCTAGACAAGTCTCTAAAAGTTTATCCATATCTTTTAGTAGGCTAGAACAAAAGGTGGTGTGAAACAAGCATTTATTAAGCTTCTACTGTGTGCCAGGCACCTGATTTCTTGGACAACCCTGATAACTTCTCAACAGCTCATTCACTAAATACACTGCTCCACATTAAACCAGAATGATACTTTACACATATTAAACCAGAATAATTAATGTTGAAGGAGCAAGTATTTCTCCAATATATTGATAACAAATATTTTATCATGTGGTCTTCACAACCCTGCAGGGTAGGTGCTGTCATTATCCCCATTTTGTTACTGAAGAAACTGAGGCTGACAGAGGATAAATGACTGGCCCTTGTTGCACAGCAAGTAATTGTCTGAAGCTAGATTTGAACTCATGTCCCTAACCTCAGACCCAGTGCTCTATCTAATGTGCCACTTGGCTGCCTTGGGACCATTCTCCTGTCAATGATCATATTTTCTTCTGAGAAGCATTATAATAGCAATATGGAATCCCTCCTAGAATGCAGCTGACACTGATTGAAGGACCCAGGAGCTCCTGAACTGATGAAGTTGACTCCGAGCCTGTAATGTCCATCTCAGGATTGACATTCAGTCAGCTATACTCAAGGAAAGAAGCATAAACCAGAAGAGGTAGCCAGGAGCTCAAGGTGGAGGACCAGTTTTGCTCAGGTCATCCATGCCTACCACATGCAAGCAATCACTATCATGGTGGGGGGAGGAGAAATTTCTTTTCATCTCATCTCATCTCATCTCATCTCATCTCATCTCATCTCATCTCATCTCATCTCATCTCATCTCATCTCATCTCATCTCATCTCACTGGAATTATGAGAGAAAGGATTTCTTGCCATGTGTTCTGGAGAGAAGGAAAAAAGCAAGAGTAGAAATTGTCTCTTTAAGTCTGCTAAGTGGGAGGTTCTTCTTAGGAGGTTCTTCTGAGCAATAGTCTATGTAGCCCACTGGAAGTGGCTCAGGGTCCCACAGTTCAAGGAGTAACCTATTTATTCCCATGACCCATTCTTGAAGAGGTGCTTGGTGGACACCTAGAAAAATGTAGATCAGAGAGCCAGCATGATTTCAGCAAGAACAAGTCATATCAGACTAAATTTTTTATTTCTTTCAGACCAGTTACTAAATTGGTAGGTGAAAGGAATGCTATAGATAAAGATTACCTAGATTTTAATAAACATTTGATAAATTATGCTATTCTTACAAAAAAGATAGAAATTTATGGGCTGGACATTAGTACAGTGAAGTGGATTCAGACCTTGTTGAATGGCCAGATTTAAAGAGCAGTCATTAATGTCAACTTGAAAGTTCTACTAGAGTACCATAGGTGTCTGGGTTTGGCCCTATGCTATTTAAAATTTAAAGTAATGCCTTGGGTAAAAGCATAGATGGCATGATCATCAAATTTTCTGATGACAGCTGGGAGAAATAGCAAGTCTATTGAGGATAGTGAAGATCTAAAAATGTCTTGACAAGTGAGAGCAGAGGTGCCAAATATGTGGCCAGCAACAACTCCCCAGTGTGGCTGGAACCAGATTAAAATGTTTTTTGGGAATATTTAACAAGATGATTAAAAATACAATAAAGCGTACATAACATTACATTTAAAAAATTAAATCAGTATACAGCCCACAGGGATCTTTTTGTGTGGTTTAGTGATCCCTGTTTCTCTTTGAATTTGACACCACTGGGCCAGAGTATTGGGAAGGCTCTCATAAGATGAAAATTCTTAGACCAAAGCTTAGATCATAAGTCAGGACTGGACAAAGAGAGCTAGAATCAGGAGTCTGCTGGTAAATGTTTATAACAACTGGCTTTCCAGGAAAAAATGCAAGCATGACACACTTTTGCATTTAATCTGTATTAACCTTTTATTCATCACTTTCTTAAGTCTAGATCAGGGGTGGAGAACCTGTGGCCTTGAGGCCACATGGGGCCCCCTAGGTCCTCAAGTGTGGCCCTTTGACAGAATCCAAACTTCACAAAACAAATCCCCTTAATAAAGGGATTTGTTCTGTAAAATTTGGACTTAGTCAAAAGGCTACACCCAAGGACCTCAAAGGCTATGTGTGGCCTTCAAGCCACAGGTTCCCCACCCCTGGTCTAGATTATCAACAAAACAAATCAAATCCTAATTTGTAGCATGTGTTAATTTTCAAGTTATAAATTTTCACACTGCTAATTTTACCTTTGGCTCTCCAAGCTAGTTGCACTGACTCCAGTATACTTATGATTAGAATTCATCTGTATAGAATCTGAGGTGCCTTCAATAATATTTGTTAATTGGTTAATTGGCTGATTGGTTGTATAATACTGCTTACATTACAAGAATGGAGCAACATTTGAAGGAGCAAGTATTTCTCCAATATGTTGATAGCATATAGTATTCTACTGTCCTTCAATAAACATCTCTAAAACTACATCTTCGGAGTTTGCAAAGTTGGAAAACCTAGATTACACATCATGGGATTTAGAGCTGATTGAAATCTTCCAGATCAGCCAACCTGCACCTTTCATTTTGCAAAGAAGTTAATAGATGTTAAGTTACTCACCTGAGGTCACTGATTGTAAATCCTGTACTTTTTTGAGACAGGTTGAGATTGTGAAATATCCAAAACAATTATATTTGTCTCTGAGGCAGTCCAAAAGTGAGATTGATTGCCTTAGGAGGTTGTAGATTCCCTCTTCCTGGGGGTTTTCTTTCTTTTTCTTTCTTTATTTTATTTATTTTTTATTTTAAAGACCTGGTCTATACCACACCTGCAACTGTGAATGAATTCTCCCCTCTTCCCTTATGGACTGAATTTTGTGCATACTGCCCAGGGTTCCATATGTTTCCTGCTGGTTATTTCATAACCCCAAATCTGTCCCTCCTCTCAGTTTCCCTATTATTCTTGATTGCATAGCCACCACTGGGGTTTTTCAAACAAAGACTGAATGATTACTTGTCATTCATATTGTAGAAGTGATTTTTAGTTAGGGATCAATGTAATTGGATGATCTCTGAGATCCTTTAAAGCTCTGGAATTTTTTGGTTCTATAAATGACTGATGTGATCCTATGATCCTTTGTTAAGTACAAGGACAGAGGAAGTGCAGAGAGGTTGTGAAAGCCCATCCTAGTGTCACAGAATCTAAGGAAATCCCCTCAACAGCATCAATGGCAAGTATTCCTTCATCCTCTGTTCAAAGATGTCCAATGAGGGGATACGCACTGATTTCCAAGGTAAACCATTTGACTTGGCGATAGCACCAAGTTTTAGCAAGTTTTTCTTTATGACAAACCTAAATCTGCTTGTTTAGAACTTCTATTCATTGTCTCAGTTTGGTCAAACAACTTCTTCTAAGTGATAGTCCTTCAAAACCTTGAAGACAGCTACCATGTCTTTCCCAAGGTTGCTCTTTTTTAAGCTAGGTATCCCTGGTTCTTTCATTGTAGTCTGACATGATCTTGATACCCTTCACCATGCTGGTCACCTTCCTCCAGACAGCAACCGGATTGTTAATATCCTTCCTAAAATGTGGCATCCAGATCAGAGCATAATATTCTATATATGATCTGACCAATGCTGAGTACAGTGGGATTGTACCCTATACCTTCTGATTATATTTGAATCTAGCTATTTTACGTTCCTGGAACAAAGTTTTGGGAATGGGAAGGCTCACATGCATGCTAAAGGGCAAAGAGGACACAAGATAGGATTAAAAATTGGATGCAACAATCCTCAGAATGGAGTATCTCTATGCAAATAATTGACCGTTGACTACAAGTAAAGCAGCCTTATCCAATCCCTATTAAATAGAGTCTCAAGGATCTGTATGGCCAATTAATATGGCACAGTGAAGGAAATTACAGGTTTCACTGTTATGGGAAAATTAGAGAAGTCAGACAACTTCAGTTTCTTTTCCATATCAGAATGAATATACCATCTTGTCTCTCTACTTCTCTCTGAAAATGCCCGCTAACTAGAAGCAGGCACTGGAGGGAGTAAAAAAAAATAACAATTTTCTCAATTATCTTGCCAGTTGTCTAGACATTTTAATTTTTTATTTTTCCTGGCAGCAACCTTTAAGGAGCTCAAATTTTCTCAACATTCACAAATTTACTGACAGCCCTAGCTGGCTGGGCTGCCTGGAGAATCTGTCTAAGTTTATACAAGCCTGGGGTTTGGAGAAGGGAGGTTGTTAGAGCATCTCCCCTGGCACTCAATGTGCCTGAATGGGCATGTATTGGGTCTTGAGTAACAGCCTGTATGGAAACCCCAACCACCAGGCATCTCCTCCCTCCCCAACCCTCCTTTCTACTCAGATCCTGTTAGGATATCCAAGGCAGGACTAAACTTGATTCTGCAGTTGCTCTTTAGATGACATTGTGGCCTGGAGAATATTAATAGGTCTAACCTGAGTCACAATGATAAAACTGTATATGAGGCAAGACAAATCCAGATTTCCCTATCCTGTTCTAGTCTATTCTATTTAGTTCCATTAGCTAATGTTTGCTATCTGTTTAAGTCAGGTTCAAAAGCAATTGATGAAGGTTAGAGGGCCAATAAATAGGGGATGAGGTTTAGAAAAAGTTTCATGGAGGATTCAAGGATTCTGAGAGATGAGATGAAAAAGGAGTACATACTATACATGGAAGAGCTTTTGTGAAAGCAAAGATGAAGGCAATAGAGTGTCTGGAGCATAGAGTTTGTGATGGGGTGGAGTATGAAATATGTTTAGAAAGGTAGGTGGGATCCAGATTGTAGAGGGCCAATTTAAAAAAAAAGTTTTATAGGGAATGTGAAGCCATTAAATATTTTGAGCTAGAGGAGTGGCATGACCTATGTCTTGGAGAGATAATTTTGGAGAGCTGTGTAAAGGATGGGGTGGAAAAGGAAGAATCTGGAAGAAGAGGGACTGATTAAGTTGTTACAGTAATCCAAACAAGAAGTGACAAGGTCTTGGACTATGTTGATAGTTGTATGAGTGGAGAGAAGAATTCTAATGAGACATAATTGTAGAGGTAGAAGCAGTAAGACTTGGCAACTGATTAGATATGATGGGGAGTAGTGACAGAGAGGGGAGCATCAAGAAAGATGTCAAGGTAGAAAATGTCGATGACTTGAAGAATGGTATTGCTCTTACCAGAAAATAGAGCATTTTGGGGGAGAGGGAAATTTGGTGTGAGAGATGAGT
Organism: Trichosurus vulpecula; assembly: GCF_011100635.1. NCBI lineage: Eukaryota > Metazoa > Chordata > Mammalia > Diprotodontia > Phalangeridae > Trichosurus > Trichosurus vulpecula. The sequence continues at coordinate 193,331,852 of NC_050576.1, forward strand.
ACCAGTTTAGATATTTTGAGTTTGAGGTGCTGATGTGACATCTAGTGTAAGAGGGCCCAAGAGAGAAAAATGCTCTGGGTGTCTCCTGCTCTCCTCCCCTCATGTATTTCATTGATGTATTTTGTCCCTCTTGTTTCCTAGTATCCCCATAGCATTTTGATGCTATATATATACTTCTATAGATATACTTTTCCTATGTATATTTAGATGATTTAGTATTAAAATAATCTTTCTTACTAGACGGAAAGCTCCATGAAGTCAAGAATCCTGTTTTATCTAATCTTTGTATTGCCTTCAGGGCTTAAGCACAGTGCTATACAGGAATGTCCAGTGAATTGAATTTTCCCTTGTCCTCTTCTCCCACTCTTTATACTTGCCTTTTCCATTCTTTTTCCTTGTTTTCTCCTCCCAGCCCAGGGAGGGCCTTATTTACTTGCTGAAACATAGCCCTTATATTTCATCTGGTTTTACTCTTCAATTAAATTAAATGGTTATTCTCTTTGTGGAAACAAAGAAAGAATGGCTTTGTAATTTTCCTTCTCCTGGTATGTATGAATATATCTTTAAAATAGCCTCCATTTCAGTGTAAAATGAGCACCTCAACCCTACATTTGCATTTCCCCTCTTCCTTAGTTCTTTAGCTCTTTTAGCCATAGAGCCAAGCAAAGTTGATCTGCTCCTCTGAGGCCAATGACAGATGAGTATGCCTCTGTCCTACCTCCAAGGTCAGGACTGACTGTCCTCCAATTTTTTTCAGTTTCTTGCAGGATATACATTCATAGGAAATTGTTTGTATTCAAAGCTCACTTGGCTGACAGAGAAATGTCAATTGATAGATCTCTCCTTGCTATGGCTAGTAATAACAATAAAGGTTCTCTACCTGATCTTCACCCAGATTATGTGAACTATGATCCTTTTCCTAGGACATCTTCCTCTTATAGCTGATCTCCTCTTGGCTATGGCCATTTACTTTCTAACTCCACTCGCTTTCCCAAAACTAGTATGATTTCATGAAAAGAATTCTGGACAAATAACAAAAAGACTCAGGAGATCAAAGTTCTGGCTTTGCCAGTAACTAGTTATGTGTTATTGGGCAAGTTACTTTTTACCTTCTTGCTGTCTCAGTTTATTCTTCTGTATAATAGGAGACCAGAAGGGTTAGAATAAATGACTAGTAATCAACCTTATAGCTCTCAGTGCTTATGATCCAGGTTTCTCAAATCTTAACACTCAAGGTGATCCCTAGGCAAAGTTTTGAAGTAGACAGCATGTTTTCTCCCCACTATTTTTTAAAGCCTCTCTTCATCTAGGAGAGAGGCTGAGAAGCTCAGAACCTTTATCTTGCTCGAATATTATCCATCCATCCTTGCTATGATGATCCACTCATTAAAATTTGTTTAAAATCATAGAATGTTATCACAGAATCATCAACCCTCTCTCACTGCATAAATCATAGGATCATGCAATTTAGAGATCAAGAAAAATGAAACCCAGAAAGAAGTGACTTGTATTGTGTATTATTCCCTTTCATGATACAAACCAGATAATTTGATAAAGTAATCTGTTCTGGTGTGCTAATGAAAGAGGGTTAGATGATCATTTGGTTACAATTTAACACTTGCCTTTAGACCTCAATTCCTCTCCCCTCCCTCCAGTTGAGTGAACTATGCTAATGTAGGAATTTCAAGACTGGAAAACAGACCAATAGAAAAGATCTTAGGGGGAAGAGGAACTTCCCACATCCCTCATATCATGCCATATAAGCTATCGCATAGTTTTTCTATATGTGGGGAATGCCCTGCTGGCAGGAATTAGGAACTCCAGCTGTTTTCTACTGAGACCATTGGCTTCTGGAAGTGGGGGGTCCAGCCCTCCATGAGGAGCATTCCTTAGGGTCAGTAATTCATCCACTAGCAATTTGTACTACAGTGTATTGAATGTGATCAATTTCCTAAAAAGACAATGCAAGCAAAAGGAGTCAATGTCGTACTTGGGAAAAATTGTAAAGTGATTAGTGGTTGTCTACTATATCCACGCTAATATCCACAAAGATATTGTTGTTGTTCAGTTGTTTCTAACTTTTTGTGACCTTATTTGGGGTTTTGCTGGCAAAGATATTGGAATGGTTTACCATTTCCTTTTCCAGCTCATTTTACAAATGAGGAAACCGAGACAAACAGGGTTAAGTGACTTGCCCAGCATCACACAGCTAGTAAATGTCTGAGGCCAGATTTGAACTCAAGAAGATGAGTCCTCCTGACTCAAGGCCTGGCACTCTATCTACTGCATCATCTGGCTGTTCATATGTATAAAGATACTTTACTCCTTTTCAGGGCCAAATCCTGCCCAGCCCTCCTCCTTCCCCTTCAAATTCTCCGTACCCTCCTGCTACTCACACACACTCAGAAGTCCAGTCTCACCCCTATTCTTCCCATCCATAATCCATGCACAAACCACATAAACTATCTAAAAACAGTCAAATTAATTTGATAAAAGCATTACTCCTTAGTGTATATCCATCATACCCACTTTTATAAACACTTGTTCATTGAGTACTTACTATGTGCAGGAGAGTAAGGAAACACGATCTCTGTTTTCAGGAAGTTGACAGTCTGGAAGAGATAAAGACAGGAAGAGATTGAAAAAATAGAGGAGATATGACATAAATGTAAGCTCCTTTAAGGAAAAGTTTGTTTAAAATTTGTCTTTGTCTCCTCATTACCTATCATGGGACCTTTTATATACTTCAGTGCATCAAGGATCCACTAATTCATTAATGTGGGTGTTCTCTTTGAAAATAGGAACTATAACCAATCTATTACTTGAAAGTAAGTTGTTGAGATGTCCTGGGACCAAAAAAATCATCTCTGAAATCAACTCTGAAATCAGCCTAATGATGAGCTGGTCTTTGGATGGTATATAGAAAGTCCATTGCCAAATTTGCTTTCACCCTGCTGACAGAGCCTTTGAGAGCTTAGCATCACGTTCACACCATAATGAGTCATTGGAATAGGACTTGAGTGGAGTTGTAGGCATTTAACTGAATATTTTTTGAATTAAATGGGAATCATGTGTCTAGCTGCTTGATGCTATCTTTTTTTTGTAAGTACTGAGCTATCCAATTTTACTCAACTTGTCTACAACTGCGGGCCGTGGTGCTGACACTTAAAAAAAACTTACAATAATGTACATTTATTTTGTACAGTTTGAGATGATGGAACTAGGAGGAATGAGTGGAAATTGCAGAGAGGCAAATTTATGTTAGACATAAGAAATAACTTCCTAATAATTAGAGCTTTCCCAAAGTAGGATGGATTATCTCAAGAAGTAGTAAGCTTCCCAATTCTGGAATTAATTCATGCTTAGGTAATGGTGGGACTAGATGCCTTCCAAGGCTCTTTACAACTTTCAGAGTCCATGCTTCTAAATAAGCTCTAAATATTGTGGTTGCTGCCTTTCATTCCATAGTTTTCTCTGAGGTAAACGTCGTGAGACCTGCAGAAAGCCCAGGCTCTGAGAAATGAAAGTAGTTCAAGCACCGGAGACAACAATGCTGTTGAAAGAGAATCAGATTATTTTAAATTAAAAAGGTTTTGCACAAATAAAGCCAATACAACCAAGATTAGAAGGAAAGCAGAAAGCTGGGAAACAATTTTTATAGCAAGTGTCTCTGATGAAGGCCTCATTTCTTAAATATGTAGAGAACTGAGTCAAATTGATCAGAATACAAGTCATCCCCCAATTGATAAATGGTTGAAGGATATGAACAGGCAATTTTCAGATGAATAAATTAAAGCTATCTATAGACATAAGAAGAAGTGCTCTAAATCACCATTGATTAAAGAAATGTAAATTAAAACAACTCTGAGGTATCACCTCACACCTACCAGATTGGCTAATATTACAGAAAAGGAAAATAATAAATTCTGGAGAAGATGTGGGGAAACTGGGACACTAGTGCATTACTGGGGAGTTGTGAACTGATCCAACCATTCTGGAGAGCAATTTGGAACTATACCCAAAGGACAACCAAACTGCTCCTACATTGTAATCTGGCAATATCACTGTATCACAGAAATAATAAAAAAGGAAAAAGGATCTATATGTACAAAAATATTTATAGCAGCTCTTTCTTTGTGGTGGCAAAGAGTTGGAAATTGAAGGGGTGCCCATGAATTGGGGAATGGTTGAACAAGTTAGGGTATACGAATGTGTTAGAGTACTATTGTTCCATAAGAAATGATGAGATGGTGGATTTCAGAAAAGCCTGAAAAGACTCATATGAACTTATGTTAAGTGAAGTGAGCAGAACGAGGAGAACACTGTACACAGTAATAATAGCATTATGTAATGATCAACTTTGATAGACTTAGCTCTTCACAGCAATGCAATGATCTAAGACAATCCCAAAAACTCATGATGGAAAATGCTGTACACATCCAGAGATAGAACTATGGAGTCTGAACGTAGATCGAAGCATACTATTCTCTCCCCACCCCCTTCTCGTGCTTTTCCCCTTTTGTTCTATTCTTCCATTAGTTCTAGTTCTTCTTTATATCATGACTAATGTGAAAATATGTTTAATATGAATGTATATGTAGAGCCTATATCAGATTGCATGCTGTCTTGAGGAGGGGGGAGGGGATGAAAGGGGGAAAATTTAGAATTCAAAATCTTATAAAAGTGAATGATTAAAACTAAAAATAAATAAACATATATTTTTTAAAAGAAATGATCAGTAGGCAGATTTCAGAAAAACCTGAAAAGACTTACATGAACTGATCCAGAGTGAAGTGAGCAGAACCAGGAAAACATTGTTGTGTGATGATCAATTGTAATAATTCTTCTCAGCAATACAATGATCCAAGACAATTCCAAATGACTTAGAATGGAAAATGCTATCCACATGCAGAGAAAGAACTATGGAGTCTGAATGCAGATTAAAGCAACTATTTTCATTGTTTTTGTTTAGTTTCTTTGGTTTTGTTTCTTCTTGCGAAGCATGACTAATGTGCAAATATGCTTTACATGACTGCACATGTATAACCTATATCAGATTGCTTGCCTTGTTGGGGAGGTAGGAGGGAAGGGAGAGAGGAAGAAAAATGTGGAACTCAAAATCTGATAAAAATTGATGTTGAAAATTGTCTTTACATGTAATTGGTAAAAGTAAAATACTATAAAAAGTTTAATTCTGGTTCTCTGACTCCTAATAACAGAGTTTTTTACTCAGTGTCAACATCTTATCTACCATTTACCTATAATGAACCAGAAAGCGTCCATTGGTCTATCAATCGAATCAACCATGCTTGTACATCTTTAAATGAAAATACAATATTTAATGGTAAACTTTTTCCAAAAAAGAGAAAGGGAAGATAGGCAACAGTTTTCCCTTACAGGATGGGAATGTCTTCTGGGAAAGAAATGAGCATTTATCAAACACTTTCTAAATGCCAGAAACTGGGCTAAGCACTTTTGAAACCAATATAAGCCAAAAAAAGCCCATCTCCTCAAGAAGCTTACATTCTTTTTTAATGGTTTTTTTTGGGGGGAGGGCAATTGGGGTTAAGTGACTTGCCCAAGGTCACACAGCTAGTAAGTATATCAAGTGTCTGAGGCCGGATTTGAACTCAGGTCCTCCTGACTCCAGGGCCAGTGCTCTGCTCACTGCACCACCTAGCTGCCCCAGCTTACATTCTAAAGGAAGAAGAAAGCGCACAAAATGGAGCATTTGGTTTGGTCTTTGTGAACCAAAACAAACATGAATAGTTGGATGGTTTATCTCTCACAATTCTGAGAATATTCACAAAGGATAATTGGTAATCCTATCAAATCCAGAGCTAGAGATAGTCAAGATAGGTAACTGCCTAAGCTGTGACATATCGGGAAGGGTAAGGGAGGTAAAACAAAGAATGCTTTTGGATATTCCTTTTTATAATGGCACATAATTTTAATTTTAAGACATTTTAATGCCTACTTTATATATTATTTTTAATTTATAAGTCCTTTAAAAATGAAGCAAGGTATAATTTCCAAATAATACAAATAAATTAAAATCAATAACGGATTTCTTTCCCCCTCCATGCATATGCTAAACCAGGGGTGGGGAATCTGTGACCTCAAGGCCACCTGTGGCCCTCTAGGTCCTCAAGTGAAGCCCTAGATTCAGTCAAAGGGGTATACTTGAGGACCTAGAGAGCCACACGTGGCTTCAAGGTCACAGGTTCCCCACCCCTGTGCTAAACAGTTGTTTGTGTGCATGATAGGTTGAATAAGTAGAAATAGACCTAGCATTTCTTCAGGGGGCACCTTTTTGGATACAATAAAGCAAGAGAGGTTTCCATCAGGCTTAAGGAGAGGCTTCTTGATTTTCAAGGTGCTGAAATATTAGAATAAGGAATCAAAGGAGGGTTTGATCTCTGTTCCAGAAAGTCTCCAAGAAAAAGAGACAACCATCTGTTCTTTGTAGTTTCGAAAGTCACTACCAAGATACCAGAATATCTCTTGAGGTCCCTTCAAGCTTTTAGATGTTACCCATAGCAGATGGCATCCTCAGAGATGACTTTATTTTTTTATTACAATCTTAATTTTTTTTCAGTTAACTAGCAGTTATTTTTTGACTTTCCCACTTCTTTTCCCATTGAAAATAATTTTTTAAAACCTTGTAATAAATATGCCTAATCAAGCAAGACAAATTTCCACTTTGGTCATTTCCAAAAATGTAATAATGATAATAACAGCAGCAATAATAAATACCATTTATATAGTACTTAACAATGTGCCAGGCACTGTGCTAAACATTTTTACAATTATTATTTTATTTGATCCTGGGAGGTAGGTGCTATATACCTATATATGTCTCATTTTACATCTTGGGTCCATCACCTCTCTGTTAGGAAGTAGAAAACATGCTTCATCATCAGTCCTCTGGAATCATGGTCAGTCTTCGCATTGATCAGAGTCCTTAAGTCTTTCAAAGTTCTCTGTCTTTGTAATGTTGTTGTTACTGTATAAACTATTCACCTGGTTATGTTCACTTCAGTTTGAATCAGTTCATTCCAGTATTCCCAGGTTTCTCTGAAATCATCCCTTGTGTAATTTCTTATGCCATTATATTCAAATACCATAATACCCATTCCTCAGTTGATGAGGACTCCCTTAGTTTCCAGGGTGTTTTTTAAAATCATTACAAAAAGATATATATGTATATATATAATATATATGCACATATATACATATATAATACATGTCATATATTACATATAAACATATATATAAATATACAGATATAGATATATGTGGTTTTTTTCCTTTTTCATTGATTTTGTTGGGGTATAGATATTGTAGTGTTATTTCTGGGTCAAGGTATAGAGAGTTGCAGACTGATAGCTAACCCCACTTACATATATATCCTTACAGACTAAAGGAAGATAATTAGACATGTCAGAATTCAAGTTTCCAAAGTTCCCATATTGTTCCTAGACCTGGAAGAGATCAAGCAAGGGACATTAAAAAAAAAAACTCCCAGTAAATCACTCCAATCTCTTCAAAGAGTTTTCCTGAGAATTGTCACTGTGGACCTGCACACACATGGACCTGAAAATGCATTTTAAAAGTCTTTTTAATGAAAGATTCCCAAAGAACTCATAGTGGAGAGCCCCCCTCTTCATTGTTAGGAAGGGAGAAGGAGAAGTACTATGAGAGAAAGGGAAAGGAAATGGAAGTAAGGTGAAGGGAAAGTAAAGAGATATCCCCAAAAGGTAGAAAGATGGATTATGTTTTGGATTAATTCCTAACACTTAGCACATGCACATTGTTGTTGTTCAGTCATTCAGTTGTGTTCTTCATGTCCCCGTGGACCAAAGCACACCAGGCCCTTCTGTCCTCCACTATCTCCCAAAGTCTGTCCAAATTCATATTCATTGTTTCCACGACATTATCTATCCACGTCATCCTCCACCACCCCCTTTTCCTTTTGCCTTCAATCTTTCCCCAACATCAAGGTCTTTTCCAATGAGTCCTGTCTTCTCATTATGTGGCCAACATATGTAAGCTTCAGCTTCAGTATTTGACCTTCCAGTGAATAACCTAAATTAATTTAAGTCTTGACTGATTTGATGTCCTTGCTGTACAAGGAACTCTCGAAAGTATTCTCCAGCACCACAATTCAAAAATATCATTTCTGTGGTGCTCACCTTTCCTCACAATCCTGCTCTCACAGTCATACGTTACTATTGGAAAAACCATATCTTTGACTATATGACCTTTGTAGGCAAGGTGATGTCTCTGCTTTTTAGTATGCTGTCCAGATTTGTCGTAGCTTTCCTTCCAAGGGGCAAGTGTCTTTTAATTTCATGGCTGCAGTCACTGTCTGCAGTGATCTTTGAGCCCAAGAATATAAAATCTGTCACTGCTTCCATATCTTTTCCCCCTATTTGTCAGGAAGTGATGGGACCAGTTGCCAAGATGTTAGTGTTTTTATGTTAAGCTTCAAGCCAGATTTTATACTTTCCTCTTTCACCCTCATCAAGAGGCTTTTTAATTCCTTTTCACTTTCTTCATCAGACTGGTATCATCTGCATGTCTGAGATTGTTGATGTTTCTCTGGCAACCTTAATTCTGGCTTTTGATTCATCCAGCCTGGCATTTCTCATGATGTACTCTGCATATAAGTGAAATAAATAAAGTGAAAATATACAGCCTTGTCGAAATCCTTTCCTAATCTGAAACCAGTCAGTCGTTCCATGTTCGGTTCTAACGGTTGCTTCTTGACCTGCGTGGTTCTGTAGGAGAGAAGTAAGATGATCTGGTACTCCCATCTCTTTGAGGACTTGCCACATTTTGTTGTGATCCACACAGTCAAAGGCTTTAGTATAGTCAATGAAGCAGAGGTAGATGTTTTTCTGGAACTCCCTTGCTTTCTCCATAATCTGGCAAATTTTGGCAATTTAATCCCTACTTCCCCAGCCTCTTTGAAAATCAGCCTGCTTTTCTGGTGATTCTTGGTTCACATGTTGCTGGAGTCTAGCTTGCGGAATCATAAGCATAACCTTGCTGGTGTGTGAAATAAGCAAAACTGCTTGTTAATTTTAACATTTCTTGGTATTGCCCTTCTTTAGGATTGGGACGTAGAACTGATCTTTTCCAATCCCATGGCCACTGTTGAGTTTTCCTAATTTGCTGGCATATTGAGTGTAGCACTTTGGTGTTTAATAAATGTTTGTTGGATTGAATTAGAAAACCAACTTCTGGAATTTACATTTACTATACCAATATACCTCCTTTAAATGTTTCAATTCCCAAATAATAATTCTTTTTCTTCCTTTTTTCTTTTTAAAAATTTATTAATTTATTTTTAGTTTTCAACATTCATTTCCACAAGATTTTGAGTTCCAAATTTTCTCCCCATCCCTCCCCTCCCCCACCCCAAGATGGCATGCATTCTGATTACGCCTTCCCCTAGTCTTCCCCCCCTTCTACCACCTCCCCTTCCCTCTTACTTTCTTGTAAGGCAAGATAGTTTTCTATACACCATTGCCTGTATATCTTATTTCCCAGTTGCATGTAAGAACAATTTTTAACATTTGTCTTTAAAACTTCGAGTTCCAAATTCTCTCCCTTCTTCCTTCCCCACTACCCCTCCTTGAGAAGTAAAGCAATTCAATATAGGTTATACACGCATATGCAGAATACCTCCATAATAGTCATGTTGTAGAAAACTAACTATATTTTCCTCCATCCTATCTCGCCCCAATTATTCTATTTTCTCTTTTGACCCTGTCCCTTTTCAAAAGTTTTTGCTTCTGACTACCTCCTCCCCCAATCTGCCCTCTCTTCCAAATAATAATTCTTAGGATCATAAGATTGAGACCTGAAAGGGACCTTATAAAGCCATCTGGTCCAATTCTCTCATTATGGAGATTAAGAAACTGAGGCGTGGAGAGGTTGTGTTTTGCCTGTCATGAATCATGTAGTAACAGACTTGGGATTTGAACTCAGGTCCTCTGACTTCAAAGCCACTCTTGTCACTACACCATACTTCTGGACTAAAGACTACTTAAGGGGAAGCCCTCACTCATAGCCCTAAACCTTACTTTAGACATGGGTGGTGGAAGGCTGTATGCTAACTATGCTCCTGAATGTTTTTGAGATTGTTCTCAAAGTTAATCTAGAATTTTGTGACTTTGAACTCATTTTACCTTTGATTAAGACATTCTAAATGGTGGTTATAGTCTCCATTCAGGCCATACCAGGGGACATAAAAACCAAAGGGACAGGTGCCCTGAGGCTTCAAGCTTGGAGACACCCCAAAATTCTACCTTGTAGTACAGATTGCCTTGCAAGTAATGACTGATCCTGTGACCATGCTTACCTGTCCAGATAAAGATCTGTGTTATGAGAAGGTGAGGGGAGGGAGGAAGGGAGAGCTTTTGCAACTCAAAGGTTTAAAAACAAATGTTAAAAATTGTTTTTACATGTAACTGGGGATAAATAAAATTCTAAGTAAACCAAGAAAGTAAGCAAAAAAAAATAAGAGAAAGATCCAGGGTTAAATCCTTCCTCAGTCATCTGCTTGCTGTGTGACCCTGGCCAGATCACTTAACCTCTCTGTGCCTTAGCTGCTTCATTTGCAAAATAAAGTGATCGTATTTGATGATTTCTATGGTCCCTTCTAGCTCTAAATCTATGATCCTAGGTGCCCCCTACTCCCTTGAATTCTGAGTTCTGGAATCCAGGTGACCAAATGTTACAGAGAAGAAGAAAGAGTCTTCTCCCATTTCCCTGGATACCTCAGGCCCTAGGAAATATTTTGAACCAGACAAAATTTGACTGGTATCTTCCTACCTCCCTTCCTACATGGTCCTTCCACCCTTTAGTGTCCCTTTCTCTAGGGTCATAGTGCCTTCCCCCATGCTGTTCTGAGCTGCCTACTGTAACACGCTTATCTAGGCTTGTTCTATGCTCTAAATTGGTCCAAGCTCAAGCTCTTTGAATAATCTACTTTCATTCCCCTCCTCAAAAACTACATCCCTCAGGGGAGCCGATTTCAGCTAGGCTTAGGAGAAAAGCAATCTGATTGTCTGATTGAAGTTCTGCAGCTCACATTAATGTGTGAATAACTGTCAGCCTCTTAACCTTCCCAGCTGTATTTGAATTTTTAAAAGAGAATGCCTAGTAACCCAAATTACTCTGTAATTTTAGGAAGGGTAACAAGGTAAAATGTAAAAAAATAATTCCAGGCAGCATTGGGGTCAGGGGAAGATTATTTGGGGCAGAAAATTGACCCCATGGGCTGGTCAGTCCCTTCTGGGAATCTGCTTCTAGGATCAGCTCCCTTAACCTGTTTCAATTTTCCACGGCTTTTCCTCTCCTCCATTTTTGAACACACTGATTCTCTAATGGGGGTAGATGTCACTGCAGCAGCAGCTGCAGCTGCAAGGATTCTAGCAACTGGAGTGTGGGTCAGAGGGGAAGGAGGCAGGGTCAGAGTTAACTGTTTGTAATGTCTGGGTGGTTTATTAAATGGAGGACATATAAATTAGTTCCCTTTCCCCTCCTCCATTTACAGCATGCAGATCAAGTGGGATAGTAGAAAGAGGGCTGGATTTTTCTTTTTTAAATTTATATTTTTAATATTCATATATTGGGGCAGGGGAAGCATGGTCCAATTATTTGATAGGGTTGTATGATCAAAAATTCGGAGACCACTGGGTTAGAGCACTCTGGAAAAACACTAGACTCATAGTCAGAGGACCTACATTTTTCCTTCAATATAAAAAGCCCTATTTGAATGACAATTACTTTAATGTTACCTAATTCACAGCATTGTTGTGAGGGTCAAAATTCTAAGGTGATGATATAGTAAATATAATTCTATTTACAATGACTCCAAAGTAACTGTTCTTGTCAAGATTCTGGACCCTAGACTTCTTTCTCCTCTACAATCTTGGTACTCTAGGCATCAGTGAGGCCAACTTGTATCCATTTGGATGGTGGATAGTTTTCCAATATGCTGCTGCTGATCTCCTCTGGAGGATATTTCACAGGGTTTGTAGCCATACCCTAGACATGTGGTCACAGCTGCCCTGTGTCTTGTATTTGTAGTAGGCATGTCCTACGTGAGGATGGGTTTATTGATACGGCCTCTTCCAGCAACAGCACCGTCCTCAAGTTTGTTTGCAGAGTAGATCGCTTTCTTAGATCCTAAATGTAGCTTCCCCCATGTTTTCTTTATTTCAGGGTAGTGGGAGATAACTGTGAAATAGTTTCCAGATATGCGTGTAAGTTTACCCCAGACATAAGACTTTTGTTATACAGAGCATACCTTCGGGTATAGTGCTAAATGGGGCGGGGGGACATTGCCAGTGCCAAGCTGAGCTTTCTTACCACAATATACAGAGTGGCCAGAAAGGATGCCTTCAGCAACAATGAACAAATATTGTCCTCTCCTTAAGCTGGTAAGGATCCCCAAAAGCTACTTTTGCAAGGGGACCCTTTTGGCCTGAATCACTATGTCCTCCACCATACCCTGATGTAGCCATGCCTCTCAGCCATGCCTTAGGTTGCCCAAAGAGAGGCAGCCCCTTTTCTGTGCTTTAGGTGAGTGTGGAAGACAGAGCCAGTGCCTTTCCTCTGGCTGTAGATCACCAGGCCCATCATGGGTGGCCTGGCTCTAGAACAGTTAAAAAGAGGAAGAGCACTGTATTTAAAGTCAGAGGACCTTCTTCTACTTCTTCTTCTTATTACTTCTACTTATTACAAATGGGACTATGAGAAATGAATTAGCCTTTCTGGGCCTTCATTAACAAGAATTTATTTAATACCTACTATATGTCAGGCACTGTATTAAGCATAGGAGATACAAAGAAAGGAAGGAAAAAAAAACAATAACTGCTCCCCCGGAGCTCATATTCTAATGGTTTTCACATCTGCAATAAAAAGGGATATTGGATTAGGTGGCCTCCAAGGTCCCTTTCAGCTCTGATGCTGTGATTCTACTAATTAATCTATTTATTATCTATTAATCTATTAATTAAATAACCTATTAATTAATTCTATTAAGAAAAATGGAAAAGATGAAATGCTGTTTTTTTTTAACCAAACAAGGGGCCAACTAGGTGACATAGTGGATATAATATTATACTTGGAGTCAGGAAGATGGGAGTTTGAAACCTTACCTAGACACATATTAGTTATGTGACCTCATGTAATTCACCTAATATCTCTCTGCCTCAGGTTCCTTACCTGTTGTTGTGTCGTTTCAGTCTTGTCTGACTCTTCACAATCCTGTTTGGGGTTTTCTTGGTAAAGATACTGGAGTGGTTTGCCATTTCCTTCTCCAGTTCATTTTACAGATGAGGAAACTGAGGCAAGCAGGGTTAAGTGACTTGCTCAGGGTCACACAGCTGGTAAGTATCTGAGGCAGGATTTGAATTCATGAAGATAAGTCTTCCTGACTTCAGGCCCAGCACTCTATGCACCATCTAGCTGCCCCTTCCTTACCTGTAAAATATAGTTAATCATAGCACCTACCTGTCAGGGTTGTTGCAAGAAGAAGATGAGATAACATGTGCAGAGTGCTTTGGATGCCTTAAAGCACTAAATAATTATATTATTATCATTACAGGACTTTGATTCACATGCACATATTCCCTTCCCAAATTCCAATCTGCCAGGCTCCTTTTCACTCAGTGAACCTTCTCACTGTCCTCTGTCTCATAACTGTCACCTCCCCATATGGGGAGGACATGTTTTTCATAAATTGCTGAACTGTCTCTGTATCCCCCATCTCGGATCAGGAGACCAATATGTGGGGGGAGAGAGGAGAAGGAAACATGACAGATTGGAAGTACTCAGCCTGAATGTCTCTTTACTGATGACTAGGGACATGGTTACCGTGAAGATTAGGCTCTGTTGTACTTGACACTGAGAAGGAGTCGAATAGTTACATAGATACCTTGTCTGCCTTTGGAAAGTTTATAGTCTAAAAGTCAAAAGTGCATGTTAGCTAGACTTCTACTGCTTTTGAAATATATGCCCTCCTAGCATATTCCTTCTTGGTCCAGTTCTGCACTTGGATTTCAAAGCTCTTGAACAGGGCCCAAGGATTTGGATCTGTCCATATGCCAAGAACTTTAAACACTTCTTTGAAGACTGCATTATTTCAAGGGGTAGAGGGAGACCCCATTTAGGTCTCTGAGATACACCAGTTGAGGCCATTGCACTTTTCTCTTATCCCAATATCTATTTCTTTTTGGTTTACCCCATGACCCAGGAGTGCCCATTTTCTAAGTCCTCCCTAAACGTTCACACTCTCCTAGCTCAAACATGAAATGTTACTATTTTCCTGGCACTCCCTGTTTTCAGTTCTCAAATTCTGCAGCTCTGCAATACAGATATCCATTATTTTTAGGAATATAGTTAAAATAGCTAAAGCTGTAGGTGAAGATTAAGGGCTTTGGAGGATGTGTATTCAAAATGGTAATAGGATCCCTGGATTTAGAGGTGAAAAGGGATGTGAGATAATCCTCTAGTCCAGGGATGGGGAACCTGCAGTCTCAAGGTCCTCTAGGTCCTTGAGTACAGCCCTTTGACTGAATTCAAATTTCACAGAACAAATCCCCTTAATAAAAGGATTTGTTCTGTGAAACTTGGACTCAGTCAAAAGGCCACGCCCAAGGACTTAGAAGGCCACATGTGTTCTCAAGGCCACAGGTTCCCTACATCTGCTCTAGTCCCATGGTACTTAACATTCTTGTGTGTCATGGACCCCTTTGGCAGTCAGGTGAAGCCTATGAGTCCCTTCTCAGAATAATGTTTTTAAATAATTGAAGGAAATAATAAATTTCAGTTAGAAGTTAGTAAAAAAATATATATTTTCCTCCATCCAAGTTTACAGACTTCCTGAAATCTACCCACTGATTTCAGATTAAGAACCCTTTAGCCAGCCCAATACCCACATTTACAAATGAGGAAATGGAGGCACAAATAAAGTGCTTTTTCCAAGGTCAGATAGAGCATTTGTCCTGATTTTCCTGGATTGTTCACAGTTCTAAGTCCCCTGGTTTGTTTTCTATAGCACAAGCCTTTTCCAGGCCCACAAAGGCAAGCAACGAAGCTTAGGCCAATTTCACTTCAATTAGTTCTCCACTTTGGAGCTGCTCTTGAGGGCATTATATTTTATTCAGTGTGTTAAATGGTAGCAGCTGAGCATGGAAGAGAGTTTTCTGGGAAGAGGTACCTCAAATCAGGGCTTGAGTTGGAGGAAAAAATAGTATGTAAAATAGTTTGCTTTCTGTTTACAGGATCCATATCATGTTATCTTCTTAGACCCACCAGGATCCTTCAGCCATGTCTACCATTGGCCTTCTTCTAAGCTCCAATACCTTCCCTGTGACTTTGGATGGTTTAACTGATTGGACACTCTCAGCTGCTTCCTGTTATAACCCCCTTTCTCTGATCATATCCTTTCTTTTTTTTTTTTTTTTTAAATGCAATTTATTTATTTAACATATTTGGTTTTCAGCATTGATTTTCACAACAGTTTGAA
Organism: Trichosurus vulpecula; assembly: GCF_011100635.1. NCBI lineage: Eukaryota > Metazoa > Chordata > Mammalia > Diprotodontia > Phalangeridae > Trichosurus > Trichosurus vulpecula. The sequence continues at coordinate 193,347,402 of NC_050576.1, forward strand.
TTACAAATTTTCTCCCCATTTCTGCCCTCCCCCCCCACTCCAAGATGGCGTATATTCTGGTTGCCCTGTTCCCCAGTCAGCCCTCCCCTCTATCACCCCCCTCCCCTCTCATCCCCTTTTCCTTTCCTTTCTTGTAGGGCAAGATAAATTCCTACGCCCCATTGCCTGTGTATCTTATTTTTTAGTTGCATACAAAAAGTTTTTTTGTTTTTGAACATCTGATTTTAAAACTTTGAGTTCCAAATTCCCTTCCCTCTTCCCTTCCCACCCACCCTCCCTAAGAAGTTGAGCAATTCAACCTAGGCCACACATGTATTATTATGTATAACCCTTCCACAATACTCATGTTGTGAAAGGCTAACTACATTTTGCTCCTTCCCAACCCATCCCTCTTTATTGAATTTTCTCCCTTGACCCTGTCCCCTTTCCAAAGTGTTTGTTTTGATTACCTCCACCCCCATCTGCCCTCCACTCCATCATCCCCCCCCCCCCCCCGCCTTTTATTTTTTTTTTTTTATCTTCCTCCCTCTTCTTTCCTGCGGGGTAAGATACCCAACTGAGTATGTATGGTATTCCCCCTCAGGCCAAATCTGATGAGAGCAAGGTTCACTCGTTCCCCCCTCACCTGCCCTCTCCCCTCCTCCCATAGAACTGCTTCCTCTTGCCACCTTTATGGGAGATAATCCACCCCATTCTATCTCTCCCTATCTCCCTCTCTCAGTATGTTACTCTCTCATCCCTTAATTTCATTTTATTTCTTTTAGATATCTTCTCTTCATCCTCAACTCACCCTGTGTCTGCTCTCTCTCTTTTACATATATATATATATACACATACATACACATACACATAGATACATACATACATTCACATTCACTTATATATATACTTAAACATATATATATATGCATATTCCCTTCAACTACCCTAATACTGAGGTCTCATGAATCATACTCATCATCTTTCCATGTAGGAATGTAAACAAAACAGTTCAACTTTAGTAAGTCCCTTACAATTTCCATTTCTTGATTACCTTTTCATGCTTCTCTTGATTCTTGTGTTTGAAAGTCAAATTTTCTATTCAGTTCTGGTCTTTTCACTGAGAAAGCTTGAAAGTCCTCTATTTTATTGAAAATCCATATTTTGCCTTGGAACATGATACTCAGTTTTGCTGGGTAGGTGATTCTAGGTTTTAATCCTAGCTCCATTGACCTCCGGAATATCGCATTCCAAGCCCTTCGATCTCTTAATGTAGAAGCTGCCAGATCTTGGGTTATTCTGATTGGGTTTCCACAATACTCAAATTGTTTCTTTCTGGCTGCTTGAAGTATTTTCTCCTTGATCTGGGAGCTCTGGAATTTGGCAACAATATTCCTAGGAGATTTCTTTTTGGGATCTATTTGCGGAGGTGATCGATGGATTCTTTCAATTTCTATTTTGCCCTGTGGCTCTAGAATATCAGGGCAGTTCTCCTTGATAATTTCCTGAAAGATGGTATCTAGGCTCTTTTTTTGATCATGGCTTTCAGGTAGTCCAATAATTTTTAAATTATTTCTCCTGGATCTATTTTCCAGGTCAGTGGTTTTTCCAAGGAGATATTTCACATTGTCTTGCATTTTTTCATTCCTCTGGTTCTGTTTTATAATATCCTGATTTCTCATAAAGTCACTAGCTTCCACTTGCTCCAATCTAATTTTTAAAGTAGTATTTTCTTCAGTGGTCTTTTGGACCTCCTTTTCCATTTGGCTAATTCTGCCTTTCAAGGAATTCTTCTCCTCATTGGCTTTTTGGAGCTCTTTTGCCATTTGAGTTAGTCTATTTTTTAAGGTGTTGTTTTCTTCAGTGTATTTTTCAGTATTTTTTTGGGTCTCCTTTAGCAAGTCATTGACTTGTTTTTCATGGTTTTCTCGCATCCTTCTCATTTCTCTTCCCAATTTTTCCTCTACTTCTCTAACTTGCTTTTCCAAATCCTTTTTGAGTTCTTCTATGGTCTGGGGCCAGTTCATGTTTTTCTTGGAGGCTTTGGTTGTAGGCTCTATGACTTTGTTGTCTTCTTTAGGCTGTATGTTTTGGTCTTCTTTATCACCAAAGAAAGAATCCAAAGTCTGAGACTGAATCTGGGCGCGTTTTCGCGTCCTGGCCATATTCCCAACCAACTAACTTGACCCTTGAGTTTTTCAGTGGGGTATGACTGCTTGTAGATTACAGAGTTCTATGTTCTACGTTTGGGGGGGAGGTGCCAGCTCTATCAGAGCCGCACTCCTCCTTCCCCAAGGACCCCCAGTCCAGACTGGGCTCAGATCTTTGGCAGGCTGTGCACCCCTGCTGTGATCCGCCACTTAATTCCTCCCACCAGGTGGGCCTGGAGCCGGAAGTAACAACAGCTGTAGCTGCCCCACCTCCGCTGCCCCCGGGGCTGGAAGCCGAACCGCGAACTCCTTCCACTCCCGCAGCTTTTCCCACTAACCTTCTCCGCAGTCTTTGGTGTTTGTGGGTCGAGGGGTCTGGTAACTGCCGCAGCTCACATATTCAGGGCGCTAGGGCTCCCTCCGCCAGGCTTCTGGTCTGGATCGTCCACGCCGCTCAGGCTGGGCTCTGCTCCACTCCGTTCCCAGCTCCCAGCTCCCAGCTCCCAGCTCCGTGTGGAATAGAGCTCACCCAGAGACCATCCGGGCTGTCCTGGGCTGGAGCCCTGCTTCCCTCTGCTGTTCTGTGGGTTCTGCCGTTCTAGAATTGGTTCAGAGCCATTTTTATAGGTTTTTGGAGGGACTTGGGTACGGAGCTCACTCTAGTCCGTGCTTACCAGCCGCCATCTTGGCTCCGCCCCTGATCATATCCTTTCTGGCAGCTTAGATGTCACTTTCTTTGAGAAGGCTTCTTTGATATTTCATGCATCCTTCCTCATCCAATGACCTTCTATTTACTTATCAGCAGTCATGCTGTACCCCCTCAGTAGGATGTGGGTTCTTTGCAGATAAGAACAATAGAATCATTTTGTATTTGTGTTGAGCACCAGGGATAGCATCTTGCATGTGATAGGAACCTAACATATATTTGTTGAGAGGAGCTTTATCCCTTCCAGTCCTTCCTCTTCCTAAAGTGCTCATCACCCAATGTCATCCCTGCTCTCAAACAACAGGCAATTAATATTGGGCTTTTGATAAAACATCTCATACTATTCTCATGGAAAACACAGAGCACTATGGACTAGGCAGTAATACAATTAGATAAATTTGGAACTTGTTGAATATCAGGTCTTAAGGAGTAGTCATTAGAAAGCCATGAATAGAGCATGGGCCATAAACATTTGTCACTGTCACTTAAGCCCAATTGCTTTGCCTTCCCCCCTCAAAAAATCTGTTATCATTAATGGGTCAGTGTCAGTTTGACTATAAGTGTCCAGTAGAGTACCTTGAGGATCTTTGCTTGTCCTTATCCTATTTCGCTTTTTCTTTTTAAACCAGTGGTTTAGGTAGGAGCATAGATGATATAATAATCAAATTTTAAAATGACACTAACCTAGGTAAGGTAGCTAACACACTGAATGGATAACAGATTCAGGACCTACAAATATCTTGACAGGCTCAAGTGTTAGGCTCAATCTAATGACACGAAATTCAAGAGATATAAATATAAAGCTTTACACTTGAGTTCAAAATATCAACTTGGCACTGCCAAATGGTTCAACATCAGAAACTGACAGGATTTTATTAGTGGAAATGGCATTTTAAAAAAGAGGTGTTCGCATCTATTTGCTTTACCACTGCACCCTGAGGACTATGGGATTTTTTTCCATCTCACTTAGATCTAAAACCTTCCATATGTGTTGCCTCCCTCCATTAGAATGTGATCTCCTTCAGGGCAGAGACTTTTTGCTTTGCATTCCTTATGCTTAGTGTAGTGCTTTGCACATAAGAAGTGTTCAATAGATGCTTTATTCCTTCCTTTCTTTATTCACCAGACACTTGTGTGATCCTAGGCAAATTATTTAAATTCTCTGTGCCTCAGTTCCTAATGTATAAAATGAGGGAAGTGGATTCAATGGACTCTAAGGTCCTTTCAGTTCTAAATCTAGGGTCCTATGATTTTATGATAGCCTCACAGTAATCTGTCCTGGTCAGACCACATTTGGAGTACTGCGTTTAGTTCTGGGTACCAAAGTTTACGGAGGGCATTGATAAGCTGTCCAAAGGAAGCCAATCAGAATATTGAAGAGTCTCAAGTCCATGTCACATGAGAATAGGTTGAAAGAACTGGGAATGTTCATCATGGAGAAGAAAAGGCTCAAAGGGACCAGAAAGGCAATCATTTGGAAGAGGGATTAGAATTTTTCTGTTTGGTCTCAGAAGGCAGAACTGGCAGCAAAGGGAAAATTTAGAAATGATATCAGGGAAAATGTTCTGACAGTTAGATTTGTCTCAAAGTGGAATAGATTGTCTCAGGAGTTAGTGGGGTTCCTCTCGTTAAAAGTCTTCAAGATGATGTTAGATGACCACCTGTCAGGTATGGTGTAATGGAGGTTGCTTTTTGAGTATGGGCTGGTCTAGATGGCTGCTGAGGTTTCTCCCAATTCTGAAAATGGATGATTCTATGTTAACTAATGCTAATTAACTAATAGTAATGTAGAGCAGCTTTTTGTTCTGGTTCAAGTTGGACCAGAAGGACCCTGAGGTTCCTTCAAACTCTGATTCCTTGGCCCTGGACAATTCACCCACCCATTAGCTTGCATCTGGCTTCCAACTTTTGCTCCTACCTCTGGTTGGTTGGATACCTACTAGCTCTTTGATTAGCTCTTCTTGCCTAGACCTCCCCTCCCCTCCCCTCATTCTTTTGTGTATTATGAACCTGTAGGATTTCTTTATTGTTAAGGGCACCACTATCCTTTCAGTCACCCAAGTTTATAACCTAGGTGTCATCCTCAACTTCTCCCTCTCTCAACCTTATATCAAATATGTTGCCAAGGTTAGATGATTTTACCTTCATCACATGTCTTCCAGATGCCCCCCTCTCTCCTTCAACATTGTCACCATCTTGGTTCAGGACCCCATCACCTCAAATAACTGTACAAATGGGCTATGTAAAAGATAAATTGGAAATAATCAACAAAGAGAAGGAAGTAGAATTGAGAGAAATTAGGAAAGGCTTTCTATTGAAGATGGGTTTTAGCTGGCATTTTAAAGAAGCCAGAGAATCCAGAAGTAAGGAGTGAGAGCATCCCAGGCATGGAGAGGGGCAATCAGTGAAAAACATCCTGGAGTCAGGAGATGTGTCTTGACTGAGGTATTTGGTTAGAGAAATAGTAAGAAGGTCGGTGTCATATGATTGAAGAGCACATGGGGTGTTTGGGGGAGGCAAGGTAGAAGAAGAATGAAAGGTGGGCAACAGGTTATGAAGGGCTTTGAATGCCAAACAGAGGATTTGATATTTGATCCTGGTGGTGATAAGAAGCTACTGGAGTTTATTGAGTAAGGGGTGACATGATAAGACCTGAGGAAGATCACTTTGACAGCTGAATGGAGGATGGATTGGAGTGGGGAGAGACATGGCAGGGAGATCAATCAGCAGTCTATTTCAATAGTCCTGGTGTGAGGTGAAGAGAAGCTGCACTTAGTGTGATGGTTCAGAAAATAGATCTCTTTTCTCAAAGAACTCACATCCTACTGGAAGAATACAACCTATCTTGTTCCTTACCCCTTGACCTCCAATTCTTAGAAGACTTTCTGGTTGGAGGCTGGAATGGAGGAAAGTAGCATGGAATGATGCTGATACAGCCAGGGGACAGGAATGGGATTTCAGAAGGCACTAGTCAGATGGAGCAAATAGAGTAGGAGCTGTCCAATCTACCCTGGATAGATTTATTATATGTTTTGATTACTTGCATTGTAGAGATTTGTCTCTAAATTTAAACTATTCCTTTATATAGCATAGAATAAAGATACAAGGTCTCACGCATAAGTGACTGAAAGGAGTAAAGGCCTGATGCCATAAACCCCTCCAGGTAGTAGTGGTGTGGGGGTTGAGGGGATGTGATCTCAGAAAAGTAGAGTATTGGGCTTTATCTTGGACAGGACCTAGCCCAAAGATTGGGACAACAGGAAGAACCAATAATATGGACAGCATATCTCTGGAACAAATCTGAAACCTCCTTTTCAGTCTTTGAGGGTTCCACTCTGGAGATTTTCTTTAATGTTAATTTGTGTTTTTCTTTTTTAATATACTTTATTTGTTTTTAGTTTTTAACATTCACTTCCATAAAATTTTGAGTTTTAAATTTTCTCCCTCTTCCTCTCCTTTCCCTTCCCCAAGATGGTATGCAATCTGATATAGGCTTTACATATGCATTCATATTAAACATATTTTAACATTAGTCATGATGTAAAGAAGAATTAGAACTAATGGGAGGGACCATGAGAAAGAAGAAACAAAACAGAACAACAAAAGAAAAGGAGAGCAAATAGTATGCTTCCATCTGCATTCAGACTTCATAGTTCTTTCTCTGGATGTGGATAACATTGGAGTTGTCTTAAATCTTTGCATTGCTGAGAAGAGCTAAGTCTATTAAAGTCAGTCATCGCGCAATGTGGCTGTCACTGTGTACAATGCTCTCCTGGTTCTGTTTATTTCACTCAGCATCAGTTCATATATATATATATATCTTTCCAGGTTTTTCTGAAGTCTGCCTACTCATCATTTCTTATAGCACAATAATATTCCATCACAATCATATACCACAACTTGTTCATCCATTCCCCAATTGATGGGCACCCCTTCAATTTCCAATTCTTTGCCACCATAAAAAGAGCCACTATAAATATTTTTGTACATGTGGGTCCTTTTCTTGTTTTTATGATCTCTTTGGGATACAGACCTAGAAGTGGTATTGCTGGGTCAAAGGATATGCACAGTTTTATAGAGTTCCAAATTGCTCTCCAGAATGGTTGGATTAGTTCACAACTCTAGTCTGGAGATCTTTAAAAGAATAGTTAACAAAGGTACAATATGAAAAACCAGATCCATCTCTTCACTAGTGACTGACATGCAGAAGGTCTGTGTCCAATTATGCAATCTATGAGCCATGCGGAAAAAGACAAAAAAAAGGTCAGATGAACAATACAAATGATGAAAGGACTAGAGAATAGAACATACAAGGAAAGATGAAAGGAGTTGGGATTATTTAGCCTAGAGAAGAACAGGCTGAAGGGAAAATTTAATGTATGTTTTCAAGACTTTGACAGATTATTAGTAAAGAGGATGTTGGACACTGGGGGATTATTCCCCACCCCCTACAAAAACCCCTAAATTGCATTATCTGGTATCATAGAAGAAGACACTTTCCTGGGAGCCACACCATTTCAATCAACATTGAGTCACATGAATATGGCACTGGTCTCTGGAAAAAATCACAAGTCCTATGGCCTTGTTGAAGTGCCCTTTACGTTCCCTTGGTTTTCTGCACCCATCCCCATGTCACCCCTCCCCCCAACTTGGATGCTCCAGCCCCTTCTGTGTTTCCTTGGATCTTTGCGAAGATCATTGAGTGCTCCCCATGTCTCAAAACTGGCCTGTACCCTCAACAGAACTGCTCTAGTTACAGCAGATATAGAACCCATTCAGTTTTAAGCTTTTCAAAGTGCTCTCATACCTCTCGTCTTGTTGAGTGGGTACAATCAACCTGGAAGAGAGGTGTCTTTGTCTCATTGCTGTTATAGGATTATAGATTCAGAGCAGAAGGGGCCTTAGAGATCTTGGCTCTGTTTCTTACTGTGTGACCTTGGGCAAGATGCTTTATATTTCTGAACCTCAGTTTCTTTTTCAGTAAAATTCAGGGGGTTGACCTAGGTGATCTCAAATGGCCTGTCTAGCTCCAAATCTGGGATTCCATGATTTATTTGTGTGTAAACTTGCCTGAAAATACACAGATAATAAAAAATGCCGGGGCTGGATTCTGATTCGAGAGGATGAAAGTTCTCTTGGTTCAACTCTAGTGTAATTTGCATGCCATGTCTTAGAACCACAGAATACCAGTGCTGAAGGGACCTTAGAAAGGATCCACTTCTACTATTTTGTTTTTCAGAGCAATGGAGTGACTTGAACAAGGTTGAACAGTGACAGCAAGGATTGTTCACTGACCCTAATCTTAAGAAAACCACAGCTAAGGTCTAGTACCTAGGTTTCCTGGCCCCTGTTTCTAGGTTATTCCTAGTGTTCATACTAATTGCTCCTTAATAGCTCCTTGAGGGCAGAGAATGTCTTGCCTCTTTTTGTGTCCTCAACCCTTAGCGCAGTGCTTGGCACATGTTAGCTGCTTAGTCAATGTCTATTGATAGATTGATTATCATGGGCTGAAGGAGTTGTCTGCTTTCTTTGTTGAGACTTTGTGAAACTGAACTTCCTGAGTTCTCTGGGTTGCACCTTCAAGGGAGATGAACACCTCACTGAAGCACTACGCTGCATCAAAGGGGATGGGAGAAATTGCTTTGCCTGGTTGGGAGAAATTGCTTTGCCAAGAAAATTACTCTCATTCATCAAGATGGTGATGAAAGGGGTGGGGGGAGAGGCAGGTAGAGGACTTTCAGGGTGATTTATCTTGTTCACTTTCTGCAGGAAAGCAGTCTCAACTTTGCTTTGATTTAGCCTGGAGGCTCGGGCTTCTAGTGTGCTCTAGGAAAGAGGTGTGACTGGCCCAGAGCACTTGTTACTGATGGCCAGGAAAAGTTCCTTGGAATTTCCAGGATGCTCCTGGTTCACAATTCAATTCAATGAATATTTACTAAAAGTGCCTGCTATGTGCCAGGCACTATACTAGGCACTATTGATTCAGAAACAAAAATTAACAGTTACTGCTCCCAAGAAGCTTACATTCTATTTGCACTCACTGCTTTCTCTCCATTTCCTTTTCCAAAGTGGAAACAGGTTCATGTAGGTTGCTTCCCACTGCTTATTAGGTTTAGAGAGTGTGGAAGGGGAGAGAGCCCAGTGGGGAGCCTTTGAAGATTAAGGAGATTAATAGACCCCGATTTCTTGCAGCCATCTTTGGGGTGCAGGAGATAGAAGTTGATAATACCATCAGATGCAAGAGATATAAACACCTAAGCCAGGGATGTTACTGCACCAACTCGCTGTGATATTTGGGGCAAGTTGCATCTTCTCTTCTATTAAATGAGGATATTAGATTAGGTATTCTAACATCCCTCCAAAGTCTGACAGTCTGTGATTCTATGAATTAGAAATTCTATGAAATTGAAAGTGCTGAGAGAATACTGATTAAGGGAGTAAATGGAGTACAGTTACTTAGTAAATATTTGTTAAATTTAGCCGAATGTGAGCTTAACCTGGGAAGGCCTTCTGGAGAAGGTGAAGTCTTAGGCACGATCTGAAAGAAAGTAAATAATGGAGAGGTACATAGAGGACATTTAAGGCAGGGGAATAATATGAAAAAAGGCATGGGGAAGTTAAATGCCAGGCTGAGGAATTATACTTGACACCATAGACTCCTGGAACCCACAGTCACTCTGAAGCCCCCAGAGAGCCGCGTTATGTGGATCAACAGGGACTGTGCAGTTCAGACAAGGATTTTGCCTGTCTCCTTCAGGGCCTATTTCTCATCCTTCTGGGCTTCCTGCCTGGGGAGGAAAGTTCCCTTTGCCCAGAGTGATTTCTTTCCCATTAGTGTCATACATTTCTGGCAAGTTACAGAGGGCTGGATCCAAGGCTCCCTGCACTGTCCTCTCTGCCAGAGCCTGCAATCCATCATCCACATTGACAAGACTGAAAACCAAGCTGTATGGGCCAAAAAGGGAACAGAACTGCATGCCAATCCTAGCTAGCAGGTCGATTAGCAGCAAGGAGGAAAATCATTGGAGGGCAGGCCAAGAACACATCTGAGGATCTCCAAGCATAGTAGTTCAGGATGGTGTCTTTGCCCAAATTCTATTTCATAAGGCTAAAAGTATCTGAATTTTCTACTGTGGACCATCTCTTCCTCTATAGTTCTGGGGTGGTGAGGGAGAGGAGAGGGAAGGGGTACTACAACTGGGGAGAGGAAGAAGCTGAGGCCTGAAAGGAATAAGGAGTAAAGAGGAAGAGAAGGAAGAGGAGTTAGTGGTTTAAATTTACAGAGTGAAAGGATGCTTTAGGGATGAAAGTTGTATAGACAAGTTATAATTTGCCAAAGACTGGTGGTTGGGATATACTAGTTTAAGAAACCAGTATTTTTTTAAATATTAAATTTTTTTAAATTAGAATTCTTCCGAATTGTCAGCAACTGAACAACATATAAAAAAGATGTATGTATATATGTACATATATACACACAGTACATATATACGTATACATATACATATACGTAAATACATGTATAGCTATATATTTTATATATATAAATACAAATAAAAATATATATATATATATACATGCACATATGCAAGAAGCCTTTCCTAGTCCTCCTTAATCTTAGTGCCTTCCCTCTGAGATTATCTCCAATTTTTCCTGTCTATATCTTGTTTGTACATAGTTGGTGTCCTGCTGTGTCTCTCCCCCATTGGTTTTAAGCTCCCTGAGGGCAGAGACTGTTTTTGCCTCTTTGTACCTCCAGCACTTAGCACAGGGCCTGTGTAGCATTAATGCTACTTGCAGCTGCTGTGGGGGTATAAGACCAATAACACCAGCACACAGGAGGGCTGCTAGCACTGGTTCTTTGATATGCTTTTCTAATGGAAAGACAACTTTTAAAGGGGTCAACAATCTTACTTTAATTATAGATGAGTAGAAAAAAGAAGCAGAGAAATTAGCATAGAGATTCAACAAACAAGGCTGAATGAAGTAACACAACCACTTACATACACCACCAGATTGGGGGAGCACCAACATCTAAGTAGTCAGGGGGCTCTTTACAAATGGTTACTCAGAGTCCAGTCCAGGGAATCAAAAGGTCCTTCTCATGAACAAGTCCTCAGAGCAAAATCTCACCTATACACACACACACACACACACACACACACACGTGTGTGTGTATATATGTACACACACATATAGACATAGACATACATACATATGTACACACATATACATATATACACATATACATATATATATGTGTACACACACACACACACACACACATACATACACACACACACACTTTCGGCTAATAGGCCGAAAGGCATCACAGCCATAGTGACTCAGTGCCTAATTAGCTTAGTACCAAAAGGTGTGAAAGCCTTCTTATAAGCAAGCTTCCCAGTAAGCAAGCCTTCCCCTAAGCAAGCGCCTCCTTAGGCAAGTTCCTCCCCCAACGGGCTCTATGTGACTCAGGATGTATTGTAGCTGGGTTGGAGTTCAAAGCAGCAAGACATCTGTGGTTGAACACATATGGTCACATAGGGCTATTAATGGATGGGGAAGATCTTCCTATTCCATTAGCATTACAGCCTGGCACATAGTAGGCACTCAACAAATACTTCTTGACTTGATAAAGTTACTATGCAAATATTTCTAAGAACTTAAAGATTTGGGAGTATTTAACAGATAATACACTATAGTTAAACATTTACAGAAAATATCACAGGGCAATTTTAAGCATCCATCCACTGCAAAGTAACTTTCAATTTAAAACTTTTAAAAATTTATGAAAATTTAACCTTTTAGAAATGAGACAGGATTTACAGTACAAGCCCCTGAATTTACTTAGATATCTATAATTAGTAACTGTTTTTCTACTGTAACTAATATAATAGCTAACCTAGACCAGAATTATGAGACAGTAGGAAAAATCGTGGAGCTGTATCATAGAATTTTAGAGATTGCTTTATCTATGGAGGAGATGAAACCTTTGTAAATGACCTTAGAGGTAAAATTCAATCCCCTTATATTACAGGCACCTGAAACAGTGCTGCATCATGGGAAGATGGCTGGATTTGGAGTCAAAGGATCTGGATTGGAACTCCTACTTGTTGTCTGTATGATCTTGGTCAAGCATCTCAATTTCTCCCAGCCTCAGTTCTCTTAAGTGTAAAATGAGGGGTATTAGAATCCAAACTTCACAGAACAAATCCCCTTAACAAATGGATTTGTTCTGTAAAACTTAGACTCAGCCAAAAGGCTGCATCCAAGGACCTAGAAGGCCACAGGTTCCCCACCCCTGGACTAGATGATCTCTAAGGTGCCTTTCAGCTTAAAATCTGTGATTTGATCAAGGCCACACAGTAAGTTTTGAGGAAATCTAGGGATTCTTAAAGGAGGAGTGAATTTCACTCTCTCGTTGTGGAAAAGTGGGATAGTACCAGGTTATGAAGGTCTTTAAATGCCAAACAGAGGAGTTTACAGCTCTAGAGGTAACTGGGAGTTACTGAAGTTTATTGAGTAGGGGAGAGACATGGTCAGATCTGTGATTTAGTCACAAATTATGTGGGCCAAAGAGGCAGCAAATGCTTCATGCCAATTCTAGCCGGCAGGTTGATTTGCAGCAGGAAGGGAGGCAAGGCATTGGAAGGCTGGCCAGGAACACATCTGAGTTCCACTTTGGCAGATACGTGAAGGACAAATTGGAGTGGAGAGAGACTTGAGGCAGGGGGAATAATTAACAGGCCATAGAATTAGTTTGGGCAAGTGGTGATGAGAGCCCATGGGGGCGTTGTGAGTAGAGAGAAGGGGACAAGAAAGGAGAGGTGAGGAGATAGGCAAAAAGATTTGGCTCCTGATTAGAAATGCAGGGCATGTAAGAACAGAGTGAGATAAACACTATAATACCAATAATAGCTAGCATTTATATAGCACTTGCTGTATGCCAGGCCCTGTGCTAAGCACCTTACCATTATTACCTCAATTTATCCTCTAAACAACTCTGGCAGACAGGTACTATTTTAGACATGGAAAACAGAGGCAAAGGCTAAGTGACTTGCCCAGGGTCACACAGCTAGTAAGTATCTGAGGCTGGATTTGTAGTCAAGTCTTCCTGACTTCGATGGGAGAAGAGACAATTTCTGCAATCCTCCCCAACCCAAAACTTGAAAAGAAGATAGTTATGTAGCAGAGACAGAATAATTACATCTGATTCCTTAAAATGAGAAGGCAGAACCCCTGGGCAGTGTAAAAACCTGAATTGACACTTGATAATCTTAATATTTAGAGCACATATTCAATTTCCCCCTCTCCTTACCCAATTTCATATGCATAGCAATGAGCACAAGAAAACTCACAAGATGTATCTGGGGGATGGGGGAATGGGGAGGTCTAACAGTAGGTATCCTCCACAGCTATAGGGATTTGGCCAGGACAGCTCTCCCTGCCCACAGATGCTGATTCTGTCTAGTCTTGTGAAGGAAAGGAGGAGGATAGGAGACAGTCAGAAAAATTTCTGGTCCAGGCAGCTGTGCTCAAAGTGACAGGATGTGGGTAATAGCTCATCAGGCTTGACAGAAATGGGACTGGAAAGTCAGCCAGGGCCAATTCTGTTGCTCCACCTACTCATGGAAGGGACCTGGCCCATCAATGCCTCTATAAGTCAACACGAGGAGACGGAGGCAGGCCCATAGCCCAGCTTCAGAAACATGGGCATCAGTGGAGGGAGAAGAGTCAAAGGGTGAGTGCCAGGAATACAACAAAAAGACTGAGATGCCACAGATATCAAGAGAGGAAGAATCTCAGTGATAGTCCAGGGCACAAACAGGGAAAAGCCTAAAAACAAAAAGAAAAATGAGTAAAACTTCAAAGAAAAAAACCAAAGCATCAAACATTTCATAATAGGAAGGAAAGTGAACCAACAGAGAATGATAGATAAAAGACAGAATTCTGTGGATTCTTCATAGATCATGGAACAACAGCAGGATACTTCAGAACGGTACAAAAAAGAAATAAAATTCATCTAAGAAGAATTTAGGAATGAATTTAGGTCAGAAATTAGAGCTCTTAATGCAAAAGTTTTAAAAGTAAATTTTTATTGATATCTTTTGTTTTTTTTCTATCACTTATATTAACTACCATATGCCTCCTCCAATCTCCAGTTTTGAAGAAAAAAATACCATACAGTGAATTTTAGCACACCTGCCAGAAATAAATTTTAATCAATTCAGCATTATTCTAAATCCAAACATTTCTAGCTTAGAGAAAGAGCAATGTCTAAAATGACACAGCCTCCTGCCTTATGCCCTCAAATAACTCTCTACCCCAAAACAATCCCAGGTAACATTTATAGGAATTCTGAGTGAGAAAAAGGTCACATTGTGTTAAAACACAGTTTGAGGGCTAACATTATAAGAGAACAACAGAACTTAAGACGCTAAACCCAAGAGCCTTGGCTATAGCTGTGTCTTAGCTACCAGACCTACTTCCAGCCCACCCACCATGGCCATCATTGAGGAGAGAAATCAATGTAAAGGGGATGCCCACTTTCATCATCACCACCAACAGCAATTGCTGACCAACTGTCACCAACAGGCAGGTAGAACCCTGGGAGTGCCAGGATCCTACAGACCCCTGATCCTGTTTCCAGTCCTCCCAGCCCTCCCAGCCATCATCTGGGGCAGTAGCTGTTGTGGAGAAGGGGCCAATCATTCCCACCAGTTGCCTCAACCAATTGCCACTGAATGGACAGGTGAACCAACTTAGCTTAAACAATGCACCTGTAGCTGAGAAACAAAAGACAGCCTGCGTCAGGCAAATCAAGCCACCACCTTGAGCATCAGCTTTCCCCAGACCCCATCGAAGGTCTAGAACCCAAGAGCCTTGAAAATAGCAGTGATTCATGTATAACCTGTATCAGATTGCTTGCCTCCTGGGGGAATGTGGAGGGAAGGAAGGGAGGGACGCAGGGAGGGAGGGAGAAAAATTTGGAACTCAAAATCTTATTAAAAATGAATGTTGAAAATTGTTTTCATATGTGATTGGAAAAAATGCTACTTACATTAAAAAAGAAAGAAAATAACAGTATTTCCATCCCACACTGCCCTCAGCCATGATCTTGAGAACCTCTTTGGAGATGAAGTCTGCAGACACTCTTGCAGGTGCCACAGTAGCCCCCTGTTTTGAAGACCTAGAAAAGAAAGTTGTTTCCCCCAAAGTCCTTTCGCTGTCAACATCAGAAACTGATATGATGTTATCAGTAGAAATGACATTAAAGAAGAGGCATCACTGTCTGTTCTGCTGTTGAATCCTAAGTACCTTTGCATTTGACTTGCAGCTAACACTTTCCATATGTATCTCTCTCATTAGAATGTGAGCTTCTTGGGTGTAGAGACTTACATTTCCATCTGCATCCCTAGCTCCTAGTAGAATTTTGCACGTAGTAAGTAATTAATAAATACTTTATTCATTTATTCACTCATTCCCCTCAAGGATTGAAAGGGCTTCCTCCTTGTGATCAATATCCTAATCCTTTCTAAATGGAGAAGGGAGGGTGAGAGTATTAGTTGTTTGAGGGGTGGTAAAGGCAGCAATCTTAACTGGACAAGAGATATCTCTCCTCCTAAGTTCCCCAGAATGAGCCTTTTATCTTAATTTTTTATATATTTTCTAAAGGGAAAAGACTGAGAAGGAGTATTAATTCAGAGAAATACTTATTTCTTTTTTTATCATTATTTATTTATTTAATATTTTTAGTTTTCAGCATTGATTTTCCCAAGAGTTTGAATTACAAATTTTCTCCCCATTTCTACCCTCCCCCCACTCCAAGATGGCATATATTCTGATTGCCCCATTCCACAGTCAGCCTTCCCTTCTGTCACCCCACTCCCCACCCCATCCCCTTTTCCCTTACTTTCTTGTAGGGCTAGATAGATTTTTATGCCCCATTGCCTGTATATCTTATTTCCTAGTTGCATGCAAAAACGTTTTTTTTGAACACCTGCTTTTAAAACTTTGAGTTCCAAATTCTCTCCCCTCTTCCCTCCACACCCACCATCCCTAAGAAGGCAAGCAATTCAACATAGGCCACATGTGTATCATTATGCAAAACCCTTCCACAATACTTATGTTGTGAAAGACTAACTATATTTTGCCTCCTCCTATCCTATCCCCCTTTATCCAATTTTCTCCCTTGTCCCTGTCCCTTTTCAAAAGTGTTTGCTTTTGATTACCTCCTCCCCCTATCTGCCCTCCCTTATATCATCCCCCCTTTTTATCTCCTTCCTCCTTCTTTCCTGTGGGGTAAGATGCCCAGTTGAGTTTGTATGTTATTCCTACCTCAGGTCAAATTTGATGAGAGGAAGATTCACTCATTCCCTTTCACCTGTCCCTTCTTCCCTTCCTACAGAACTGCTTTTTCTTGCCACTTTTATGTGAGATAATTCACCCCATTCTATCTCTCCCTTTCTCCCTCTCTCAATATATTCCTCTCTCATCCCTTAATTTGATTTTATTTTTTTATATCATCCCTTCATATTCAACTCACCCTGTGCCTTCTGTCTATATATATGTGTATATATATATATATATATATATACACATATATATGTATATATACACATATATATGTATGTATGTATGTATATTCCCTTCAGTTACCATAATACTGAGGTCTCATGAATTATACACGTCATCTTTCCATGTAGGAATGCAAACAAAACAATTCAACTTTAGTAAGTCCCTTGTGATTTCTCTTTCTTGTTTACCTTTTCATGCTTCTCTTGATTCTTGTGTTTGAAAGTCAAATTTTCTATTCAGCTCTGGGCTTTTCACTGAGAAAGCTTGAAAGTCCTCTATTTTGTTGAAAATCCATATTTTACCTTGGAGCATTATACTCAGTTTTGTTGGGTAGGTGATTCTTGGTTTTAATCCTAGCTCCATTGACCTCCGGAATATTGTATTCCAAGCCCTTCGATCCCTTGATGTAGAAGCTGCTAGATCTTGTATTATCTTGATTGTGTTTCCACAATATTCAAATTGTTTCTTTCTGGATGCTTGCAGTATTTTTTCCTTGATCTGGGAGCTCTGGAATTTGGCGACAATGTTCCTAGGAGTCTTCTTTTTGGGATCTTTTTCAGGAGGCAATTGGTGGATTCTTTCAATTTCTATTTTACCCTCTGGCTCTAGAATATCAGGTCAGTTCTCCTTGATAATTTCTTGAAAGATAATATCTAGATTCTTTTTCTGATCATGACTTTCAGGTAGTCCAATAATTTTTAAATTATCTCTCCTGCATCTATTTTCCAGGTCAGTGGTTTTTCCAATGAGATAGTTCACATTGTCTTCCATTTTTTCATTCCTTTGGTTCTGTTTTATAATATCTTGATTTCTCATCAAGTCACTAGCTTCCACTTGCTCCAATCTAATTTTCAAGGTAGTATTTTCTTCAGTGGTCTTTTGGACCTCCTTTTCCATTTGGCTAATTCTGCCTTTCAAGCCATTCTTCTCCTCATTGGCTTTTTGGAGCTCTTTTGCCATTTGAGTTAGTCTATTTTTTAAGGTGTTATTTTCTTCAGTATTTTTTGGGGTCTCCTTTAGCCAGTCATTTCATGGTTTTCACACATCACTCTCATTTCTCTTCCCAATTTTTCCTCTACTTCTCTAACTTGCTTTTCCAAATCCTTTTTGAGCTCTCCCATGGCCTGGGATCAGTTCATGTTTTTCTTGGAGTCTTTTGATGTAGGCTCTTTGACTTTGTTGACTTCTTCTTGTTCTATGTTTTGGTCTTCTTTGTCACCAAAGAAAGATTCCAAAGTCTGAGTCTGAATCTGGGTGTGTTTTCACTGCCTGGCCATGTTCCCAGCCAACTACTTGACCCTTGAGTTTTTCATTGGGGTATGACTGCTTGTAGAGTAGAGAGTACTTTGTCCCAATCTTGAGGGGCTGTGCTGTTGTTTTCAGAGCTTTTTCTGCACAGCAAGCTCTGCTGCACCAGCGCTCCTCCTCCCCAAAGAACTGCCAACCCCGACCGCGATTCAGATCTGAGCAGGCTCTGCACTCACCCTTGGATTTGCCACTTATTTCTGCCTACCAGGTGGGCCTGCGGCCAGAAGCAACTGCAGCTGTAGATCTGTAGCTGCACCACCTCCGCTGCCCCCGGGGTGGTGGGCAAAATGTGAACTCCTTTCACTCTCTCCCTGCAGTTTTTTCCCACTGACCTTCTCTGTTGTCTTTGGTGTTTGTGGGTTGGGAAGTCTGGTAACTGCCATAGCTCACTGATCCAGGGAGCTAGGGCCTGTTCTGCCTGGCTTCTGGTCTGGTTGGTCCGCTTTGCTCTCAGCTCTGTGGGATAGACCTTACCCAGCAACTATCCAGGCTGTCCTGGGCTGGAGCCCTGCTTCGCTCTGCTATTTTGTGAGTTCTGCAGTTCTAGAATTTGTTCAGAGCCATTTTTATAGGCGTTTGGAGGGTCCTGTGGGAGAGCTTTAGGCAAGTCCCTGCTTTCCACCTGCCATCTTGGCTGCTCTCCCTGAAATATTTTTTAAAATGCACAGCAGAGAACAAAAGGAAAGCTAGAAGCAAACAGACAAGCAGGATAGTTTTTTGCATATGCAAATATTTGTTTTTTATTAAGTTCAGAATAAAAAAAATTAAAAGAAAGTTAAAAAAAGATAAGCCTTTAAGGTGTTTTCACTAAAATAATGCTGTGATTGCAAGATTTCTTATTCCCATTTTACAGATGAAGTAACTAAGGTACAGAGGTTAAATGCCTTTTCAGGATTACATAGCTAGTAATTATCAAAACTCCAAGTCCAGTACTGCCTATGTATGATAAATTCAAGGGAGATGTGCAGGCAAAGTGCTATGAGAAATTTCAGGGGAGATTTGTTGGAGAAGATAGCCCTTGTATTGGACCTTGAAGAGTG
The DNA here is from genome assembly GCF_011100635.1 of Trichosurus vulpecula. NCBI lineage: Eukaryota > Metazoa > Chordata > Mammalia > Diprotodontia > Phalangeridae > Trichosurus > Trichosurus vulpecula. Next base: position 193,366,166 of record NC_050576.1, read on the forward strand.
ATTTCAATATACTGGATGAGGAGGGTCCTTGCCAGGGATGGGGGATGGCATTAGCAAAGACTGTTGTTGTTGAAGTGTTTTTCAGTCATATCCACTCTTTTTAACCCCATTTGGAGTCTTCTTGGCAGAGATACTGGAGTGGTTCACCATTTCCTTCTCCAGCTCATTTGAGAGACAAAGAACTGAGGCGAACAGGGTTTGGTGATTTGCTCAGGGTCACTCAGTATTCTGAGGTCAGATTTGAACTCAGGAAGATGAGCCTTCCTGATTCCCAGCCCAGTGCTCTAACAACTGTGACACCTAGTTGTCCTAGCTAAGGCAGTATAAAAGGAGAGAGGGCATGAGAAAACAGAGGAGGGAGAGTAGTAAGTTTCCATGGAACCTATTGTATGCTAAATGGGGTAATAACCCCACTTATAAGGCACTTAATTCACTTAAATAAGGCAGGAAATAAGGTAGATTGAAGTCAAATTGTAGAAGGCCTTGAATGTTAGGTTCAGCACTTTGTATTTTATTAATGAATAATGAGTCCCAGATGGTTTTTGAGTAGAGGAATAACATGATCAGAGCTGTTTATTAATGCAAAGACCAGCCATGCATTACTTTTTAGACTTTACCACCATGCTTTTCCTGCCTTCTTCAGGTGTCCCTGTGGTACCCTTTTTCCATCAGTGAGTTCCTTCTGGAGCCTCCATTTTGAGGAAAGACTTAGACCAGCCATGCTTCTTTCTCTGGACTTTGTCACCATGCCCTCCCTCATGGGTACCTCCTCCTCCTCCCCATGCCATTCAATTCTCATTTATGTGTTGTATTCCCTCACTAGAGTGCAAGCTCCTTAAGGACAGGTCCTGCTTATATTTGTGTCTTCTGTTCTTAGGACAGTGTCTGGCATGTAGTAAGCACTTAATACACTTTGTAGACTTGGCTTATTTGGACTTCCTTGTGAAAGCAGGATTGGAGAGTTGAAAGACTGGATTCAGCTATAGCATCCTGAAGTTAAAATGATGGTGGTATCATTTGGTTATGCTTAACTGGTTTCTTTTTAAAATGAAAGCTAATGGTGGGAGGTTGGGAGGGATTGATTAGGGAGGCTATATCTGTGTTAACTATAATGAGATAAAAGGCTTGAATATCCTTGATGAACAAGAGGTGAGGTTTATGAACTAGGCATTGAGAGATGAGGCTTATTATGGAAATGAAAAGGAGGATGAATTTCAGAAATATTTTGGAAATGGATGTTGCAATAGATGTAGGGGATGGTAAAAAGGGAAGAATCTCTTTTTTTAGTAGCAAAGAACTGGAAATCAAGGGGATGCCCATCAATTGGGCTGAGCAAGTTGTGGTATATGAAGATAATGGAATACTATTGTGCTGTAAGAAATGGGGAAGATAACGGACTTCATAATAACCTGGAAAAACCTACACAAGATAATGCTGAGTGAGCAGAGCAAAACTAGGAGAACATTGTACACAACCACAGATATATGGATTCCATGATGACTAGCCTTGATAGACTTTGCTCTTCTCAGCAATACAAGGCTCAAAGACAACTCCATAGGAGTCATGGTGGAGAGAGCTGTCTACATCCAGAGAAAGATCTATGGAGTCTGAATGCAGATTGAGGCAAACTATTTGCTCTCCTTTTTTTCCTCTTTTGTCTTTGTTTTTGGGGGTTTTTTTGGTTTTGTTTCTTCTTTCTCACGATTCATTCCATTGGTCATAATTTTTCATTACAACCTGAATATTGTGTAAATAGGTTTAATACGAAGTTATAAGTAGAAGATATATGGGATTCCATGCCGTCTTGGGGAGGGGCAGGGAAGAAAATCTGGAACTCAAAATCAGGCAGAACTGAATGTTGTAAATTAAAAAATAAAAAATCTTAATAAAAATAAAATAAAATAAAAACATTTAAAAATAAGAAAGGGAAGAATCAAAGATGACTCAAAGTTTTGAACCCTAGTTAAATGGGAGGATGGCAGGGGCACTAGGGAGAGGGACAAATTTGGGAGGAAGATGATGAGCCATTGTAACCATAATGTTGATTTTTAATCAGATTTCACCGGAAATAATAATGTGGAGAGTGGAGGGGGGGAGTTACAGGTTTGGGGACTGACAGATGGTGTAGCGGAAAGAATACTAGTTAGAGTCAAGAGACCTGGGTTTGAGCCCCTGATTAGAAGATCTGGAACTCTGTTCAAACTGTCTCTGCAAGACTTGGTTTCTTCATCTGCATAATACTTAAAGCCATCTTCACGGGGTTGTCGTGAGGACCAAATAAAATAATGTATGTAAAATGTTTTTGTGAAAACAAGCTATTATCATTTTTCCACTGAGATTTCCCCCGCCCCCAAGCCATCTTTCCACAGTGAGGGAGCAACAGTTCCTCAGTTCCTGGTTGACATCCTTCCCACTCCCTCAACACATATGAAATGACTCCTCCCATTTTTAGTGCCCGTCAAGACTGGAGTGTGGAGCTGAAGCCATCTGGTCAAGAATGTGGGATTGATGTGCTGTATTTAGCTCCCTGGGAGAAGTCAGAACGTGGGGTTGTAATTTCCCTGCGTTTTCTCTGCCTCAACAAGGTGGCTGTTATAGCTGGAAGGAGATTCTCATCTGAGCAGACAGGGTCCTTGCCCCAGCCAGCCTTATCTATGTTGACAGGTCCTAATCTTTGCAGCTTCCTTCCAGATATGCCACCCTTTCCACCCCTCACCCCCCTCAGACTCAGAGGAGCAATTTGGGTGTCTCTCCCTCCCACTTCGGGCTAACTTGCTTATGCAATGATTATCCGATGAGTTGCTGAGCCCTCCTCCTGCTTTTTTGGTACATAATTGTTTCAGCTTCTTCTTTTCCATTCTGCTCTAGTCTGGCTGATTCCCTCTCTAGTCTGTTTCGTCTCTTTCTTCTCATTGCTCGGGTTCCCTGTTGTCATTACCCTTATTCATGTTATGGAGCATCCAATCTTCTTACCTGAATTTCCAAGCTCCCTGCACAAGCTAATGTGACCTTAGAGAAATGACTTCCCCTTTCTGGGCCTCAATTTTGTCTTCTGTAAAATGGAAGAGTTGCGTTAGACACTACTTTTCATCTCTGACACTGACATCATTTGTCCTTTGGTTAGTGAAGAGGACCGATGACATCCCGGCTGATGTCTCGACTTACTTGTGAATTGGATTTGAGCGAGGCAGAGTTATACAAAGCCATCAGCCTCACCCTCTCCTCCAGTCACTGAAGTCCAGTAGCAGGACAAAAGTCGAGACAATGGCAATGGCCCTGGGATGATGCAGTGGATGACCTTGGCATCCTCAATGTCTGACCAAGCTCTATGCACTCCATAGTGCCCGCTTTAGCCTCTTTCATGGTCATTGGAACAAATTGTTCCATACGCCCATTCTGCCTTGGGAAGTCTTCATATGCTTGGGGTAGACCCTCCCTCTAACTCACTGACAGGTTTGAGGCCTGTCAGTTATCCTTATCCTAGTTTAGTCCATCTGCCAGTTTTACCATCTGCTGTTTAAACAGTCCGAGATGGTTTTACTGGGCTGTGGCCACGCTGCACATGCTGCACCTTCTTGGAGCCACAGTCGAGAATTGGGTGACAGGTGGAGACCAAAAGTGGATGATCAGGCCTGAAAAGGACTCAGCAAGCCCTCACATCAGAGGTGCCAGTCTTCCCCGAACCCCTCTAACATCTCTAACGTTAGGGGTAGGGATAAAGACTGAATCTGTAATTTAATTGGTTTAGGGAGCTCCCTCTACCAAGGCAAATCAGCACGTCCTCTGCAACTTAGCAAGTCCACTGAGGAGTTATATGACTTGCCTAGAATCACACAGCCGGTTATGTGTCAGAGAAAGGACCTGAACCCAGATTTTGCTCACTTAGCGAGAGACCTCTGTCTACTACACCAAGCCACTACTTTGTCAGTTCTGACACTATGCAATTTTACTTTTCTTTGATCTACCGAAGCCTGGGGTCAGACAGACCTGCTTTTGAATGTAATGGAAATTACCCTGGGCAAATCACTTCACTTTTATTATATGCCCCAGGCAACTCTCCAGGGCTTCTCAACTACCTGGAGCATCATGATGATGAAATCGCAGACTTTGGGGGCTTTCCCCTGTCATTCTTTGAGGGCAGGGACAGTATATTCTATTGAGAAACTCCTAGCTGGAATGAACCTTAGAAATAATCTAATCCAAACACTTCAATGTATAGATGGGAATATGCCAAGAAAAATGATGAATATGAAGGATTAAGAGAAAGATGGAGTCATTCATGTGAAACAATGCAGAAACTGTAGATATTCAGTGTAATAAAGTAAACAAAAAGGATAAGCCAAATGCTGTGTAATTATAAGACCAAACTTACCCTGATCATCTTCCTTTCATTAGATGGGTCAGAGATAACAGGTAGAATATGTTTTGTATGCTGTTTTTTCATTAATTTTTAATTATTTTATTTTATTTTTTTGTTGTACACTGTTATGTTATGGTGTTATTTGGTTATGATTGATGGCTTCTCCCCCCTTTTCAAATGAAAGCTAAAGGTGGGATTGAGAGGTTGAGTAGGGAAGCTATGTTTGTGTAACATAGGACACCTAGGTAGTGCAGTGGTTAGAGCACCAAGCCTGGAGTCAGGAAGACTCATCTTCCTGAGTTCAAATCTGGCCTCACATACTTACTAGCTGTGTGACCCTGGGCAAGTCCCTTAACCCTGTTTGCCTCAGTTTCCTCATCTGTCAAATGAGCTGGAGAAGGAAATGACAAACCACTCTAGTAGCTTTGCCAAGAAAACTCCAAATGAGGTCATGTAAAGTCAGACATGACTGAAAAACAAAACAACAAAAATGAGCCAGAGAAGAAAATGGCAAACCACTTCAGTATCTTTGCCAAGAAAACCCCAAATTGGGTTACTAAGAATTTGGACACGACTGAAAAATGACTGAAAAACAACAAATCTGTGTAAATAATAACAGTTTGTGCTGTTGCTGGGGTACTCACCCTCTGCCTCTCTGCTAGGGGTCCCCTCAGCTCTTGATCCATGAATACGTAGATTGTGCTTAGTTTTGGGGAGACAGGCCCCCTTGAAAGAGGAATCAGGCCCCTGTTCCAAACTTTTTATTTCCTTATGCCCAGCCCTATCTTCCCCAAAGCCCTGGGAATGATGGTTTAAAACTTAGATCTATCTCATGTCTAGAGTATCTCTCCAAAAGAGGAATGCATTCCATAATATAAAATGTAATCATGTAAACCAGGTATAGGATGGCTATTTTTTCCCTCCATACACCTTGACACAAGGGAATCACAAGCAGTCATTAACAAAGATTTAAAGAGCAGTAATAAATTGTAACTAGCTACCCTCTCCCGAGATACTTAAAACATCAAAACATGAGACATTTTGTAAGACTAGTGAATTGGCATTTCACCATTACCTTGAATCTACACTGTCCAAACAAGAAAGGAGCTTGGGCTTCTTCTCCTACCAATGGTCAGCTTCTCCAAGAAGGACTGTAATTACTGCCAGTAAATTAATTAAATTATTTCCATAAATTAAAAATAAAATAAAGTTAATTGCCAGTAGTTCTTACCAGAGGAGCAGCTAGGTGGCAGAATGAATAGAGCTCCATGGAGTCGTGAGAATCTGAGTGCAAATCTGGCCTCAGACAGTTACTAGCTATGTGGCCCTGGGCAAGTCACTTAACCCTGTTTTCCTCAGTTTTCTTATCCATAAAATGAGCTACAGAAGGAAATGGTAAGCAATTCCAGTATCTTTGCAAAAAAAAACCCCAAACACCCCAAATTGGGCCATGAAGAATTGGATGCAACTGAAATGACTGAATAACAAAGCTTCTAGAGTGCAGCCAGCACCAATGGAGGACCCAGGAGGTCCCAGATCTCACAATCACACAGTTGCCTCCAAGGCTGGAAACATCCATCTTGGGACAGCTGCCTACCTATATCCTTAGGAAAGAAACACAGGACCAAAGAGGCATCCAGAGGTACAAGCCCAGGCCCAGTCCACTGCTTACAATTGAACATTTCCATTACATAGATTGTATATATCTCTTCTGATACATAGGTTTCAGGTAGCAGAGCCAGAACTCCAAACCAGCTTCTCCAGACTCCAAGTCTGTGCTACCTTTCTTGTTATTTTAGACTCACTGCAGACCACCTGGATGGAGCTCGTGGGTCTCCACTATGAACACCTCTGCTTCCTAGATGCCCCAGTGCCAATGCCTTCTCTCCTAACAGGGGCTAAGCACTCCTTCCCCTCCTGCAGGAAAGAAGTAGGACAAACTGAAAGTTTCAATATTGAGCCAGTCCATGATTCTTGTCTACTCTGTTGTGGGAGAGCAGCCCCAGAATCGATTTCCTGTCATTAGTATTTGGACCTGGGAGAACTGGGCAGTGTGACAACCCAGCCCTAGCTGCTGAAAGTGTGAAAATACAGTTATGGGGCCTGGGGAGGCAGGAAGAGAGTGTGATTTAAGGATGGAGCTGGAGCTTATGAACTCAAGGATAATGGTGTTAACTGGAAGGACTGCATCATGGGAATCATCTATGAGTGACCCTAAGGCCCCAGAGGAAAAGGTGGGGGCACAAAGAACTGGATAGCTCAGAACCAGAGTGAGAAGATAGGGCAAGGGGGTGTGTGTCAGAGAAGGCTTATCCTCACAAGGAGTCTGATCTAGGAAGCACTGGTACCCCAATAATACAGGGAATCTTCTCTATTCAGAACCATTTAGAGTGGTGCTAGGTATTTGAATTTTCTGGGCAGCTAAGAGTTTATCCCTTCAATCCTCAATCTGTGTGTGTGCATGTGCATGCGTGCGTGCGTGCGTGCGTGTGTGTGTGTGTCTGTGTGTGTGTGTCTGTGTGTCTGCCTCTGTCTCTGTTTCTCTCTCTCTCTCTCTCTCTCTCTCTCTCTCTCTTTTTCTCCCTCTCTTTTTCCCTCCCTCTCCACACATATATACAGTTGTATATATAAGCACTTATAAATATACAAACATATTGTATATATGTATATATACAATGCATATATTTATATATACACAAAGTATATAGATAGACACACAATGTATATATTTAAACTATATTGTATATATACCACATATATACTTGTATATACAATGGATATATAATATATGTATTTACAAATATATTGCATACATCTATGTGGAATTATATGCAGCATCATATCTATCTATATATCTATCTAGTGATTTAATCAGTACTGGGAGCTCTTGGCATGGAAACTCTCTCTAAGTTATGCACATTAGCAACTTGTGGTATAACTAGGGTGGAATAATTGAAGATTTCCCCCAGGGCACCAAATTTAGAGGCCACTGATATCACTTGCCATCCTTCAGTGGGGTAGAAACAAGACAGCTTAGAACCTAAGGAGCAAGAATGATTTGCTAAAATAGGATGGTGCCAGATGACTTGAGTTCTTTTCCCAACCCAATGTATTCCCTGCTGTAGCCTCCCTAACCAGGAGTGGTCTTGGGCTAGTGTCCTTGGGAAGAAAGAAAGGAAGGAAACAAGCATTTATTAAGCACCTATTATGTGCCAGGAACTGTACTAAAACTTTGCAAATACTGTCTCATTTGATCCTTACAGTAGCCCTGGGAGGTAAGTGCTATTATTATCCCTGATTTACAATTGAGGAAACTGAGGTAAACAGAGGTTAAGTGACTTAGTGTCACACAGCAAGTATCTGAGGCCAGGTTGAAACTCAGGTCTTCCTGACTCCAGGCCCGATGCTCTATCCATGGTACCACCTAAATGTTTCAACACCTTGAAGTCACTGTCTTCCCCAAATTGTCAATGTCATGCCTAACTCTTGTTAACCAGGGGCATGCTTTGTATTGTTTGCTCTGTACACAAAAAATTCTGGTTAAAGCTCTATCTGCACCTCATGCTCTTAAGTTGCCTTGGGCACTAAGTAGTCCCAGACTTGCCCATCATCTCTGACACAGTGAATGTGTCAGAGCGAGGACTTAGCTTGCTTTCGGTTTGTCAGCCATCCGTTCTCACCTCTGTCAATTTGCCTTCCTGTGACAGCTTCCCCACATCTTGACCGTTTGCTTCTTCTATTCTATTGGGATGATATGGCAGCAAAAGCACTGGATTCAAAGCCAGGTGACCTGGGTCAAAGCCTTTCCTCTGGCGCTCCCGTTATGTGGGGAGTGGTTTTCTTGAGGGATTTACTCCCTCTCTGTGGGCCTCATTTGTAAAATGAGGGTTTCTAAGTTACTTCCCAACCCTAATTTTTATGTTCTGTTGTTTCTGTTGTCCGGTTGTGTCTGACTCTGTGACCCTATTTGGGGTTTTTCTGGCAAAGAGACTGGAGTGGTTTGCCATTTCCTTCTCCAGCTCATTTTGCAGATGAGGAAGCTAGGGCAAACAGGGTGAAGTGACTTGCCCACGGTCACACAGCTAGTAAGGGTCTGAGGCTGGATTTGAATTCATGAAAATGAGTTTTCCTGATTCTATGCCTGGTGTTCTGTTCACTGTGCCACCTAACTGCCCCTAAAAAAGGTATTAAACAGTATTTTCCTTTTGACCAAGTGACAGCATACTTAGTATACATCATTAGGAGGTCAAAGACAGAAGAAAAATCATATATTGTACATATCAAAATATTTATAGCAGCACTTTTTGTAGTGGCAAAAAACTGGAAGGAAAGCAGACACCCATTAACTGGGGGATGGCTGATCAAATTGTGATATAGGAATACAATGGAATGTTAATGTTCCATAAGATATGAATAATCAGAAGAAACCTCTTAATTTCAAATCTGGCTTCAGATACATACTAGCTGTGTGACCTTGGGCAAGTCACTTAACTGCTGTTTGCCTCAATTTCCTCACCTGTAAAATGGGGAAAATAATAGTACCCACTTCCCAGGTTTGTTGGGAAAATCAAATGAGATAACATGTGTGAAATGTTTAGCACAGTCCCTGGCATATAGAAGGTGCTATATAAAAGCTAAGAGGAGGAGGAGGACGACGAGGAGGAGGATGAGGAGTAGCAGTAGCAGCAGCAGCAGCAATGATGTGCTACAGTGAATAGAGCACCGGGCCTAGAGGTCATGAAGAGTTGGATATGACTGAAAGGACTCAACAAGTAGTGATAGTAGGTAGTAGTAGTAGTAGTAGTAGTAGTAGTAGTAGTGTCATTAAGTGTGCTGTGGTAGAAAGAGAGCTTGATATGGAGCCAGAGGACCTGGATTGGAACTCTGTTTTTGCCAATTTCCATCTGTGTGACTGTAGGCAAATTTTCGGGACTCAATTTCCTCATCTGTAAAATAAGGGGGTTGGATTAGACAATCAATCCCCAAGGTTCTTTCCAATTCTAAATTTATAATCTTAAGTATCAGAGAAACATAGAAGAACTCTTATTAACTGATGCTGGGAGAAATGACAAAAACCTGCAGAACGGTTCATAAGATGACCATAATAATGTAAAGGAAATACCAAAACATCAAAAGCCTTTGGAACTCTGATCACCACATTGACTATCTGAATCTCTGGAGAGCTGGAGGTGAAGCATCCATCTCAGGAGAGAGGTGGTAGACTAAAGGCAAGGAGTAATGCCCATGTTGTCGGGCATGGCCAATGTGTTCATTTGTTCTGCTTGATTACACTTTCTTGTTACAAGAGTTATTGGGAGTGAGAGTCACTGAGGTGATATGTAACCTGTGGCCCTTCCAGAGAGGCTTTGAGATTGTCATCTGCTCCAGCAACCAGAGCAAAGACAGTTTGGGTGTAGAGGGAAGGGTGGTAGAATGTTTCTATTACCCTGTTGTCTTTTCCTCTGTCAGCTGGTGAGTGAAAATGGATTTGGAGCCAGAAGACTTCAATTTGGATATCTGTTACTTACTACCTATATCCCCTTTGGCAAGTAACCTCCCCTCCTGGGCTTTTGTTTCCTCATCCTTGACCCTTCGGGTAGACCTCAGGGACATCTGCTGCACTTGTTCTGTGATGAGCTGTGAGAGATGAAATATAATCCTTGGCGTGCAAACTGAGAAAGAGGACAGTTGTGAGGCAACCTTCATGTGTGCCTACCAAATGGGATATGTCTTCCTTTCTCCCACTAGTCCCTGAGTTTGGACTGGATCTCTTGCCTCGATAGTCATTGTGGAGATGAAGGTACCCAACTGCTATGGGGCAAACCTGAGGCAGCTGACAGATTATTTAGCAACAGCTGAAGTTGAGGACTTGGGACTGTTGGACTGTGGTGGATGCAAGGGCAAAGGAAGTGGTTGGGCTAGATGTCATGACCACTGAGCTGAGGCTGGCATCTGTGGTGAACAGGTGGCAGGTGAACTGGCTTGAACTAAGAGCCAAGGTAGCCAAACAGGAACCAGCATGCCCAGAGCCAAATCTGGACTGGACTTGGAGCCAAGACAGTTTCGGAAAACTTCAGCAGTGAATGAGCCAGTGCTGGGAGACAGATCTCTCCTTCCATCCTCTCTTGCCTTGCTGGTTAAACTCCAGGGTCTCAGACATGCAACTCTCCCCTATGCTGTCCGTAAGCCTCAGAAGCTGGGAGGGCTCAGAAGGAGGAGGGCTCAGTTTGGGAGATGGTCAGCTTGCACTGTTTCTTTCATGTGTGTGTTTTTTTAAACATTGTATGGCTGCTCAAAAATCAGTTGTCTGAATCTTATGAATAGAGTTGATTGGCAGAAAGAAGGAAAATTTCCAGACATATGGGGGATAGGGACTAGAGCTATAGAGATTTCCATATTCAAATAATAATGGACCAAATAATATTATATATTTACTTATATTTATTACTCTTAAATATGTGCCTTGAGTTTGGGCTAGTATGGATGTTCTTCTCTGGCTCAACAAGTAGAAAAGAATTAGTAAACTCTCTGAAAGCTTACAGAAAGCAGGATATGAACTAGATTTGACTGTTGGTATCATAACACCTTGTTTCTCCTGGGACACCCAACAAGTGTACATTTAGCCTTCACTAGAGTCAAATTTGTAGTGAGAACATTAATAAAATGTCTTTTATTTTTTCCTTTTTGAAAATTTCATTTTAAATAGTATTTTATTTTTTCCAATTACATGTAAAGACAATTTTTAACATTCCTTTAAAAATTTGAGTTCCAAATTTTTCTCCCTCCTAAAACAGTTAGGAACTTAATATAGGTTATATCTATGCAATCATGTAAAACATGAGTCAAAAACATATTTAAAAAAAGAAAAATTCTTGCTTGGTAACTAACTCACTCTTCCATATTGGAATGAGGGGTAAGCCCACATTCTAAGCACAATGGTACTAGAGCAATGTGCCCTCAAGAGCTGTGTAATTACAGACATTAGTATGAAACTTAAGTGTTCAGTTCCTGTGGTGGAGATCCACTTGAACTATTTTTCACACTCTCCAACTTAGGAGGAGGTTGTTTTGACAAGGCATCAGAGTCTTTCAAAGTCTACTCAGAACTCACTTAGGTTGAGATGTCCATTCAACTGCTAACAGCTGCCCCCAGCTAACAAAGGAAGATTATGTTCATTTTTTGGCAGGAGATTTAAGAAACTGGGCATGTTTTATTGTAACAGTAAAACAAGCAGCTTCAACCTTTAATATCTTGCTGATGTGTTGACTCTCAGAAAGGGACTTCCTCCAAAGGCAAGGGAACTGAGTGATCTCCATGAGACTAGGAGTCTCCCAGGGTGAGGACTGAGTCTTCTCTGTCTTACTGAGATGTACCTGGGGTGGAGAATGAGTTCCCCTCATAATGAGAGCTCCTTTGAGGACATGGATTGGTTCTCCCCATCAGGGTATGGATTCCTTGAGAGAAAGGATTGTGCCTCCCCTGTCACACTGGGAATTCCCCAGAGGCAGGCAACAATTTGGTCTCTTCTCTAGATGTATCCCCCAGGGCAACCAGGACCAGATTCCATATATTGTTCAGCCATTCAGTCATATCTGACTTTTCATGACTCCATGGAACATATTGTCCATGAGGTTTTCTTGGCAAAGATACTTGGGGTGGTTTGCCATTTCCTTCTCCAGTGAATTAAGGCAGAGGTTAAGTGACTTGCCCAGGGTTGCACAGCTAAGAAATGTCTGAAGCTGGATTTGAACTCAGGTCTTCCTGATTCCAGGCACAATGCCCTATCCACTGAACCACCTAGCTGCCTCCTGATTCCATATAAAGGGGTTGCTTCATTTAAACAGACTCATATCTGGCGAGAGTGGACCCCATGGAGGAAAAGTAGATGGACATCACAAAGCTGGCAAGAACAAGCAGAGAGATGGGGAAAGGGAACAAATTGGGAGGGAAGAGAAAGAAGAGAGGGTTAGAAGATATTAGAGCAGAAAGAGGGGCTATAGTCCCACTTCCTACCCAAATTATATATATTTTATTATATATTTATATATACATATTATATATGTGTGTTTAGAATTATATACCTACTTGCCTAGGAAGAACTGTTAGGAAGGTAACTCTGAAGAAGCTGTCATGATTATGGTGTGACAAAGGCACTTGCGAATTGTGAGTTCCATACCCAAATGTCCCATATACTTGGTGCCCTGCCCGTCTGATAATAATATTAGCTAGGATTTATATAGTATTTCAAGGTTTGCAAAGCACTTTATAATTATGATCCTCACAACAATTCTGGGAGGCAGATGCCATTATTATCCCCGCTTTATAGACGAAGAAACTGAGGCTAACAGAGGTTAAGTGACTTGCTCAGGGTCCCACAGCTAGTAAGTGTCCAAGGTCAGATTTGAATTCAGCTGTTCCTGACTCCAGGTCCAGCTCTCTATCCACTGTGACTCCTAGCTGCCTCTAATGAGCTGTCTTTGATGAGCACTGAAGGTCTGGCAGGCAGTTACAGGTACCCAGTTACTTAGTGGGTAGATGGGTTGGGAGAAGAAAGTACAGAGTCTTACTACAGTGGGATGATGGCGACATTAGATTTCTTTTTAGAGTTCTAAAACTTGGAGGGGTTTCTTGAGGTTCCACAATGTCTCCAGGAGTCATCAAATGACAGGATTTTAGAGTCGAAGGGACATCCAGTCTGATATCCAAAAAAGGAGTCCTGCTCTAACACACATGACCATGGCTCCTCTACACATGGCTGTGCAGCCTCTACTTGAAGACCTCCAGCATGGTGGAACCTACTATGTGCTAAGGCAGTCTATTCCACTTTCGGAGAGCATCAAATGTTAAAAGGTCTTTTTTTCTGATATCAAACCTAAATTCTCCTCTTTGCAATTTTCTGAGTTCTGCCCTCTGGGTCCAAACAAAACAAGTGGAATACTTTATCTACGTGGTCTTATTGTTTTGCTGTTTTTCAGTCATGTCTGGCTCTCCATGACCCCATTTGGAATTTTGTTGGCAAAGATACTGGAGTGGTTTGTCGTTTTCTTCTCCAGTTCATTTTACAGATGAGGAAACAGAGGCAAACAAGGTGAAGTGACTTGCCCAGGGTCACACAGCTAGTAAGTGTCTGAGACTAGATTTGAACTCAGAAAGATGAGTGTTCCTGATTGCCAGTTCAGTGCTCTACCCACTGTGCCATCCAGCTTCCCAAAGCTAGGTGTTAAAGTTGTTGCTCAGTCATGTCCGACCCTCCATGACCCCATTTGGAGTCTTCTTGGAAGAGATACTGGATTGGTTTGCTATTTCCTTCTCCAGATCATTTTATAAATGAAGAAACTGAGGCAAACAGGGTTAAGTGACTTGCCCAGGGTCACACAACTAGTGTCTGAGGCCAGATTTGAACTCAGGAAGATGGATCTTCCTGATTCCAAGCCCAGTATTTTATTCACTGTGCCATGTAATTGTCCTTCATCTACACAAGAGGCATTCAAGTAGTTGAAGACTGCTATCGTGTCTCCTTTGAGTTTTCTCTTCTCCATGTTAAATATGCCAGGTTTGTTCAGCTATTGCTGACATGCCATGGGCTCAAGGCCCTTCCATATTTTGATTGCCCTTCTCTGTGCATTCACCAGCGTACCAATAGCCTTTCTAAGCTTGGTACCCAGGATTGTACTGGTATGCAGGTATTGTCTGACTTGGGCAGAGCCCAGCAGGACTATCCCCTCCTTAATCCTGGAAGCTGTGCCTTTCTTTCACATTTTTATTGCGCATTATGTGCACCAGTGTGCTCATCCTCCCACAGCCCCTCCAACAATTGTCATTATCCTTTTTTAGGTTTCTTTGCCAATCAGATGGATGCGAGGGGGGGAACCTCAGAGTTGTTTTAATCCACATTTTCCTTATCATTAGTGACATGGAGAATTTTTAGAATGAGGGGGTTGAATTAGATGAGCTCTTAGGCCTTGGACAGCTCTCAATCCTATGGTCTTGTCATCTTGGAATTAAAAGAGATCATTTGGTTTCACCCTTTAATGTCAGATGTTGTTCAGTGTTTCAGTCATGTCCGACTCTTTGTGACCCATTTGGTGTTTTCTTGGCAAAGATACTGGAGTGGTTTGCCATTTCCTTCTCTAGCTCATTTGACAGACGAGGAAACTGAGGCAAGCAGGGCAAAAGATCTTGCCCAGGGTCACACAGCTAGTAAGTGTCTGAGGTCAGATTGAACTCAGCTCTTCCTGACTCCAGGCCCCAGTGCTCTATCCACTGAGCCACCTAGCTTCTCAGAGAGGTAAAGTCATTTATGGCCATTTTACATATAAGGTAACTAAGATCTGGAGAGGTTCAGTAACTTGTCCAAGGTCATACAATTATTAATTGAAAAATGTTGTGGGGATAAGGCCTGGAATTTAGAACTTGGTTTCTCCAATTCCTAGAGCAGTGGTCTACACTTTGCTGCCTAGTTTGAATTCCCTTCCTCACTTATGCCAATCAGGCTATTGTGGGTTTATATGTGTAAGGGGAATCAAAGTACTTAACATTCGGGCTTTAATCCGCTTGGGGGTGGGAAGGCAAACTGTCTTCCTGCTTAGGGCCTATTGGGATAGTGCCAGGCATGCTGCCAAAAACGGTTTATCATTTTCCTTCCTGCCAAAACGGCTAGATTGTCAATGCCAAGCGGGTCATCAACTGTAGTGACTAAAGAAGGGTGGTTCTGGAGACCCTTGGACATCAGTAACAACTGGATCTTGAGCCTACATAACACCTGATGATTTACAAAGCGTTTTTCTCACAGCCACCTGGGTATGTGATGATTATTGTGTTCATTTCGTAAATCAGAAAACTAAGATTCGTGGAACCAAGCTGATGTCCCGGGCCATAAGGCCAACAAATACCAGAGTCAGAATTTAGGATCTAACTGGAAGAGGTCATTATTACTTATTTATTATTATGCATTTATTATTGTGTTGTTGTTAACAGCTAATATAGGTTTACAGAATGCTTTACATATGTTTTCTCATTTGGTCTTCACAACAACCCTGTGTGGATTAGGTGCTAAGATTATCCCTATTTTATTTTATTTTATTTTTTGCAGGGGGGAAGGCAGGGCAATTGGGGTTAAGTGACCTGCCCAAGGTCACACAGCTGGTAAGTGTGTCAAGTGTCAGAGGCCGGATTTGAACTCAGGTCCTCCTGACTCCAGAGCCCCTGTTCTACTCACTGTGCCACCTAGCTGCCCCATTATCCTTATTTTACAGATGAGGAAAATGAGGTTGATAGAAGATAAGTGACATGCCTAGGGTCACATACCAGTAAGTATCTGAAGCAGGATTTGAATTTAGGTCTTTATGACTCCAAGTCTAGTTCTCCATCCATTGTATTGCCTAGCCCTCCCCCAGCAAGTAATTATTACGTTTTCCCTCCCCCATTTCTTTGTATCCTCAATGCTGAGCACAATACCTAGCATACAGTAAGTATATAACAAGTGCTTGTGAACAGACTGACTGATTGATGAGACTAGAGCTCAGGAGAGAGACTTGGGTTAGTTTTATAGATATTAGAGTCATCTGAATAGAGGATGACAATTAAACCCATGGGAGCTGATGAGCTCACCAAAGGAGAGACCATAGAGTAAAAAAAAAGGTCCAGGGTGGAATCTTGGGTATCATCCCTTGTACTTTGGGATGATGCATCCACATGTAAGGATGGAGACAAAGGAGCTTGAGAAGGAACAGCTAGACCAATATGGGGAGAATAAAAAGAGAGCAGTTGTGAGCCAGAGGAAGAGAGAATATCCAGGAGAAGAAGAGGGTCCACAGAATCAAATACCATGGGGAGGACAAGAAGGATAAGGACTGAAAAAAGGTCATTGTATTCAACAAGTAGGAGACCTTTGGAGAGAGACATTTTAGGTAAGTGATGAAGTAGGTTGCAAAGTTCTGAGAAATGAGAAGATGAGAGAAAATGGAAGGAATGAATGTAGACAGCCTTTTTTCTAGGAGATAGTTTCAGGAAGAGAAAAATAGAATGATGCTTGACAGGATGGTGGGTCAAGCGACGGGTTTTAATTTATTGTTAAGTGATGAAGGACAGATGTGCATGCTTGTAGGTATATAGATTTGTAGGAAAGCAACCAATAGATGGGGAAAAATTAAAGATATGAGAGAGAGAGAGAGAGACAGAGAGAGAGACAGAGACAGAGAGAGATGGCTGTGGAAGAAAATCATTGTCCTTAACTCCAGTGACATCCATTTTCATTTTATCTCCTTTATGGACAGGGACGATCATTCCCTTGATCTCACTATTATCCATAACTATTCTACCTTTGTTATCTTGAAATTCCAATTGAAATTCCAATATCTACTTCCAATCTCCTCTCCTTCCCTCCATCCCACTATCATGCCTCCTACACTTTTATTTTGTCCTATATGGCATACAATTGTATATACAAAATGTTGGGAAGGCAAAATCAACAAAACATAGCAAGGGAATAGATATGGGGGGCTGATGAAAGAGTGGGGAGTTGGGAATGACACCTAGGTTACCAGAATAGGTGATGGGGAGAATGGCAATATTCTCAATGGTAATAGGGAGATTCTAAGAGGGGAAGGTTGGAGGGGAAAAATAATGAGTTAAATTATGAGCATGTTGAGTTTAAGATGTCTAGGAGACATCTGATTTGAGATGTCCAAAAGACAGTTGGAAATTCAATACTGGAGATCAGCACAGAGGTTAGGGCTGGATAGGTAGATCTGAGAATCATCAGCATAGAGATTATAATTGTTTCCATGGGAGCTGATGAAATTAAGTGAAATAGTAAAGAGGAAGAATAGAGAAGCTCCATCAGAGACCCATATTTAGTGGGTGTCACCTGGATGAAGCAAAAGAGACTGAGGAGTGATCAGATAGGTAGCAGAATTAACAAAGAATAGTATCATAGAAATGTGCAGAAAGAGAAAGTGACAAGAAGAGAATATTGTGTCAAAAGCTGGGGAGAGGTCATAAAGGATGATGACTGACAAAGCCCATTAGATTTGGTAATTAACAGATCATTTGGTAATTTAGGACAGAACAGTTTGTGTTGAATGATGGAGTCAGAAGATAGACTGTAGAGAGTTATGATTAGAGTAAGAGGAAAGGAAGTAGAGGCACCATTTGTCAATGGTATCCTCAAGGAATTGTTACAAAGAGAGGAGAGACATGGGATGATAGCTAGCAGGGATAGATGGATCAAGTGAGGGTTTTGTAAGGACTGGGGAGACAAAGGCATGTTTTTTTGGCAGTAGGGAAATAGCCATTAAATAGGGAGAGACTGAAGTCAAGTGAAAGAATAGGGATCAAAGAGGGAGGTAATCTGCTGGAGACAATGGGATGGAACTGGATCATTTGTGCATGAAGAGGTGTCAGCCTTCTCTCATGGAGAAGGACCATCTTTTCATGTGAGACAGAAGTGAAGAAAGAGATAGTAGCAGAAATCAGCTGAGTGATGTGGTCAATAAACTTTGTCCTGGTCTCACTCTCCATCATCTTTTAACCCCTTCAAATCTGGCTTCAGAATCTATCAATTTGGGTTTTATTGACTCAAGTTATTGTGCTTCCTTTCTCAATTAGTTCAGCCTCTGGCTCACACTATTTTTCTCCAACTCAGTTCCTACCTTCATATGATGAAATTTCAATATCCATATTGACAGTTTCCCCTCAAACACTCTAATGCCTCAATTCTTCTATCTACTACATCCCCATAACCTTCTCCTAACTCCACTTTAGCCACAGGAAAGGATGGATGGTCACACCCTTGATCTTACCACCAGCTAGAAGTGTTCTACTTCCTGGATCAAAAACTCTCAAATCTCTTTATCATAATCTCCTATCATTCCAACTCTCTTCCTATGTCTCACTTCTCTGAAATCTATTCTTTCTGAATTGAATTGTTAAATTTAAACCCTATGCATCTTGGAGTTTGAAGCTTTGGATTTTTTTCCCAGAGTTCTATGAATTCTTTTAATTGGAATTTAATTTTCTATATTCAGAAGTTCTTGGCAGCTCTTTTCTATTATTTCCTTCATTATGATGTTAAGGTTTTTTGTCCTGTCATGATTTTTTTTCTGGGAGACTTATGATCGTTAGGTTTTCTGTACACATTCTGTCTTTGAGATGAGTATGTTTGGCTTAAATAGTGAGCACATTTCCTTTTAGTGTTATCATTTTTTGCTTCTCTTCTTCTCAGTTGTTCTTCATGTCTGTATATTGGCATCCTCAAACTATTGTTCTCTCTCTTTCGTTTCTTTGGTTGGGCTTGCCAATGTAAATTCAAGTTTTTCCATTCTGCTCATTATTTTTGCTCTGCAGGACATAAATTCTGCTCCCATCATTCTCACTTCTCTTTTAAATCATTCAGAAATAGCATGTTGGGGTTCCATGTTCTCAAATTTCACAGAATTCTCTGTCTCATCAAGTATTGGATCATTTGCCTTTATTTTGCAATATTTATTCATAGATGCCTGAACTTGTTCACTAGATCTGAAGGTCATTTCTTTCTGTTGTTATAATTTTTCCCACTTATCTGTTTACGTTCAAGGCCTTCGAGTTTTTTTATTCCTGAAATCTTTGGTACTTTCAGTCTTTTTCCCCCTTATTTTCCTTGTCACTCACTTCTCAAATCCCTCCCCTCTGATCATGGTTTCCTTAGAAGCTGGATCTCAAAGTGTCTCAGCCTCCTCCCACACTGGACAATTCAAGGTTCAGCAGCCTAGGCCTCTGCCTCAACTAACTGGTCCCAGCTGAGGTGCTTTGCCCTTTCCCTCAGCCTTGTTGGTGCTGCGCAGCCTCCCACACAAATGGTGTCCTCTCCTGGTGACCTGCCCTACTCTCTCTGTTCCTCAGTTCTTTGGCCCAGCACCAGCAGTTCAGATTCCATTTTCCTTGGCACCAATAGTTCGGAGCTTTGCAGCACTGGTGCTTCCAGGTTGGAGTTCCCAGCTGGCTTTTGATTCTGAAGGGCCATAGCCAAGTTGGCTGTCAAGGCCTGAGAAAACTTCCAAAGCTTGGAGCCAGGGTCTCCATGACAATGGAAAGAAGGAGGGGGGACCAAAATATAGAAGTAGGTTTTGTTGTAAGCCTTGGTCTGCTAGTGCAGTCTTGCTGCCAGTAACATGGGGGTAGAAGAGGGGTACTGAATAAGCTCAGAGTCAGTTCCTAGGTTTGGGTTTTGGTTTTTGAACATTCATTTGGATTCTGGATATCCTAGGCATGGAGAGAACTAAAGTTTCTTTATCTTTGACACATAGTTTCTGTTTTGGAGAGGTTTGAGAGGTTGTAGGAATTGGAGAAAATGTCTAGTCTACCATTTTGTTTCTCACATGACTCAGAACTCCTCTGGAATTTATTCTTGATTATCTCTGAAGCTTCCTATCCCTCCATCTCTTACTATTCTCCCACGTCATCACTCCTGTGCTAAACTCACTTTCTTCCTTTCCCAATCTTGACCCTATAATTAATCATTTCAATTTTGTGTTGTCCTCTACTTTCAGATCTCTTGCTCCCTTATCTCATTGTTGCTCACACTTTGCCAAACCCTAACTCTACATTGCTCTAATCATTTGCCTCCTCTACTTTTACTCATATGTTGTTGAATGGAACTGGAGGAAATTATGTAACTGAACAAATGTGGGACACTACAAATTTATGTTAGCTAATACCAACTGTGGGGGGGGACAGTTAGGTGGCACAGTGGATAGAGTACTGGGCCTGAAGTCAGGAAGACTTATCTTCCTGAGTTCAAATCTGGCCTCAGACACTTACTAGCTGTGTGACTCTGGGCAGGTCACTTAACCCTGTTTGCCTTAGTTCCTCATCTGTAAAATGAACTGGAGGAGGAAGTGGCAAACCACTCCAGTATCTTTGCCCAGAAAACCTCACCTGAGGTCACAAAGAAGAGGCACTACTTAAATGACTGAACAAAAAAAATCTTACTGGGTCCCTCACTATAGCAAGACAATCTTTTTATTCCTCTATAATTGATTCCTCATCCCATTCCCACACAAACTAGTCCAAACTACCTCTTTTTCTTCAGGCCTCCCACACCATCGTCTTTCCCCACCCTCTCCACAGAGGATCCACCTCATACTTTACTGAGAAAATATAACCCAAAATCACCATGAACTCTCTCTTCTTCCCTTTTCTCCATCTCAAAGTCCCTTAATATCATCCCTCTCCTTTTTTACTCCAGCCTTTGATGAAGAGGTAATGCTTCTCACCAAGGCCAATCCTTCCACGTGTACCTGTGATCCCAACCTTTTTCATCTTCTCTGGCAGATTGTCCCCACAGTCACACCTCCCCCTCTCATCTTTAGTCTCTACTTATTTATTGAGTTTCTCTCTGCTGCCTATAAATATGTCCATGTCTCCTTCATCTTGAAAAATAGCCTCATTAGAGCCCCCAATTCCCCTGAAGCTAATATCTGTATCTCTTTTCCCTTTTACAGTCAAAGCATCCACTTCTTCTCTGTTCACTCCCTTCTTAGACCTTTACAATCTGATTTCTGTTTCCATTATTTAATTGAAACTACTGTCTATAAAACTATTAATGATCTCTTACTTGTCTAATCTGATGACCTTTTCTCAGTCTTCATCATTTCTGACTTCTCTAAGACATTCAACTCTATTGATTGCTCTCTCCTCTTGGATACTCTTTCTTCCCTGGGTTTTCATGGCATTATTTTCACTCGGTTCTCCTCCTACCTATACAAGCACACGTTCTCAGTATTCTTTACTGGTTCATCATGCCTGTTGTACCAACAAACAATCAGTGTACCTCCAGACTCTGACCTTTTATATTCTCTATTCTCTTTCTCTTGGCAATCTCCTGTTTCTTGTTCCGTTGGTTCAATGACAATTTCTCTTCAGATGACTCCCAAATCTATATTTATAGTTTTATTGTCTCTCCTGAGATTCATCTGTATATACATCTTCAACTGCCTATTGGCTATTTCAAATTGGATGTCCTGTACACCTCTCAACCTCAACATACCAAAACTGAAATCGTCTTTCTCTAAAAATTCCTTTTCCATACTACCCTACTTTTGTCAATGGTACAACATCCTTCTAGTAATTCAAGTTTTCCATCTTGGTGCTACCCTTAATTTCTCACTCTCCCTCATACTATATATCTAATCAGTTTTCAAATCTTGTCATTTTAACCTCCATAACATCTCCTCTTCCTTTTATTCACATGGTCACCACCTCTCGTCCCTTCTCTCCTTGACTACTGCAATAGCCATTCTCACCCCACTCCCATTAGTTTTCCTGCCTAAAGTCTCTCCTCTTTCCAATCCATCCTCTACACAAGTGCCAAAGTGATATTCCCCAGGTGCAAATCTGATCGTGTCACTCCCCTACTCAATAGACTCCCATGGCTCCCTATTGACTCCACAATTGAGTATTAGTTTCTTTGTTTGGTTTTCAAAGCCCTTTCACAATCTGGCACCAACCTTCTTATCCGGTCTCATCAGACATTACTCCATTTCCTGCACTGTACTGCCTGACCAAAATAGCTTTCTTGTTGTTACTCAATCACAACAATCAATCTCTCGCTCGGTACCTTTGCACTAGATGTCCCCCATACCTGGAATGTATTCTCTCCTCACTTCAATCTCTTGTTACTTATTTCCTTCAAAACTCTGCTCAAGCATCACTTTTTACACAAAACTTTGTCTGGTCCCCCCCAATAGTTAGCGTCCCCTCCCTAAAAATTTACCACGTATATTCTTCTTCATGTATATCTCCCTCAATAGAAAGCAGTCTTTCTGAGGGCAGGGATGGTTTTATTTTTTCTTCATTTAAGACATAGGTTCCCTCATTACTGAAGTGCCCTGTGCAGTGCCTAGTACCTAGTGTCTGGTACAGTGCCTCGTACAGTGTCTAGTGCTTAATGAATGCTTTTGGATTGATAGGGGGTCTTTTTCTGCCCAGGATCTGTTTATTTTGTAATTAACAAAAGGTGTGGTGACTGGTTTTTGTCACTTTTACTTAGAGACGCAGTATATGAGTTCTCATCATTGCTAACTGCCCTCCCATCCCACCCCAGTCCCACCACAAACAAACATACATACTTATACAGGCCTGTTTCCAATAATTCTGATTATCTAATCTTTCTCCCCAACACTGGCCAAGCTCTTGGCTCTGTCCCAACTCCCCTTCTCCTCTGCTCCCCATCCATCCTGGCTCCCTGCCTTTCACCCACACAACTGCCAACAATTGGCATTAGGTCCAGGATGTGTGCCAGGCATCATGCGGCTGAGAACATGATCACATCACCAGGGGGTACCAAGTATAACGGGTTTACATGTGCGAACATGATGGGAGGTTAAGAAATAGACCTGGGATCCTTGTTGATGCTGGGGAGAGGGCAGAGCAACATGACATATACTAGAAAACCAAATCAGGGACAGAGAAATGGAAACAAAGGTTTGCTATAAACCTTGGAAACCCTGGGTTAGTAGCTACAAAAACTGTATTGCTTTCTCTAGAGATTGCTTGGGATTCACCCCTGATATCTAAAGGACTTTACTATTCTTTCCTTTATCAGCATACTCCCCATCCCAACTGCTTATCTAGGTCAGCAAGTGCACCAGTACTTCCTCTGCCAAATCTCTGAGAGTCACAGCCATTTTTCACACCCCTTTTCTACCAAATGAATGCTACCTCCCTGAAACCCTTCAATTCCCTTCTTCCTCCCTTCTCTGGGTCATCCTCTAGGCTTGGCTGCCAAAATATGTTTTTACTTCATTCTTGTTTCCATCCTGTCCCCCTTCCTTCTTCTAAATTCTTCAGTGACTTTCAATTGCCCCTCATGCTCAACCAGGCTTCAACTAAGATCTTCCTCTGACTATAACCCTAGCCTTGGGTTAACAGTAACATCAAATAAAAAACAAAGCCACATAAATCACCAGCTTTTCTAAATTACTAACAAAGCCCAGCAGCAAGAGATAGAAAGAGAAATTCCATTTAAAATAACTGTAGACAATATAAAATATTTGGGAGTCTCCCTGCCAAGACAAACCTAGGAACTGCATGAACATAATTACAAAACCTTTCTCATGCAAATAAAGTTAAAGCTAAATAATTGGAAAAATGTCAGTTGCTCATGGGTAGGCAGAGCTAATATAATAAAAATGACAATTCTACCTAAATTAATTTACTTATTCAGTGCCATAGCAATCAAACTACCAAAAAATTATTTTATACAGCTAGAAAAAATAATAACCAAATTCGCCTGGCAGAACAAAAGTTCAAGGATATCAAGGGAATCATTGAAAAGAAATTCAAGGGAAGGTGGCTTAGCCATACCAGATCTAAAACCATATTATAAAGCAGCAATCATCAAAATTATTTGGTACTGGCTAAGAAATAGAGTGGTCAATCAGTGGAATAGGTTAGGTACGCAAGACACAGTAGTCAGTGACTATAGAAATCTATTGTTTGATAAATCAAAGACTCTAGCTACTGGGATAAGAACTCACTATTTGACAAAAACTTCTGGGAAAACTGGAAAATAATATGGCAGAAACTAGGCATAGACCAGGCCTACACTACATACAGCCTTCAGGTCGCTAGCAGCCCTCCAAAGGATTTCGGGTGGCCCAGGAAAAATACAGAGGATGTAAAAGAAACTAAAGATGTAACCCACCTTCCACTAGTCACTATTGTGCCTGTCATGTAACTTGGCATGAGGGTTTCCACTGCGCATGCTCTCCTGATTGTCACGTGACCTGCGGCAACCAACCATCATCAGTCTTTCTCTAGTTGCCTTTTCTTGGAAAGTGAGCTTGCTAAAAACCTTTCTGCAGCCTGAAGAAATTTAGCCTATTTTAATTTTGGCCCCTACCTACTGCCAAGTTGTGTAGGTCCGGCATAGACCAACATCTCACACCATATACCACGATAAGGTCAAAATGGGAACTTGATTTAGACATAAAGGGCAATACTATAAGCAAATTAGGGGAGCAAGGAATAGTTTACCTTGGAGATCTGTGGAGAAGGGAAGAATTTATGACCAAACAAGAGATAAGGAACATTATGAAATGCAAAATGGATAATTTTGATTACATAAAATTAAAAAAATGTTGCACAAACAAAACCAATACAGCCAAGATTAGAAGGGAAGCAGATTTTGCAGCCAGTGTCTCTGATAAAGGCCTCATTTCTTAAATATATAGAGAGCTGAATCAAATTTATAAGAGTACAAGTCATTCCCCAATTGATAAGTGGTCAAAGGATGTGAACACACAGTTTTCTGATAAAGAAATTAAAGCTATTTTTAATCATATGAAAAATGCTCTAAATCACTTTTGTTTAGAGAAATGCAAATTAAAACAATTCTGAAATACCACCTATCAGATTGGCAAATATGAAGAAAAAGGAAAATGATAAATGTTGGAGAAAGTGTGGGAAAATTGGAATACTAATGCATTGTTGATTTGGAGTTGTGAACTGATCCAACTATTCTGGAGAATAATTTGGAACTATGCTCAAAGGGCTATAAAACTGTGCATGCCCTTTGATTGAGCAAGATCACTACTAGGTCTGTATCTCAAAGAGATCATAAAAAAGGGAAAATGACTTACATGTACAAAAATATTTATAGCAGCTCTTTTTGGTGGCAAAGAATTGGAAATTGAGGGGATGAACATTAATTGGGGAAAGACTGAACAAGTTGTGGTATATGAATGTAATGGAATACTATTGTTCTATAAGAAATGAGGAGCAGGCAGATTTCAGAAAAACCTGGAAAGATTTACATGAACTGATGCTGAGTGAAGTGAGCAGAACCAGAAGAATATTGTACGCAGTAACAGTCACAGTGTGCGATGATCAACTTTGATAGGCTTACCTCTTCTCAGCAATACAAGGATCTAAGACAGTTCCAAAAGACTCGTGATGGAAAATACTGTCACATCCAGAGAAAGAATTGTGGAGTCTGAATGCAGATTGAAACATACTGTTTTCTGTCTCTTATTTTTTCTTTCTTACGGATTTTCCCTTTTGTTCTGATTCTTTTTTCACATATCTAATGTGGAAACATGTTTAATATGATTGTACATGTACAGCCTTGTAGCATCCTGTCTTGGGGAGGAGGGAAGGGAGGAAGGGAGAAAAAAATTTGGAACTCAAAATCTTATAAAAGTGAATATTAAAAACTATCTTTACATGTAATTGGAAAAAATACTATTAAGTAGGGGGAAAACAACAATAACATTCAATGATTCATAGGCTTATAGAAATGGGAGGGACCTCAGAGGTTTAGCCTGTTCCTGAGCAAGAATCCCCAACAAGTGACTATCCAGCTTCTGCTTATAGGCCTCCCAGTAATGACAGAATCTTAAGACAAGGCATTTTTCCCTTGGAGAGCTGATTGTGAGGAAGATTCCTCTTTCATTCAACCAAAATCTACAATTCTGCTTCTCTTATGCTAACCATCCACTTCTCCTAGTTCTGCCCTTTGTGGCTGAACAAAGAACAAGGTGAATTATTCTTCCACAAGAGAATCCTTTATATACTTCTACATAGCTATCATATTTCCCATATAAGTCTTCTATTCTAGTCCTTTCAATCATCTTTTGCGTGAGATGACCTCCAGTTCCCTTGCTGCCCTAGTTGTTCGTCTCTTCACATGTGCCATTGTATCAATGTTTTTCATCCGTGTCTGAACTGATTACAATACTTAGATATTGCCTGACAGGGGCAGAGTATAGCAGGTCTCTGGCTTCCTTAGATCTAAACATTAGATCTCTATTAACACAAACGAATATTCTATTAGCTTTTTTGATCAATACAATTAATTCACATTGACCCTGAAGTTTACTAAAATGCACAGATCTATTCCACATGAATTGTGTCTCATCTTGAACTAATGCAGCTGATTATTTTTGTGTGTGTGTGCTCAAGTGTAGGACTTAACATTTGTCTCTATCAACTCTGTTCTTATTAAATCCAACCCATTGTCCTGGGCTGTCAAGATCTTTTTGGATCCACACTCAGTTTTCCAATGGGTTATCCATCCCTCTTAGCTTTGAGTCTTCTACAAATTTGATAAGCATGTCACCAGGTCCTTCATTGAAGTCACTGATAAAAATGTTAAACAGGTTAGGTCCAAACTCGGAGCCCTGCAGCACTCCATCGGAGACCTCCTTACGGTCCTTAGAATTTGCAGAATGTTAGAGCTGAAAGAGTTCTCAGGGATCATTTTGCCCCATACCCACATATTATAGATAAAGAAACTGAGACCTAGAGAAAAATGGCTTGCCCAGAGTAATCTACTATTAGTTATGGTAGAACCTGGGCTAGATTCCAGTTTGCCTGTTCATCTGTCCAGTGCTCGTTTTCTGACCCCATACTCTCTCTTAGATACTAGGACATTTTATTTTCACAAAAGATTTGTATTGGGAAGTTACTCTCAACTCTCTCTCCTCCCCCACTTCTGTCCTTAATTTAATTAGAACACATTGAAGGACAAGGTACTAGGACTGATGGATGGAGCTGGCATTAGGATGGACAGATAGACATGACATCTGGCTTTCCCCTTTCTCAAATCACCATAAGGTCACCTCAAGAGATGTTGTGAGTGTGTGCAAGAGCAGTCTGTGAGACTATCTGCTCTGAATTGTAAATTACATCAGATGGAAAGATCTGTGACTGATTTTCCCAATTTGATGATCCCCAAGCCCATTTGCTTTCCCTGTCCACTCCCACCAAGCTATAGATGAATATATCATCCCTCCAGTTTTTATACGTAGAGCTCTATATACACTTACAGCTCTAAATCTTAGGTCCTCTGAAGTCTCCAATATCAAATCCTCTCAGCTGAAATTTAACTCAGGAAAATCTTTACAAGTCCCTAGAGAGCTCTGTTGACACCTTAACTGATTATTTTGCATAGTAAGAAGCCCTTTGAAACCTGGGCACTTACTACTAATAATAGACATTTATTTAGCTGCTAAAAGCTTTACATTCATTATCTCATTTGCCTAACTGTAAATCAATGGATCCACAATCAACAAGAATTTATTCAGGGTCTGGGTGAGCAGGACCTGGGAGATACCAAGACAAAATATAAATAATTCCTGCCCTCAAAAATCTTGTATTCAAAAGAGGGAGATAACATGTATGTACATGGGTATATGGAAGAAAGCTCAGTTGTGGAAGGCGAGCATGACAAAGATGAAGGAGAAACACTAGAAAGGCATGAAGAGGGAAAATGGAACAGCAAGTGGTCCAGTATGGCTGGATGGTAGAGAGCATGGAGGGTAATGATGGCTAAGTTGACTGAAAAGGTAATTAGAGAAGTCGTACAGCTCTGTGGCTAGGTGACACCATAGCACCCAGAGCGGTGGCCCTGGAGTTAAGAAGACTTAAGTTCAAATCTGGCATCAAACACTTACTAGCTGTGTGACCCTGGGCAAGTCACTTAACCTTTGTCTGCCTCCGTTTCCTCAATGGTAAAATGGAGATTTGAATGTTGTTTTGCCCTTTGTTTGTTGAAGAGGAACAAGGACATCATGGGTGATGTCTTGACATGGTCTTGAATTGGATTTCAGTGATTTGGCCATGTTTGGACATTTAGTAAGAATCCAGACTGGAACCCAGGTCTTTCGATTCCAGTTACAATAAAGACCCATCTTTCTGACTCCAGAACTAGTTCTCTTTCTACCAGTGTATAATGTTAATGGGATATGAAGATCTTCCTCGCTCATTAATAGGCCTAACCTGGAGCCCATTAAGGGAAGCTTACTTAGGGGAGGCTTGCTTGTAGGAAGGCTTTCATACCTTTTGGTACTAAGTTGATTAGGCACTGAGTCACCAGGGTTGTGATGCCTTCTGGCTCTGAGAAGTGTCTATATACTCTGAGTTGGTATTTTGCTTTGGATGTTTGCTTATGAGAAGGACCTTGTGATTCTCTGGTTGAGACTCTGAGTGACTGTATGTTCAGACACCGCCCCCCCACCCCACCCCGTGACAGCTCAAAAGTAAAGGCTCACTCAATCCAGTGGTGTATGTAAAGTGCATAGCAATATTGCTTTGATTCAAGCATTCAGAGCCCTGTCTGTTGGCCTTTATGCTAATTTCTCTGCTTGTATTTTCTCTGTAATTTCTCTGCTTGTATTTTCTCTGACATTCAGGGGGCTGACTTTTCCCCTGAATTAGTGAATATAATTAAAGAAGATTGTTGACCCTTTTAAAGTTGCTTTTCTTTAAAAGCAGATTAAAGAACCTGTGCAAGCCGGCCATCCTGGGTATGCTAGGGTGCTTGCTGCTACACAAGGTATAAACATTTTACACCTCACCTTCTACCTTCCTACCTCCCCAATCCAGGGAAAGTCAGAGATAAGAGCAGGGCAAACCTGTTGGTTCAAGGTGTCTCATACAATAATGGGGTGAATTCCTGGGCAGAGGTCAGGATGAGGAAACTGTATGATTTCCTGGCTTCCTCTGGTGTTGGAAATGAATTTTCAGAATGGGGAACTCACCTCGTCATAGATTTGGAACAAGGAGGGAGATCATCTGATCCAATTTTTTCATTTTACATACGAAGAAACTGAAGGCTAGAGAGGATTAATACCTTTTCCTGGGTCACATAATAATCAGCAGAGTTGGGATGCAAACCCAGATTCTTTGCCTCCAAATCCAAGCATCCTTCCCATTGGCCCATGCAGACCTCTAACCTATGTTCTAGCGGAGGCCACTGGTTATCAAAGGTAGCCACTGACACATTCCAAAGTCAACAGAAATTGATTTTTCATCATTAGCTATTTCTAAT
Organism: Trichosurus vulpecula; assembly: GCF_011100635.1. Lineage (NCBI taxonomy): Eukaryota > Metazoa > Chordata > Mammalia > Diprotodontia > Phalangeridae > Trichosurus > Trichosurus vulpecula. The sequence goes on from NC_050576.1 coordinate 193,395,337, forward strand.
CACCTATGCTTCTGCTCTCTTCTTTTGATTTAACTAATGGAGAAGGAAATTGCAAACCACTCCTGAATCTTTGCCAAGAAAACCCCAGATGGAGTCACGAAGAGTTGGACACGACTGAAAATGATTGAACAGCAAAATAAGGGTGTAAGGCTATGATAGGCTTATTGGAAGGATCCTCTGTGTAACTCCAGAAGCAGAAGGATGATAAGGATGATTGATACTTCAATTCTGTTTCCATATAGGTTTGAATTCTTTTACTAGGTTTCTATTCAAAGTTTTTCTTTCTCTATGACTGGGTGTTGGTTATGGGATATGACTGCATATTGATTATGAAATAGTGGCTAGAGAACCAGAGCTTTGAAGCAAAGAAGCCCTGGATTCAAGTTTCACCTCTGACATACACTGGCTGTGTGACCCTGGGTAAGTCACTGGACCTCTCTGGGGTCTAGGCAACTTTCTTTTTTAAATTTAATATTTTATTTTTCCCCAATTACATGTAAAAACGATCTTAACATTCTTTCTTTTTCAAATTTTAAGTTCCAAATTCTCTCCCTCCCTTCCCTCTGCCCTGCCTCCATTGAGAAGGCAAGCAATTTGATATAGGTTAGACATGTGCAGTCATGCAAAACATCTTTCCATGTGAGTCATGTGAAAGAAACACACACACACACACACACACACACACACACACACACACACGCACAGAGAACTCAAGAAAAACAAAGAAAGCAAGTATGCTTTGATCTGCATTCAGACTCCATCAGTTATTTCTCCAGATTTGGGCAGCAGTTTCCATCACAAGTCTTTCAGAATTGTCATGGATCATTGTATTAAGCAACTTTCTAAGATGTTGATTTGCAGAGAAGGGCCTTAGCTGCATTAGTAGGGGGAGTTTCTCATCTGGGAATTCCCTGTATCAATGAAATCAGTCATCCAGACCCTATTCCTAACATCTATTAAAAAGTTTTTCACATTTGGTCTAGGTGACTGATCGATAGTTTTATCTGTGATAATGGTACAGTTAGAGTACAGTTATTTTTTTGTTGTTTTTTGGCTGGGCAATTGGGGTTGTGACTTGCCCAAGGTCACACAGCTAGTACATGTGTCAAGTGTCTTAGGCTGGATTTGAACTTAGGTCCTCCTGACTCCAGGGCCAGTGCTGTACTCACTGCGCCACCTAGCTGCCCCCAGTTATTTTTTTAATCATCATTATTTTATTCTCTCCATCTTTTTAATAGTATTCAGATAGAAACAATCTGAAAACAAGCCACTGTCCTGCAGATTGTTGTGTAGGCAGGTGGGTAAAATAACGGCTTTTTTCTGTAATTGTGTAAGAGTCCTGGGATGTAAGCTCATTGCCTGGAGACTTATGGAAAGTATCTTTGGGACAACTCCAACTAATAAACAACACGGGACAACATGTACGTTGTCCTATTCTCATGTGGCTTTAATTTCTTCTCCTAGATCTCCATAATTTGAAATCAGACGGAATAGTGTGTATGTAAAGAGCTTTGCAAACTTCAGATGTTAGCTATTATTATGTTGATTAATGACTAATAGCAATAGGTATTGATAATAATAACACTTTCATCCTGAGGATTGTCTCCCATCTATTCTCTATACATCTTATTCATACATTGTTTCCCCATTAGAATGGGAACTTCTGGAGGACAGGGACCAGGTTCTTGCTTTTCTTGTATCCCTTAACTGAACACAGTTATCTGGCACAAAGTAAGTACTCAATAAATGTATTTTGATTGATTGATTGATTGGCACCACCACAGATTGCATGAAAGAGGCTATCATGACGCCTGATAAATATTGGTGATGGTATAGGAAGGGTCATCATGTGTGCTGTGGCCTTGACATTTCTGGTGTTTCTCCTCCTCCTCCTCCTCTCTCTTCCTCCTCTTCCTCCTCCTCCTCCTCCTCCTCCTCCTCATCATCATCATCATCACCCCTTTATGTCAGAACACCCAATGTGAATATAAGATTTGACATCACCTACATGAGCAAAATGGTGAAGATGTAGGAGTTCCTACCCGAGAGACGAAAAAATACTGAAATTTCTGGTATTCTTTCTCCATGTTCAGTCATTCCTTCAGGTGGCCGTTATATTGCTTGCTTTTTTTTCTTTCTTTTGCTATCTTTCTTCTTTCTCCAACTTCTCTAAACTTCTTCCTCAGTGCTGTCTATGCCAGACTTCTTGCATCTCTGAGGTCAGGGTTGTCTACTAACCAACATAAGACCGTTGAAGTGGTAGGAAATTCTCTAGCAGATCCTTAGGACCTTCATACCAGTGTTTGGGATGTGGAAGGAGCAACATTTGCTAAGATTCCTACCACATAGGCAGTGCTAGTTTTTCCCTATGACCCGAGGAAACTATTCTTGAGACTTAATTGGTCCTGATTTTAGAAGTATAAAAGTCTAGTGCACAAGGCATTTAGTGCTTCACTGACGTGACCTGAGCTTCTCACCAGGTGTGCTATCACGACAAACATGGAGGCAGGAAGTTGCGCCTAACTGAATCAATGTTGTGTTGCCATTCAGTTGTTTTTCAGTCATGTCTGAGTTTTCGTGACCCTATTTGAGATTTTCTTGGCAAAGATATTAGAGAGATTTTCCATTTCCTTCTCCAGTTCATTTTACAGATGAGGAAACTAAAACAAGTAAGGATAAGTGACTTGCCCAAGGTCACACAGCTGCTAAGTATCTGAAGCCAGATTTGAATTCAGGAAGATGAGTCCTCCTGATCCCAGACCTGGCACTGTATCCACTGTACCACCTAGCTGCCCCATCGATGCTGTAGCCCTTGATAAATATCCTTTCTATGATACTGTTAAGTAGATCTCTTTTTTTTGTTTATTGTTAGATGGTCTTTGAGCATCTCATCTCATTCTTTTTTTATAAGTAGTGTCTTTATTAACCATGCTGGAACTTGTATTAGATGATATTACATTTATATGTGAAGGATTAGTGATGGCTTTAGGCTAGCGGGCTCTTAATTTCTATTTCTTTTTTATAGAATTAAAATTTTTTTTTATTTTGAGTTTACAACACTCAGTTCTACATAATTTTGAGTTCCAGACTTTCTTCCCCCCTTCCCCGTCCCTCCCCAAGACTGCATGGAATCAGATATATCTTCTATGTATAACTTCGCATTGAACTTATTTACACACTAGTCAAGTTGTGAGGAAGAATTATGACCAATGGAATGAATCATGAGAAAGAAGAAACAGAACCAAACCCCCCCCCCCAATAACAAAAATAAAAGACAGAGAAAAAGGGGAAAAAAGGGCGAGCATAAAGTATGCCTCAATCTGCATTCGTATTTCATAGTTCTTCCTCTGGATGTAGATAGTATTCACCATCATGAGTCTTTTGGAGCTGTCTTTGCACCTTGTGTTGCTGAGAAGAGCAAAGTCTATCACAGTTAATCCTCACAGAATCCATATGTCTGTGGTTGTGTATAATGTTCTCCCGGCTCTGCTCCGCTCACTCAGCATTATATCGCATAGGTTTTTCCAGGTTGTTATGAAGTGCGTATCATCCCCATTTCTTGTAGCACAATAGTATTCCATTACCTTCATATACCACAACTTCTTCAGCCATTCCCCAATTGAGGGGCATCCCCTTGATTTCCAGTTCCTAGCTACTACAGAAGAGCCACTATGAATATTTTTATACATATGGATCCTTTTCCCACTTGTGTGATCTCTTTGGGATACAACCCTAGAAACGGTATTGCTAGGTCAAAGGGTATGAACATTTTTATAGCCCTTTGGGCAAATTGTTCCAAATTGTTCTCCAGAATGGCTGGATCAGTTCACAACTCCACCAGCAATGTGACAATGTTCCAATTTTCCCACATCCTCTCTGACATTTATCATTTTCCTGTTTTGTCATGTTAGCCAATCTGACAGGAGAGATGTGGTACCTAAGAGTTGTTTTGATTTGCATTTCTCTAATCAGTAGTGATCCAGAGCATTTTTTCATGTGCCTATAGATATCTTTAATTTCTTCCTCTGAAAACTGCCTGTTCATATCCTTTGACCATTTCTCAGTTGGGGAATGACTTGTATTCCTATATATTTGGCTCAGTTCCCTATATACTTTAGAGATGAGGCCTTTATCAGAGACACTGGTTGTAAAGATTTTCTCCCAATTTTCTGCTTCCCTTCTAATCTTTGTTGCATTGGATTTGTTTATACAAAAACATTTCAATTTAACATAATCAAGATTATCCATTTTGCATTTTGTAATGCTCTCTATCTCTTGTTGTGTCATGAATTCTTTTCTTTTCCATAAATCTGTTAGGTAAACTATTCCTTGCTCTCCCAAATTGCTTATAGTATCAACCTTTATTCCTAAATCATGAACCCATTTTGAGTTTATTTTGGTATATGGTGTAAGATATTGGTCTATGCCCAGTTTCTGCCCTACCATTTCCAAATTTTCCCAGCAGTTTTTGTGAAATAGTGAATTCTTAGCCCAGAAACTGGCCTCTTTAGGTTTATCAAAGAGTAGATTGCTATAGTCGTTGACTTCTCCATCTTGTGTACCTATCCTATTCCACTGATCCACTACTCTGTTTCTTAGCCAGTACCAGGTAGTTTTGATGACTGCTGCATTATAGTACAGTTTAATATCTGGTATGGCTAGGCCACCTTCCCTAGCATTTCTTTTCATTAATACCCTAGATATTCTAGACCTCTTGTTCCTCCAGATGAATTTTGTTATTATTTTATCCAGCTCTGTAAAATAAATTTTTGGTAGTCCAATTGGTATGGCACTGAATAGATAGATTAATTTAGGTAAAATTATCATTTTTATTATATTAGCTCTGGTTAACCATGAGTAACTGATATTTTTCCATTTATTTAGATCTGACTTTATTCACGTGAAAACTGTTTCATAATTATGTTCATATAGTCCCTGGGTTTGTCTTGGCAGATAGACTCCCAAATCTTTTACAGTAACTTTGAATGGAATTTCTCTTTCTATCTCTTGCTGTTGGGCTTTGTTAGTAATGTATAGGAATGTCGAAGATTTATGTGGGTTTATTTTATATCCTGCAACTTTGCTAAAGTTGTTTATTATTTCAAGTAGTTTTTTACTTTTTTCTCTAGGATTCTCTAAGTAAATCATCATATCATCTGCAAAAAGTGATAATTTAGTTTCTTCTTTGCCTACTCTAATTCCTTCAATTTCTTTTTCTTCTCTTATTGCTACAGCTAACGTTTCTAGTACCAAATTGAATAGTAGGGGTGATAATGGACATCCTTGTTTCACCCCTGATCTTATTGGGAATGCATAAAACTTATCCCCATTACAAATAATGTTTGTTGTTGGTTTTAGGTAGATGCTAATTATAATTTTAAGGAAGGCTCCATTTATTCCTATGCCTTCTAGTGTTTTTAATAGGAATGTGTGTTGTATTTTGTCAAAGGCTTTTTCTGCATCTATTGAGATGATCATATGGTTTCTGTTAGTTTGGTTGTTAATATGGTCAATTATGCTAATAGTTTTCCTAATATTGAACCAGCCTTGCATTCCTGGAATAAATCCTACCTGGTCATAGTGTATTATTCTTGTGATAAGTTGCTGCAATCTTTTTACTAATATTTTATTTAAAATTTTTGCATCAATATTCATTAGGGAGATTGGTCTATAATTTTCTTTCTCTGTTTTGACTCTACCTGGTTTGGGTATTAGTACCGTATTTGTGTCATAAAAAGAATTTGGTAGGACTCCTTCTTCACCTATTTTCCCAAATAGTCTACAATGTATAGGAATTAATTGTTCTTTAAATGTTTGATAAAATTCACGTGTAAAACCATCTGGCCCTGGAGATTTTTTCCTAGGGAGTTCATTGATGGCTTGCTCAATTTCTTTTTCTGAGATGGGGTTATTTAGAAATTTTACTTCCTCTTCTGTCAACCTGTGCAATTCATGTTTTCATAGATATTTAACCATATCTCTAAAGTTGTCAAATTTATGGGCATACAACTGGGCAAAATAATTCCTAATTATTGTTTTGATTTCCTCTTCATTAGAGGTGAATTCACCCTTTTCATTTTTGATACTGGTAATTTGATTTTCTTTCTTTTTTAAATCAAATTGGCCAAAGGTTTATCCATTTTAGTTTTTTTTCATAAAACCAGCTCTTTGTTTTATTTATTAATTCAATAGTTTTCTTGATTTCAATTTTATTAATCTCTCCTTTGATTTTCAGAAGTTCTAATTTGGTATTTAATTGGGGGTTTTCAGTTTGTTGCTTTTCTAGCTTTTTCAGTTGCATGCCAAATTCATTTATCTCCTTTTTCTCTATTTTATTCATGTAAGCATTTAGAGATATAAAACTTCCCCTAAAAACTGCTTTTGCTGCATCCCATAAGTTTTGATATGTTGTCTCATTATTGTCATTCTCTTGAATGAAGTTATTAATTGTTTCTCTGATTTCTTCTTTGATCCACTCATTCTTTAGAATTAGATTATTTAGTTTCCAACTAATTTTTAGCTTATTTTTCCATGGTTCCTTATTACAAATAATTTTTATTGCATCGTGATCTGAAAAGTATGCTTTGACTACGTCTGCCTTTCTGCACTGGATTGTGATGTTTTTATGCCCTAGTACATGGTCAATTTTTGAGTATGTGCCATGTACCACTGAGAAGAAAGTATATTCCTTTTTATCCCCATTCAGTTTTCTCTAGAGGTCTGTCATATCTGCCTTTTCTAAAATTATGTTCACCTCCTTAACTTCTTTTTTATTTATTTTGAGGTTAGATTTATCAAGTTCAGAGATGGGGAGGTTGAGGTCTCCCATTATTATAGTTTTGCTCTCTATTTCTTCCTGTAACTCCCTTAACCTCTCCTCTAAGAATTCACATGCCATACCACTTGGTGCATAAATGTTAAACAATGATATTACTTCATTGTTTATGGTGCCTTTTAGCAGGATGTAGTGTCCCTCCTTATCTCTTTTAATTAAATCTATCTTTACTTTTGCTTTGTCTGAGATTAGGATTGCTACACCTGCTTTTTTTTTTACTTTGGCTGAAGCACAATATATTTTACCCCAGCCTTTTACCTTTACTCTGTGTGTATCCCTCTGTTTCGAAAGTGTTTCTTTTTTTTTTTTAACTGGGCTGGGCACATCATTTGAGGCAAATGTTTTTATTTTGAAATACACATTTTCATCCCACTATCTCTTTTCTTTAGAGATGAAAACAATGCGCCGTTGGTAGATACAGCCTGGCCTTCAAAGTGTTTTTAAATTCTGATCCTTCTAGTGTTAGACTTTTCATGTAGCAAATATTTTCTGAGTTTGTCGATCTAGAGATCTCTCTTTACTTAAACTTGTTTTTTTTTTAATTTATTTATTTAACATATTTGGTTTTCAGCATTGATTTTCACAAGTTTGAATTACAAATTTTCTCCCCATTTCAACCCTCCCCCCCACTCCAAGATGATGTATATTCTGGTTGCCCTGTTCCCCAGTCAGCCCTCCCTTCTGTCACCCCACTCCCCTCCCATCCCCTTTTCCCTTCCTTTCTTGTAGGGCAAGATAAATTTCTACACCCCATTGCCTGTGTATCTTATTAGTTGAATGCAAAAACTTTTTTTTTTTGTTTTTGAACATCTGTTTTTAAAACTTTGAGGTCCAAATTCTCTCCCCTCTTCTATTCCCACCCACCCTCCCTAAGAAGTCAAGCAATTCAACATAGGCCACATGTGTATCATTACGTATAACCCTTCCACAATACTCATGTTGTGAAAGACTAACTATATTTTGCTCCTTCCCAACCCATCTCCCTTTTTTGAATTTTCTCCCTTGACCCTGTCCCCTTTCCAAAGTGTTTGTTTTTGATTACCTCTGCCCCCATCTTCCCTCCCCTCCATCATCCCCACCCCCTTTTTTATCTTCTTCCCTCTTCTTTCCTGTGGGGTAAGATACCCAGTTGAGTATGTATGGTATTCCCTCCTCAGGCCAAATCTGATGAGAGCAAGATTTACTCATTCCCCCCTCACCTGCCCTCTCCCCTCCTCCCACAGAACTGCTTCCTCTTGCCATCTTTATGTGAGCTAATCCACCCCATTCTATCTCTCCCTGTCTCCCTCTCTCAATATATTCCTCTCTCATCCCTTAATTTGATTTTATTTCTTTTAGATATCTTCCCTTCATCTTCAGCTCACCCTGTGTCCTCTCTCTCTCTCTCTCTCTCTCTCTCTTTATATATATATATATATATATATATATATATATATATATATATATATATATATATATATATATCTATACACACACACACACATACATATATACATACATGCACATTCACTTATATATATATATATATATACATAAACATATATATATGCGTATTCATTTCAGCTACTATGATATTGAGGTCTCATGAATCATACACATCATCTTTATATGTAGGAATGTAAACAAAACAGTTCAACTTAGGAAGTCCCTTATGATTTTTCTTTCTTGTTTACCTTTTCATGCTTCTCTTGATTCCTGTGTTTGAAAGTCAAATTTTCTATTCAGCTCTGGTCTTTTCACTGAGAAAGCTTAAAAGTCCTCTATTTTATTGAAAAGCCATATTTTGCCTTGGAGCATGATACTCAGTTTTGCTGGGTAGGTGATTCTAGGTTTTAATCCTAGCTCCATGGACCTCCAGAATATCATATTCCAAGCCCTTCGATCTCTTAATGTAGAAGCTGCCAGATCTTGTGTTATTCTGATTATGTTTCCACAATACTCAAATTGTTTTTTTCCTGGCTGCTTGTAGTATTTTCTCCTTGATCTGGGAGCTCTGGAATTTAGCGACAATATTCCTAGGAGATTTCTTTTTGGGATCTATTTGAGGAGGCGATCAATGGATTCTTTCCATTTCTATTTTGCCCTGAGGCTCTAGAATATCAGGGCAGTTCTCCTTGATAATTTCTTGAAAGATGATATCTAGGCTCTTTTTTTGATCATGGCTTTCAGGTAGTCCAATAATTCTTAAATTGTTTCTCCTGGATCTATTTTCCAGGTCAGTTGTTTTCCCAATCAGATATTTCACATTTTTTTTCTATTTTTTTATTCTTTACATTTTGTTTGACTAGTTCTTGGTGCCTCATAGAGTTGTTAGCTTCCACTTGCTCAATTCTAATTTTTAATGAGTTGCTGTCTTCATTTTGCTTTTGAGTCTCCTTTTCCAGTTGGTTGATTTTACCTCTCAGGGTGTCATTTTCTCTATTTAGATTCTGAATCTCCATAGCCATTTCACCAATTTTATTTTTTAAGGACTTGATTTTGTCAGTGTTTTTTTTTTCCATTTTTTTCCATTTTTTCTTTTACCTCCCTAATTTGGGTTTTAAAATCCTCCTTTAGCTCTTCCAGTAATGCTTTTTGGGCTTGAGACCAGTTCACATTCCCTTTTGAGGTATCAGATGAGGTTTAGTGTCATCGCTATCTTCTTCCAAATTGGTACTTTTATCAAGCCTGTCTCCATAAAAAGAATCAATGGTCCTCAGTGTTTTTGTGTTCTTCTTCATGTTGGTTAGCCTTTTCCTGGCTTTACAATGAATTTCTGCTCTTGGGGCTCAGGGCTCTCTTTCCCAGGTTTCTTATTCTGGGGCTTGTGAGTTTAGTTACTGGCTTTGTGTATCATAGCCTTCAGTTTCCTGAGGTGTGGGGGAGGGGTCTGGCTGCCTGATGTCTCCTCTTCCCCTGGGGCTGCTCTCCAGCACTGTTGCTCTTCAGCAATGGTCTCAGGTGTTTGTTGTTTGTGCTGGTGTCTGCCTCTTCCCCTGGGGGTGCAAGGGTACTTCTGGGCTCCTGGTGTTGGCCCCTGCTGGCTCTGCCCTTCTGGGACTCAGGAACTCCCACTGCTCAGCCACTAAAGCCCCACTTCTGTCTCTTCTATTCCAGCATTTTTTCCCCAAGGAATTCTCTGGGTCAGGGTAGGGGGAGGGAGGGGATTAGAGCCAATTACCTGGCTGTTATATCTCCTGGAAGTTCAAGAAGATTCTTTCATACCTTTGGGCTGCAAGCCTCAGGAGTTTATGTCTCACAGTCAGAGGCATTGCGCTGCTGTCTCTCCTCACTTCCACAGACTGCCGTCCTGTGTTGGGAGGCCTGGGGATCTCTGCTGGTTTCAGGTACCCAGCTTTCTCCCAGCCTGTCTCACACGTTGGTTTCTGCAACTGCTTCCTCTTTGGTGCTGTCTGGAGCAGCTCTGCACGCCAAGTGCTCTCCCAGCCTACAGATGCGTCCCATCGGCCTTTCCGACACTCCTGGCTTGGAAATTTGCCTCACTCAGACGGCTCATGGCTTCTAACTCTCTCAAATCTTCTCAGATTCACTTTTTTATAGGAATCTGATAGAACTTGTGAGAGAGCTCTGGTAAGATGCTGTTTTCACACGGCCATCTTGGCTCCACCCTCATCTCATTCTGATGTTGATACTGAATCACCAGTCTCGCCTGAGTCAAATCTGGCCCAAAACACCATTATTAACTTCTTTGTTTCCACAAATGAATCCAAATGATTAACATTTATTTGATGCTTCTTTGTCGACATAATGTTGATTGAGTTTGTGCTGATGTGGCCCATGAAGGTCCTTCTCATTCCACTCTTGGATCTTTGCCATTTCATTGACTCTGTGAAATGATGTCTGCTTGTTTCAAAAGTATTTCTGTACAGTTCTGAAGGATTTATGATGAAAAATTCTATCCATCCCCAGAGAAAGAACTGATGCAGTCTGAATGCTGAATGAAGCATACTTATAAAAATTGCCTTTATTTTACTTTGGGTTTTTTTTGGTCTACATTTTCTTTTACAACATGACTAATATGGAAATATGTTTTGCATGACTACACATGTATAACCTATATAAAATTGCTTGCCTTCTCAATGAAAGGGAAAGAATTTGGAACTCAAAAATTATGAAATGAATGTCAATTGTTTTTACATGTAATTGTAAAATACATGTAACTTACATGTATTTTACATGTAAAACACCAAATGAAAACATTTCTGTAAGTTTTCAATGTGTTTATCATTCACTTTAAGACTATCTACCAACCTTCTTCCTCCTTTTTGGCAAAGAAACTTTCTATATGTAGCTGTCAGTGTGACAGGCACTGTATCTTGTTAATACTGTATAGATTTTTATTATGATGTTTTCCATAGCTGTTCTCATCCATTTTATGGTTCTGAATGTGTACATTAACCCTGATGTTATTTAGTTATTAATTGCTTTCAGTGTGTTTTTCCCATTCAGTTTTGAATTCTGCATGCAAGTAAGTCTTTTAGTTTATTCAGTGAAAGCCTTCTCATGTCTTTATGCTGTTGTGTCCTGCCTAGCGGAGAGAAAGGCATCTGGAAGCATTGTCTTCATCCATTGGTTCAATGTGAGCTTTGAAGTCAAGCAGGAAGGCTTCAATCTTTACATTTCTTGGTGAACATTAGGAGTTCTTAGTTTGTAACACACTGTCAACTCTTCAGTATCAAATTCTCCTGGCTGACATTTACCCCAGGAAAATTCTTTCAGGTTTCTTGATAGCACCTAATCTGTTTAAATGCTTGTGTTGTTGACACCTTAACTGTTGTTTATTATTATTCATAGTGGAAGAAGGACAATCAGCAAATCATAGATGGGAAGGGTGCTTAGTGATTATCTGGTTCAGTTCCCTTAATTGATTTGTTTAATTTTTTAAACATTATCTTTAAATAAATTTTTTGGTATTATGAACTTGACAAATACCAACAAATATGAGCGTTTCCATATACAAGGAAGAGAAGAAATTCACGTATACATGAAATCCTGACTTCATTGCATACAGCTTGGTTTTTAAAGAATGTAATACTGTGATACATCAGTTCCCTAGCAGTATTGTTCATGGCATGCCTTTCTACCATGAGGAGTCATGCTCCCTGAAATGACTTTCTCCCTTGGGTAACAATCCTTCCCAGTCTGTCTGTTATCACTGTGTCTCTCCACTCCCAAGGCAGACACTTCCTTTACCATCAGTCACTGCTACTCTAGAGACTTTGTCTCACAGGCATCGTAGATTTTTCAGAACTTTTGAAACCCACATGGTCGCCTGGGCCTTTCCAGCTCAGAATATTAATTTGTATTCTAAGATTAAAAAAATATGAAGAAAGGTGACCACATGCTCATGGCTGCCATGACCAAATGAAAGAATGGGGCCAGCTGCCTCATTCACCACCATAGAGGAAGAAGATGGAAGGCTAAGTTGCATCTTTCACGTATTTGTTCATTTCTGCCTTAGCAGCCAATTAGGATGTTCTTTGTTATCTCCCACCCAAAGCCCCTGAGTCTCCAGCTCCTTTGGCTCAGCAGCCAATTGGGGCACTCCTCATCATCACACAGTTCAAGCCCCTTAGTCATAAATGGTTAGAATTAGACTTCCTTCAACTTTGCACATGGTAGACTGGAACCAGGCTGTGTATGATCAATGAAATGGCCCCTATATGACAGTCCACCCAGGCTACACAGGTAAGGGATGGGGGGAAAGTGATCAATCCAAACAATAAAACACAGGCTCAGCCACTCCAGTTGGCATTTGCAACCACGATTTCTGGCAAAAACAATTTGATGCCTTGTTCATCAGGCTACTTTGCATATAGTAATTGCCATGTAATATGCATCCTCCAATTTGAAAATCCCTAAGTTTGAGACTTGGGATCCTCACATTCTCTTCTAAACCTTCTGTCAGCTGGCATCTGACCTCACCATTTAACTGAAAATGCCCTCTCCAAAGTGATAATTATTTCTTAATAATTTCTATTTCTAATTGTAATCATTCTATTTCTAATTCTATTCTATTTCTACTAATAATTTCTTCTCTGTAATGATTTCTTAATTTCCATATTCAATGACAACTCAATTCTCATTCACCCATCTGTAGCATTTGACACTGTTGATCGCCAACTCTTTAATATTCTTTCCTCTCAGATTTTGTGAGACTGTTTTCTCTTGCTTCTCCTCCACCGTTCTGACTGCTCTTCTTCAGTCTCCTTCATTCATTCAACATCCACATCACACCCACAAACTGTGGATGTACTGCGATGCTCTGTCCTAGGTCCTCCTCTCTTTTCTCTTTACACTCTGCAGCTTGATAATTTCATCAGCTCTCATGTATTTTATTACTGTTGCTAAGCTGCTGATTGAAACCTTCCCTAACCCATCTTAATTCCAGTGCCTTACTTCTGGTAATTATTTCCTATTTATCCTGTATATAGTTTGCTTCGCATACAATTTTTTGCATGTTGTCTTCCCTATTAGGTTATAAACTCCATGAAGGCAGAGACTGCCTTTTGCCCCTTTTGGTGTCCTTAGTGCTTAGCACAGTGTCTGGCACACAGTAGGTACTTCATAACTGTTTATTGAATTGAATTGATTATACATATATATATATATATACACATGTATATGCATAAGCATATACATAGTACACGGTCAGTTCTGTCCTGTTTGTTTTGAAAATATGCATTTGTCCCAATACCACTGATATGTTTGTGAAGAATCTGAGTATAATGCAAATTTTATGTTTGCTTATGTGTTTGATTAAGCACAATTTTGTTGGCAAGAAACAGACAACTCCAACCATACTGCTTCATAATAATTCACAAGCTACAATCCTTCCAACACCACTTCCATAAGACAACTTCAGGTCTTTTGCAAAGTAAAGTGCCAAGTTTATTATATATCTTTTGTTGCAGCAGAGGCTATGGGATGAAGAGGCCTTGTTCACCCTTATCTCATTTGTGGCTCACATAGGCTGCCTTCTCACCTGCATCACCACTTTGCCAGCCCAGGCCCTGTGTAGGAGCAGGGTGTGGGCCAAGCAGCAGTCTGAGGCTGAAGATACCATCACTATTTACTGTAGTGTTTATGTATTTCTCAACCATTTATCATGTATAAAAGTGTGCTACCATTTTTATCATGTTCCTCTATTTTTAATGTGTCTCTGATGCTTTTGAGTGTTGTGCCTCTAACTCCATTTTCCCCATGATCCCTGTGATTTTTATTTCATGATTTTGCTCAGCTTGGTGATTTTTTAGGAATACACATGCCATGTTACAGGAGAGCTGATCATACGTATGTGTATGTATATACACATGCATATGTACACATGTATATAATATATACAAACATATGCCATATGTGTGTATATGCACGCACACACACACACAATCAATCCTCAACTTTTGTGGTGATAATATTTGCAGGAAATAGCATGAAAATAAAAAATGTGAATGTCGATACATTGGACCTGTGGGAAATAGGAGGTTAGCTTCCTGCGACCACCAAAAACTGTAATCTTTCACAAGAGACTGCTGAAAATACACTTTTCTGCATATAATCCTTTATAACAAAACATTAATTCTGATAATATGCCCTTTTCCTAACACAGTAGCCATGAAATAATTCATAAAATGCACTACACAAAATAAAATCCGGTAACATACAAAACATTTTCTCTTTGGTAATTCCCTAGAATTCTGTGACTTTTTGTGCTAACAACTCAATTGAAAAACAAACAAACATTGATTTCAGACAATACTGTACTGCTGTAAACCTCTCTATCTTGGTTGCCCTCTGAAAACTGAGGGAGAGGTTGCTAGGACTTTAGTCACTGCCATCAGAAGATATAGAGACTGGTGAAATCACCTCCGGCATGATCTTCAGCACTGTGGGAAGCTCTTTACTCCACAAAAGCACAGTGAACAAAACCAGTGACTTACCTGGTAGGAGATCAGGTGCTCCACAAACTTGGTTACATTGCATCTCTCATTTTTTCTCTACTGGGCATAGATGCAAATGTGCAAAATGAAGTTACTAATAAAATCACATGAATGCTTGGAGCTGCAAAAGTTAAATGTGTGAATGCTGAGGATTGACTGTATGTATACATGTATGTATTTGTGTATATACAATATACATTATACATGCACAACACATTATATCATACATGTATAAATAATACATTCTATACATGTGTATATACATATTATATACATATGTATGCACAATGTATTCTATAAATATGTGTATATATTATACAATATATACACACATACATTATATACATATATACACACAAACATATCATATACATATATGTATACACACTAACATATCTAGCCTTAATCTCTTTCTTGAGCTGTAGTCCCACAACTACCTATTAAATATTTCAAACTGGATGTCTCATAGATAGTCCAAACTCAATATGTCCAAAATAGAATTCATAATCTTTCCCCCAAACCCACCTCTCTTCTAAATTACCCTATTATTATCAAAGATACCACCATTCTTGCAAACTTGGCATCATCCTCGACTTCCCATTCTCACTAAACTCACATATCCACGCAATGGCCAATGTTTTGTCTTTTCTATCTCCACAGCTTTTCATGCATACATTTATTTCCTCGTTATCTCTCACACAGCCACCACTCTGGTTCATGTCCTCCTTACCTCTTGCTTGGGTTATTGCAGTAGACTTCTGTCCTGTCTCCCTATCTCAAGCTTCTTTTCATTTTGATCCAACCTCCACACTGCTGCCAAAACGATTTTGCTAAAACACAAGTCTTTACCTGTCACCCCTGCCCTCTCTTCCCTGTTCAATAACCTGCTGTGGCTCCCTGTTGTCTCTAGGATCAATATAAATGCCTTCGGCATTTAAATCTCTTCGGAACTTGGTTCCCCTCCCTCCCCCCTTTTCTAAACACATTACTTTCTGGTCTGACACATTGCTCTCCTCTGTGCATTCTCCAATCCTACTGTATTTACCTATTTGCTATTCTGTAGATGATGCTTAATCTCCCTTCTGTGTTTTCACATGGGTTGTGCTTCATGCTTGGAATGCACTCAATGCTCACTGCTGCCTTTCAGAATCTCTGGATTCCTTCAAGGCTGGGCTCAAGTTTCATCCCAAACTGCTAGTGCCTTTCCTCCCCAAGCTATTTTGCACTCATTTTGTAGGTATTATATGAATACTTGAATATCTACACATTCTTTCTCCTGTTATAGCGTCAGTTCCTTGATGAAATGGACTGTTTTCTCTTTGTATCTCCAGGGGTTAGTTAGTACAGTGCCTAGCGCATTACAGGCACTTATTAAATGCTTTTTGATTGTTTCAGGCTCATGAATTGTATCAGGATCTGAATTCATTAGTTCTGTTCATCTAGCAAAGTGAATTTTCTCCTATATCTGGTGTGTCCAAGTAAGCCTTAAGATAATCCCCTCATTCCTCTTCTCCAAGGTGTGAAATTCCCTCTATAAGGTCAGCTACTTCATCCAGGGGACCTGTTGAATCCAGATGACAAAGTTCATGACCAGTCACTACCCTTGGGTTTGGCCTTTTGAAGGCACTTCGTACAATTC
This sequence comes from Trichosurus vulpecula, assembly GCF_011100635.1. NCBI lineage: Eukaryota > Metazoa > Chordata > Mammalia > Diprotodontia > Phalangeridae > Trichosurus > Trichosurus vulpecula. The sequence continues at coordinate 193,411,751 of NC_050576.1, forward strand.
AATTCAATCAACATTTATTAAGTGCCTACTATGTGCCAGTCCCTGTACTAAGCACTGGAGATACAAAAAGAGGCAAAAGACAGTCCCTGACCTTAAGAAGCTTACAATCTAGTGGGAGAGACAACATGCAAATAAATATATACATAGCAAGCTATATGCAGGATAAATAGGAAATAATTAACAGAGGCAAGGCCCTGGAATTAAAAGGGGTTAGGAGAAGTCTCCTATGGAGGATGGGATGTTGTTTGGCCTTCATTTTCAAAGAGGACCAATGACGTCACGGGTGATATCTTGACTCATGCACTAATTGAATTTCATCGAGGCAGTGTCACCGGATAAAAGAGTATATGGTGGGGAGCAAAGTATAAGAAGACTAGGAAGGTAGGAGGGGGGTAGATCATGAAGGGGTTTGGATGCCAAACAGAGCATTTTGTATTTGCTCCTGGAGGCAATAGGAAGTGACTGAAGTTTATTGAGAAAGCTGGAGAAATACTACCCATAAACAAAGATATGGTTCCTTGAGGGGAGGCCTGTGCAACCCTACAGTCCCTCCAGGGAGCTATGAAGCACGGAGCATAGCAGTGGACGGAGGCATTGGCAGACCAGGAAAGGACTCCTTGGGCCAAATTGGAAGCTACAAGAATATGGATGAGCAATAATATAAGTGGTGGTCAGAGAGTATTAAAAAGGACCTTAGATCAAAGGAAACAATGCTGAAGAACTTAGGCCTTCCCTATCTCTGGTATCGGGAGTTATGTACACTGTACAGGCTGAAGGAAGGGTGGGGGGAGGAGAGAGTAAGTCTCTAGAACAAGGGCCCTTATATGTTTTTTCTGTCCCAGAACCCTCTGGCACTATAGTGAAACGTATGGACCCCTTTTCACAATAATGTTTTTAAACACATTATATACATATATATATATATACACAACAAAAAACCTAATTATATTGAAATAAAATTGTCAAAATATTTTTAAAAATACAAGTTCCCAGAGCCCAGGTTAAGAACCCTTTTTTCCTAGTTTTAGAGCAAAGGAAAGTAAAGTATCATCAGAGAGTCAAATGTGGCCTGCAATGTACTTTGGTACAGCTGGGGAGCTAAGAATGGTTTTAACATTTTTAAAGCCCTACTTTAGAGGGAATTTTATGCAAGGTAGTACGACAAGTCTGGCAGATAGTATAGGACTCTGTGGAAAGTGGGACTCACTGTAGGAGTGAGTCAAGAACCCAAGTCCTTTTCCCTTGCTGGGGGCAGGGGTGGAGGTGAGGATGCTAAGATAAGACAGTCCAGATAGGCAATAAAGAGCCACAGATTAAGCTTCAAGCAAGGTATCCTTGAATCATGAAATGATTTGGACAAACCTTTGAAGTCAATGGTGAATCCTAATAGTTCTGAGCTCCATGTTCCCACCTCTTCACCAATACTCCAAGATAGGGGTCTGCCCCAGGGTAAGTTTTAGGTGTTAGCATTTCTGGCTTGTCTGGATGTATATATATAGAGCTCGACATCACTGTTCAAATGTGAAGGAGGCCACCTCCCTGGCCAGCTCTAAGTTATTCACCTCAACCAGTGATACAGAAAGCAGAGCTTTCCCCAGTAGGAATTATCTTATAATTAACTTAGAGACTAGAGCATATGTAATTAACCATGGAAACCCTCCTAGCCATCTGCCTCTGTTTTTATTTAAAGGAAAATGGCAAACTCTTTTTTTAAAAAAAATTTCCCTCTATTCCTTTTTGGTAATGGAGCTCATTTTCAGGATTCTGGTTCTCTCGTCAAATGCTGTTGGGTTTCTCTCTGATTGGGGTGTCTGAGAGCTAGAGAGAGTCTGGGCAGACTCTCAGTTTGCCCCAATTATTGTTGTTTCACAGAAACCAGCCCCAGAAGTGGAACCAGGCAGTGGGGAGGGCTACCCTTGCACCAGGTTGCAAAACTACACTGGGGGCACACAGATATCTTTGCCTGTAGTCTCTCTCCCAGCTGCAGTCAGGGTGCCTTCCCTTTTGTTGCTAGGAGCTAGAGGGCAAGGATTGAATCTTCCTATTTCAGTTTAATGCCTCATCTCCCAATTTAGACTGTGAACTCCTTAAAAGGAAGGATGGTGTCTTTGATTTCTTTTGTATTGCTTCTGTGGCATGCTGTATGTGATGATAGCAAGAGTATTTCTGGAGGACTGTCAGGAGTCTGGCATACTTTATTAAACATAGGTGCTCCCCTCTGTTATTGCACACCTAGCCCCAGGTAATAAGTATTTCTCCTCTCCTTGTGTACCCAAATGGACTAGGTTTAAAAGATGCAGACAGACCTGAACATACAGTGGACACCACAAACAATAGTTACTGAATGAATGAATGAACCTATGAAGGAGAAATGTGTCATTTAAAAAGTACAAGAGACACAATTTCTGGATAATTTAATCATATTATTATTAAGGCTGGCATGTTTATTAATAAACAGAAGTCACTGGCACTCTTGAATGCCAAGCAGCCCTCATGGCAGTGGGCTCACAGTACATATGCCCTTGGATGAGCGGGTGTTTGGGTGTTCCCTGAGGGTTGCAATCAATTCTGATTGGTTAATAATGAATGAGAAAATTAGGGACTGGGCTATATTCCAATGAAGGTCTTGGGGTACATGACTTGGATCACTCAAGTCTTGGTCAAAGAGACTTGTCAATTTCCATATCACTTCTCTGACAAAAGAGAGAATCTACATTTTCCCAGACCTCTCTGAGCATTCGCAATGAGCAGGAATGCACCCATTAGCCTAAACTTAGAATTTCTTTCACTGTCTTTGATTAGATCTCAGCCATGCAGTCTGGGTAAGTCTTTGAGAAAGATTTCCCACGATGGTTGATTTCTGGATAAGGAAGTAGAAAAGAGGAAAAACCTTGGTCTTGATTCAATAATTAGTTATTAAATACAAGTGAGAAATAATTATTTTTTCTCAGAAAGAATGATCTGTGTCCTGTCTATTTTTCCCCCAAACAGCAAGAAGTCATCAGAGATTGATTCTGATGTATTTATCCAATGATATCAGATATTATCAGATAGCTATTTATATAATTCTTTAAAGAGAAGCAGCATGGTAGGGGCCTGTCCTTGAAGCCAGGAAGACCTGGGTTCAAGTCTCACCTCTGACACATACTAGTTGTGTGACCCTGGGAAAGTCACTTGATCTCTTATTGTCCTAGGTTCTCTAGCTCTTGAACACTAATAAGCTGCAGAGAAACTATATACCTGAATTGGCAGAGGGACTTTCCTTCCCAGGAGTTCCTCATATTATTGAAATCGTATCCTATCCTTATTCCTTACACATATTATCTTATTTGAGCCTAACAACAATCTTATTGGTAGGCAGTATAATGATTATTATACCCATTTGACAGAAGAAAGAATCAAGTCTCAGAATGGGGAAGTGATTGGGACAGAAACCAAGGTAGGCAGATCTTATGATCATAGACTCTAAGCACTGAGATAGGACCTCTATGTTGTTCAACCATGCCCCTGCTACAATATCTCCAATAAATTTCTGCTGAAAGACCCCAATTCTGGGGACCTACTACCTCCCAAGACAGTTAGTAGTACTTTTTTAGTTTTAATTAGTTAGGAGATTGAGGAGAGCTGTTAATTTTGGACAGCAAGATGATGGCCTTATCATTTCCTTCAAACCAGCCCAACTTTCTAATCATAAAAAATATGATTATGTGCCAGTTTAGGAGTAATTACAACTAAAACCACAGAAGAAAGAAGACAGAAACCCAACAAGGTAAAAACCATCATGAATTAATACTGGAGAACTCCAATACTTAAAACTTACCAGTCCCCTTCCAGCAAGGAGCACCAACTAAATAGGAGATTTGTGCAGGGTTCCATTTTAGGATTTCCCACTTCTATAAGACTCTGCTGGGCCAGATTTTCTCACCTTTTCCCATCCTACAAGAAGCAGCCAATTCTGACTCTGCCCAGGGGTGTGAAGCTGAGATGGAGAATGAAGTGGGGTTGAAAATATATTGCTTTTTGACTGAGATCCAGCCTTAGGTTAGACACTTTCCTTCCCAAGCTACAGACTGCCTGGAAAACTGTACCTCCTGCCCTTCTACAAGAAGCAACAAAGTATTAGTTCTTTCCATCTACAAGAAGGAAAAGAGGAGAGAATAAGGAAGAATTGAGGTAGGTATCAGCACAGAAGGCTATATGCCAGGCCCAAATGAAGGGGCACTGAAACTAATCTAGGACCATTTCCATCCCCTCTAGTGGGTGCTTAGAGCAGGAACCCTATATTCCTTAAAGCATGGAGGCTGAGGTATCCTTGAAGCCACTCCTTCAGGAGTCTAACTACCAGCAAAGGGGTAACAGAAAAGAAGATAGTGGGTCAATGCAAAAAAAAAGAGTTGAAAAACAAAATATTTCTTTTTTTGTAAATAATATTTTAGTTTTTTAATTATATGTAAAAATAATTTTTAACATTCTTCAAAAAAAATTTAAGTGCCAAATTCTCTCCTTTCCAACTTCCCCTCCCCCCTCTCTGAGAGGGCAAGCTATTTGACAAAGGTTATCCATAACCTAGTCCCTTCTTACCTTTCCAGTCTTCTTACATCTTATTACCTCACATGTATTTGTTGATCCAGGGACATTGGCCTTCCTTGCTGCTTCATGAATAAGTTGCTCCATCTCTAGCTTCCGGACATTTTTCTGCCTGTCCCCTGAGTCTGGAATGCTCTCCCTCCTGTGCTGACTACTGACCTCCCTGTCTTCCTTTAAGTCCTAACTAAAACCCACTTTCTATCGGAAGCCTTCTCCAACCCCACTTGATTCCAGGACTTTCCTTTTGTGAATTATTTCCTGTTTATCCTGTATATAGCTTGCTTTGTATCTATTTGTTTGCATATTGCCCCTCTCATTAGACTGTAAGCTCCTCAAGGGCAGGGACTATCTTTTGCCTCCTTTTGTATCCTCAGCATTTAGTACGGTGCCTGGCACATAGTAAATACTTCATAAATATTTGATTGATTGATTGCTGAGAGCACAAAAAATGGCTCTAGCCAAAAGTCTTATATTACACCTGGGTCCTTCAATTGCTATTTATTGTCCTCCCTACTAGAATGTGAGCCCCCAGAGAACAGGAACTGTCTCATTTTCCTATTTGTATCCTCAGTGCTTTGCACACAGTAAATGCTTAATAATAGTAATCAAGATAATAGCTAGCATTTTTATAGTCCTTTAATGTTTGCAAAGCACTTTAGGGAAGGGAAGGGAATAACTGTTCACAGAGTGCCTTTGGTGTCTACCTGGAACTCAACTCTCTTCTGAGGCTCCAAGAAGCTGTAACATGTACAGTGGCCATACCTTGGTATACCATCATGGTAGACAGGCTCAGACAGGTTGAGGGTAACTGACATTGCCAGTCATCTTGACTTTTCTCCTGCCACTGGACTTTGATGACTCTGGAAGAGAGAATGGGTCTAACAACTTTGTGCAACTCTACCTCACTGAAATCCAATTCATGTAGGAGTCAAGACATCACTCTGTGATGTCACTTGTCCCCTTGGAAAAAGAAGGACAAACAATAACTATGTGCCAGGTACTGTGCCTTGATCCTCCCAACAACCCTGGGAGATAGGGGTTCTTATGAGTCTTATTTTACAGGTGAGGAAACTGAGGCAAACAGAATTTAAGTGACTTACCCAGAGTTACACAGCTAGTAAGTATCTGGGACAGAATTTGAACTAAGGTCTTTCTGACTCTGGGCTCCCTACTCTATCCACTGTAATGCTTCAATAAATGTTTCATTCATTCATTCAGATGTTAACTTAGGTAAGTCGTTTTTATCTCTCTAGGAAGCATTTTCTGTACCTGCAAATTGAGGATGATAACGGTTAAACTCCGTAACAAGGTTCTTGTGAGAATCAAATGAGATGCATCTAAAAGTGTTTTATAACCATTAAGGAATATATAAATGTGTCGTCATTATTACTATGATCATTCCCTCTCTGATCCATTTTCATATTCTTACTAGAAGTGAACCTTTCTTCTTTAGCATGTAAGATTTGTGCATGGAGACAACATCTTCTTTCATTTTCTTTCCCTATCCTACCACTCAATGTTGTACTGAAGAGAGGGGAGCTATGGATTAGGAATGGATATATATTCCTCCTGAGCTAAATAGATTGTATCCAGAGCAGATCTTGGCTCCTTCCACTAAGCCATAGATTAAGCTAGGAAAGGCCTTGATAACTGAGCACTGCAGAACTTCCCTCCCTTCCCCCCTTCCCGCCTTCCACAAATCCATAACTCAGACTTTTCCTAGGAACAGCCAGCTTTTCACCCTAGAGATTGTCAGGGTCAGCTGTTTTTTAAAGTAGAGTTAAACATTCGTGGGAAACCTTTGTCCTATCAAGGGCCGATGATCTACAGGGGAAAAAATTAATCAAGGGCTGTACAAATAGAAAGCAATTCAATTTAGGGGCTTTTAAAATGTTTCTTGAGGAAAGAGAGATATATAAATGTTACACTCATCTGCTTTTTAAATTAGAAAAGGGAACATAAAACTCTGTTTAGTAAATATATTAAAGAATAAAATATAGACCTTTAAGGGAGAGAGAGGGGGGAGGGAAAAGAGAGAAGGGAGAGAAAAGCAGAGATAGAGTCATTATAGATGGGATGTAAAGAGAGGGAGAGTCAGAAAAATAGAGAAAGGCAAAGACCAAGAAGATGGAAATGATGGACAGAGAGGGAGAGGAGCTAAGAGATAGAACAGAAACAGTAGCAAGACAAATTGAGAAACAGACAGAAAGATGCAGAGTGAGGAGCAGACAGTGAGACAGAGAAGCCAAAAGGAAAATAGATGGAGTAAGAGATAGAGAGGAGGGTGGAGGGTTGGGGGAAAGAGAGAGAGGCAGACACAGACAGACACAAGGTTAAGGTCAAGGTCCAAAAGAAAAAAAGAAAAAGACACAAAGGCATGGAGAGAGAAATACAGAAAGTATCAGAGAAATGCAGACATCAATCTACCAACAATAAGTTATTAAGAGCCTATTATGTTCTAGTCCTTGTATTAGGCATGAAAATCCAACTCACTTGCACATCAAGGCATCAATCACCCTCCTGATGTCATTGGTCCTTCTGAGAATGAAGGATGAACAACAAGGCACTGGAAATACCAAGAAAAACATGAAACAGTCATCATCCTCAAAAACCTTACTTTTCATTGGAGGATGCAACATGTGAAAATATGGACAAAGTAAAAGCAAGGTAAATATGGTGCAGCTAGGTGGCATGGTGGATAGAGTGCTGGGCCTGGAGTCCAAAAGACTCATCTTCTGAAGTTCAAATCTGGTCTCAGACACTTACTCAGACACTTAACCCTATTGGCCTCAGTTTCCTCATCTGTCAAATGAGCTGGAGAAGGAAATGGCAAACCACTCCAATATCTTTGCCAAGAAAATTCCAAATATGGTCACAAAGAGTCAGACACCACTGAAACAACTGAACAACAAAATGTTTGTGGAAGAGGGTTCTAGCCTCTGGGTGGATGAGTGAGGATCCAGCAAGCCTTCATATAAAAGGTGGTCCTTGAACAGGATCTTGAAGGAAAGAAGAGATTCTAAGAGGCAGAATTGAGGAGAGAGTTAATTCCAGGTATGGAGGACAGCCAGTGAAAAGGTCTAGAGATGCCAATATGGAAAGTTGTATGTGAAGAAGAGAGGCCAGGTTGGCCAGATTCTAGGATACAAGAAGTAGGGTAATGTATAATCAGGCTGGAAAAGTAGGTTGGGGCTAGATTTTTATAAGCTTTAAAAAAAGTTTAAAATATGGGAGCTATGAAAAATATGTATTAATTATGTATATTAAATTATATTAAAATATAATTTGATCCTGCAGGCAATAGTGAGCCCCTGGAGTTTCCTGAGTAGAGGAATAACGTCATCAGTTGTGCACTTTTGCAAAATTATTTTGTCAGCTTTGTGGAGATTACACTGGAGAGGAGAAAGGCTTGAGAGAAAGAGAGACCAATTATAAGGCATTACAATATATAAAGGGAAAATGGGAGAGGCAAGAACATATCACTAATGTTACTGCTAAAAAAAATACAAGATTTTAGATTAAAAGGCAAAAATGGCCTAATTTTCCTTTTTTAATGTAGATTCACTCCTACCTAAAGTTTGGACATCTTAATACTTTTCTTTTTTCTCATTTTGCCAATTAGCCTGCTTGGGAAGCCTGAATTGGCCTAGAAGGGCCATTCTAGTAAGCATACTAAAAGAGCTCCCCTGGAAGTTTTTAGATGCTCTAGGGACATGGTGATTCTTTGCTTGGGTCTTTTGGGGAGGATGAACTTCCTGGATGCCTCCAACCAGCATTTTAGAATGATGTGCTAAATACCGTGAGTGGTCCCTTGGTCCTCCCTCGCCCTGTGACAGCAGTAGGAGGGCAGGATGCTACATCTGTCTGTTAGAAGAATCAGCTTCCTGATCGGGCCTCTTTGCTATAGCTCTCCAAATGATGTCACGTGACTTTAGTGAGGCATGAGACATGGGCTTGACAAAGCAGGCTTCCTCTAGGGACCTTTACTCCCAGAAGGGGTATTTGTTGCCCAAAAAGGTCATGTATATATCTACATGGGTTTGTTGAAGTTGATTCACAAGAATATGAGAGTAGATATCTCTAAAATCTTGCCTATACTTCTTCAAGTTAGACTGCCTGGGGTGGGTGGGGGAGAGTCAAGAATTTGGGGCCACAAACCCAGTCTACTTTTCTTTCCTCAAAGAGGAGATACTGAATTAGAATTCTATTTACCTGCCCTTTCCCAATATTGCCGATCTAGGGAAAAATGAGTTTTTAGGTTCAGACTGATTTCCTAATCACTATCCCTTAACAGGGAAGTAGTTCCTTAAACTGTATCTGAAGACTTGACTCCCTAACCTTCAAATGCTGGCTACACAAAGATCATCACAAATAATGAATATCAAATAGTTCATTCAAATATGTTGATTACTTGTGTGGATCCCATTCCTTTTCTTCCTCCATCTTTTTCCCCTATGTAAATGGTGAGAGGACTAGAGAATAAAGGGAAGAAAAAATGTATTTCTACATGATGAAGGGAAAAACACAACTAACAGTCATAACAAAGAATGTGAATTGTATACAATGCTATATAATATGAATAGGGTGAATATATAGGGAATTGTATAGTGAATCCTACATAATGGAAGGTGGATCAGAAAGCACACATCTTTTCTGTCATTTATATATTAAAATGTTTGTTTGTTGATGTTATTAAGTACATAATATGACATTTTATGTCAAAAAAGAAAAAAATGGTACAAATCAATCAAAAAATTAATTTATTCAAGTTGATAGCAAACTGAAATCAGAGAAGTCATACAGATTAGAATACACTGGATTATTGTTGTTATTGTTACACCAGATAATACGTAGAGTGAATGAGTACTTCTACTGAAAGCAAGTTATCTCAGCCCAACCTAAAGAACTACCAGTCTCACCTAAGACAAAGTTCTCCAAAGTCTCTACTGTGGCAAATGAGAACTCAAGGACATGCTCTAAGTTCTGGCTCCTCTATATGTTGGCTTCTTGGAAAAGTCTCTCTCTCTCCAGGGCCTTCTCCTTGAAAAGAGCCTGGAACTTCATGTGTCTTCTCTTAAAACTGGAAGTCAAAAGAAAAGAACTCACCACTCCCAAGTTCTCACAAATTCTTCCCAGGAACTTGTCAAGTAATCATTCTTTTTCCCCAAGAAGGAGAATCTTATATAAATGCTCAGACTGGAATCCCTAGTTACATTCTTCTGGACCTGTTCAGGCATGGAAGTAAAACTTGAAACTTCAAAAGGTCCAGAGTTTTTTGAATCGACCATAGCAGTTGGTTGGGATACTGGAAGAGGCAGGAGTGGTTGGTTGCCTTTGAAAGCGACTGAGTGCAAAGTTCTGAGGAGGCTTGGTTTGACAGTGCAAAGCTAAGGTGAAATGTAGAATGCATGATTAATGATCTCGCAAAACTACCATATATTCCAATAAGACTTAAATATTAACCTGCCAACAGATTTTAACAGTAGTTATAAATTATTACTAAATCCTGTTAAGGTATGCATATAATTCTATTTTTGTGATTAGCTTTTCTTATATGTGTAGGAATAAATTACTTGCCCTATACCTATTTCATTAAATAGACTGAGTACCTTTTGTATTTCAGCATTTAGGGATAATCTTTAGCCTTATAAGCCATAATCTAATTTACTATAATTAAAATCATCCCTGAGACACAAGGGATAGGAGGTTAATTAGCCAATTAGTGTTAGAAAATGGAGCCCACTCTCCCCAGAAGCCAGCTAGCCTCCACATTAATGAGCCTGGTCCTGGTCCACATGGGTACAAGGCATGGAGGGGCCAGTGCCCTAGCCCCTTTGGGCTCACCCAAGCTGCTCCTCAATGATAGAATTGTAGGTACAGTGAGAGCAAGGGCTCTAAACTTTGTAGCATTCAGCAGAGTAACTCTGCAAATGGGAAATGCTTAATAAATATTTGCTGTTATTTCCCATGGAGAAAATTCCAGCTTGCTGCTCTACAAAGTGAAAACCTCATGTCTCATTTTACAAGTGTGGCTCTTTGATTGAATCCAAACTTCACAGAATAAATCCCCTTAATAAAATGATTTGTTCTGTAAAACTTGGACTCAGTCAAAAGGCCTCACCTGAAGACCTAGAAGGCCACATGTGGCCTCTAGGCCACAGGTTCCCCACCCCTGCTTTAGGGATATCTTTTTTGTGGCTCTGGGTAGGATGGATTGGAAAAAGCAGAGATCTGAGGCAGAGAGATCGATTAGGAAGCCATTGCAATAGTCCAAATAAAAGGCTGTGAGGGCCTAAACCAGGCATGGTAGCTGAGTGATTAGAGAGGTTGAGAGATATTGGATGTATAAATAAAATAGATAATACGTGGCCACTGATCAGTATGTGAGTTGAGGGAGAGTAAGGAGACAGGTGTGATACTGAAGTTGTGAACCTGAGTGACTGGAAGGGTGATGGCGCCCTTAACAGAAACAGGAATGTTTGGAAGAAGGGTGGACTTCAGGGGTAAATATAACGAGTTTTATTTTGGAAATCCAATTCAACCTTCTCATTTTATAAATGAGGAAACTGAGGCCCAAGGAGGTTAAATCACTTACCAATATCATATGGCTAATAAACATTAGAGGTGGAATTTGAACTCAGGTTCTCTGACTCAGAGCGAGCACTCTTTCCAGTATATCATACTTCCTCTTAGGGAATAGCCCAGGTGAAGACTACAAGGCAGGAAAATTGAAGGTGAATTGGGAGCCAGGGACTGGGTCAGGATATTGAGTTGTTCTGTTTGGCTGAAGAATAGAATATAAGGAAAGAAATAATATGAAATAATGATGGAAAAGTAGAGTGATACCCAGTCATGGGGGGCGTTAAATGTCAGAGAAGAAGGGAGGAGGGAAAGAGGCAAACTTGTTTGGCTTTTGAAAAGTTATTTGGAAGTAATCATTTTGGAGATTACATTTCTTCCTATAGAATGTAAGTTCTATGAGAGTATTTTTGCCTTTGTGTGCCTAGCATTTAGCACAGGCTGATAGCAGCTACGTAATAAGTAGTTGTTGAATGATTGATTTTTGGATGGCTCTGGTGGTGCCTTCTAATTCTACAATCCTATGCCTATTACGAAATGATATAACACATGTAAGGCTCTTTGCAAATCTTAAAGCATGATATAAATGCTAGGTGTTATTATTAGTAATACTAACAATAAAGCGACATTTCTTCAAAACCGATTCTATTACTCATTAAGATTGACCTTCCCATCACACAATTACTCCAAAATCAGTATCTCTGGGCCCTTTTGAGGAGGAAGATCATAACATATTAGATAAGTGAGGAACTGGGACGGCTGAAACTGGTGCCAAATAGATTTTCCAAGCAAAGGGAGAACTCTTCTCATATGATGATCTTCCACTTTGAGACAGGACTGTTTTTCTCCCTCCAATTCTAATGTGGAAATATTGGAGGAACAGAAGTCCCTGATTCCTTCTGCCAGATGACAAGGTCATTCCTCACTGATCCTTTTTAGAGAGAAGGCCTGGGTTGGGCTGGGAGTGAGAAGGGAAATTAAATCCTGGCCAATTTCCTGCTATGAAGATCAGGTGAAAGCTATAGCCCAATAGGTAGAAACTGTTGGCCAACATAAGACTTGGGGATTATTAGTGCATTTTGATTATCCACAGATGGTGACTGCAACCATGAAATTAAAAGACACTTGCTCCTTGGAAGGAATGCTATGGCAAATCTGGACAGCACACTAAAAAGCAGAGATATCACCTTCCCGACAAAGGTCTGTATAGTCAAAGCTACGGTTTTTCTAGTAGCAATGTATGGCTGTGAGAGCTAGACTATAAAGAAAGCTGGCAAAATCAACACTTGAATTGTGGTTCTGGAGAAGACTTTTGAGAGTCCTTTGGACGGCAAGGAGATCAAATCAGTCAACATTTAAAGAAATTAATTCAAGATATTCACTGGAAGGCCAGATATTAAATGAACCTGAAGCTTAAACACTTTGGCCACATAATGAGAACATGAGACTCACTAGAAAAGACCCAGGTATTGGGAAAGATTGAAGGCAAAAGGAAAAGGAGATAGCAGGGGATAGATAGTGTCATGGAAGCAATGAACATGAACTTGGAAAGACTTTGAGAGATAGTATAGAATAGAAGGAGTGCTATGGCTTATTGGGTCACGAAGAGTCAGACACAACTGAAGGACCAAACAACAACAACAAAAACCCCAACAAAGTCCTCCTTGGTTCTTAGGATTACCAAAATAACATTAAGGAATTATAAGGTTAGGCCTATGTATTTAGCTTTTCAAGGAGGTGGAATGAAAGATGGGGTGAGGTAAAGGGGTAAGAAAGGAGGGACAACTATTTCCCTAGAATAATAATTTCCACTTAGGTAGCAAAGCTCTTTCTTCACAACAACTCAGTGAGTACCATTATTACCATTTCATGTGAAAGGGGGAGGGAGATTTGGTTTCCATCTTTCTCCACCCACCCTCCCAGTTCATTTGAGGTAGATTTAGGGTGTGATCACTGGTGAGAAGTATTGACAACCAGTGACTCCTTTACAAAGCCTAGCCTTTAGTCAAGAATGCTTTGAAGACTTTAAATAGTTGTCCCTGCCATCAATTGGTAAAGTCTAGGCTCAGAGCAGGTATGACCTCTGTGAAGAGAGAGGAGGGTGACCTTGGTGTCTATACCAGAGGGCAGCAAGGGAAGAGGAGGAGGGGAATTTCTCTTCTGTTACTCCCTCTTCATTAGCCATCTAGTAGAGGAGCAGTTTGGCCAGAAGGAAATACCTTGTCTAACAGCCAGAAAATCATTTCAAGAGAGAGAGAGAGGGGCTGAGAAGGCAAGGCATCTCTGTTGGAGGTATTGCTCCATTGGGTTCTACTGGTCCCTATTGACTGTGCCAAGAACTCTCTGCTGGTCTCAGTGTCTCTACTGAATGGGTCACTCATTTAGTCTTTATTGATCTCATCTGAGTGGTATTCTGATAGCTTCTAGTTGAGAGAGATAAAATATCTCCACCATGACCAGATAGACAAATGAGGAATCAGTTTTAAGGAACATGAGAGAAGAGAGCCCATTATAGACTCACAAAACTGTCTTAAAGCCTTCTCTTCTATTTTGAAAGGGCAGCTAGGTGGTACAGTGGATAGAGCCCCAGGCCTGCAGTCAGGAAGACTCATCTTCCTGAGTTCAAATCTGCCCTCAGACCCTTACTAACTGTGTGACCTTGGGCAAGTCACTTAACCCCATTTGTCACAGTTTCCTCATATATAAATTAACTGGAGAAGGAAATGACAAACCACTCCAGTATCTTTGCCAAGAAAACTTCCAAATGGGGTCATAAAGAGTCAGACACAACTGAAAATGACTGAACAACAACATTCTATTTTAAAGCATGGCTGATGAAAAGACAAGAGCTGAGTGGAAACTTTGAAGTCAAGGGAACCTAGAAAAGTAGTTTCATTTGAGCAATGGAAGATAGCTAAATGATAATGAAATGCTCAAGTACATGAAATGATCAAAGGATATGAATAAAGAATTCTCAAAAGAGGAATCGCAAACAATATTCAACAACTATGTACAAGAATGCTCCAAGTCAAAATAATTAAAGAAATAAAAATAAAAAAGAACTCTAAGGTTTCACTTCACACCCAGAAAACCATCAAAGATAACAAAAGAGGGCAATAATTGATATTAGAGAGGTTGTGGAAAGACAGGCATACTAATGAGTACATTAGTTGGTGGCACTGTAAATTAGTCCAGCCATTATGGAAAACAATTTAGATTTATGTGAAGAAAGTGACGAAAATGTCTATATCCTTTGACCCATAGGTTTCACCTCTATGCCTATATCCCAAGGAGGTTGACCACAAAACAAAAGGCCCTATATACACTGAAATGTTTACAGAAGTACTTTTGTTAGTAGCAAAGAACTGGAAGCAAGCTAAATGCCTACAGATTAGGCAATAACTAAATAAACTGTGGCATATGAATGTCATGGAATAATTCTGTATTATAAGAAACAATGACTGGCAAATACAGAGAAGCATGGGAAGACTTATATGAACTGATACAAAGTGAAGTAAGCAGAACCAGGTATATTGTGAAATCATAATGACTAAGCCAGGCCCTAAAAAATGAGATATGAGAAGACATCTTTCCCCTTCTTTGCAGATGTGGGCAGCTATGGGAATGGAACATTGTATATAATGTCAGATTTTTTTTGGATGTATTAGTTTTGCTGACCTGATTTTTTCCCATTTAACTTTTTTTCATAAGGCATAGCTCTCAGGGATGGGGCATAATGGGAAATTTAGGTAATGTAAAAACAAAAGATCGATAAACTTTTTTTAAAAAAGAATTCATTTGAAAAGTACAACTGTTTTTAAAAATACAGACTTTGTGATTATCAAGGAGTTGTGACTCTAGATAATCATTGATTCTTGCTCAAGAAAATTCAGTGATTCCTTATTGTCTCTAAAGTAGCACTTGGATATTCCTTCTCACATTGTGGAGTCCCCAAAATAGTAACCCTAACTTCAAGATACTCAATGGATACGCAAAACATAGCTCAAAAATCCTCACTGCTGTGTACTGTTTTTCTTTTGTAAGCCAGGGGACACAATTAATTGAAAACAAAGGCATTCATTTAATGAAATAACCAAGTACCAAGTTTTGCAATTCAACATTCCCCTCTTCAACCTAGGGTATGATCTCCCACAAATATGTATGCTACTAGTTGGTGTGATAGGACTGATGTCTACTAAAATTTCTTTTCCCCACCCTTCTCCCTCACATGGGTGAGGCTATATTCTTCTTTGAAGGAGACAAATCAGGAACTTAATTGGCTCAAGAATATCACAAGGCTCAAGCTGTGTCTCCCTTGACATAGCTACCCGTTAGCCTCTGACTGTATTGATACTGCAAAAATCTGAAAGCATAAAAAGGCCTGCTCATGTGGAGTCAGGACCCTTTAGACTTGGTGGATGTCCCAAGACCATGGAGTCACTATATCCTCTGCTGACCAAATGCCCATGTGGTATGAGAGGGTGTCTCATCTATCAGAGCTGAATGCCATTGTTTCCTTGTGACTATTCTTGTTATATTAGGACTGAGTAAACTTCCTTTTGTTAAATAACTGTTTAATAAGTGCCTGAATCATACCCCCTCTTAACATAGTGAGCATGCAAAGGGATCATGTGTAAGGGACCCATATGAGGGGAACAGGTATGGAGGGTCAACTTACACTTTCGAAACTCCGATGCTTCTGGTGATATTATCACACTGATCTCATTAAACCTGTTAGGCAAGGCTTCTCTGTTGGAGGTATTGTTCTGTTGGGTTCTACTGGTCCATATTGACCACGCCAAAAATTCTCTGCTGGTCTCAGTGTCTCTACTGGGTGGGTCACTCATTTAGTCCTTGTTGATCTCATCTGAGTGGTATTCTGATAGCTGCTAGGCTTCTAGTCTGTGTTGGGTGTTTATTCTGGGTCAGGTCTGCTTCAGTCCAGTCCAACACTATGAGGCCCTAATGTAACATCAAATGCAATAAAAACGACTTTACTAATAACAAAGAATTAAGAGGATATATTTTCTAAGGTTGAAAAGATAATAGTTCAGACAAAAAGTGGTGTTCTTGTTCTCATTCACCATAGTACCAACCATGACAGATCAGGTAGCCATTCCCCACAGGGTGACAAATGCTCCAACAAAGTCTATAATCTCAGCTCGCTGTAGATTATGCCTCACAGTACTTGCCCTCAAGGAACATAGATTCTAATGAGGGAGATAGCATACTAACAGCTATGTACATACAAGATATAAACAGTATGTGTAGTAGACATTTAATTAACACTTACAAAATTGAATTGGATTGGGTGGGGTAGGGAGTTGAGAGAAGACGATAAGGCATGTTGAGAGATTAAATTGCCAATTTAGGACACTGGAGTGGAGGAGGAACACATTGTCCAGTGGGTCAGGAGGTGGAAGTCTGAGCTAATCTGCCTCATTGGACAAGTCTGGCCATTTTATTTGTTTTGAAACAGTCATGACTTTGGTCTCTGAAGGATGAATTAATGGCCCATTCTAGTCTCTTTTGTTCTTTCACACATCAAAGAGCAGGCTCAGTCATCAACGTTTGTTCACTTGTTTTCTAACAAGGAAAGGAAGCCAATGAATTTTCTTTCTTTTTATATCAATTTTGAGTGTGATTTTTCTGACCCAGTCTAGGAAACACTCTGAGACACTGGGGGTGCAGACAGTGAGGGGTCAAGTGTAGAAATAGTATTTTATAGAATTCATTTTCCTTTTCCATTTTCTCCCTTCATGAAGGTGGGTGAGAGAGGTAGAAATAAGGGAGTAGACAAAAAGCATACAATGTAGAAAGTTTGAGATGCATGGGACTGGAGAGATCATCTAGTCCTAACTCCTCATTTTACAGATAATGAAACCGAGGCCTGGAGAGGAGAACTGACTTGTCTGAAGTCTCGTAGCTAACAAGTGACAGAGCTGAGATTCAAGCCAGTTCCTCTGACTCCAAATTCACTACTCTTTCTACTGACCACACTGCCTCAAACATGAGCCATTAGGAGAAAACCAATCCCAATCTATGCCTCCATTAGAACTTTTTGGGAGGATTTGCAACCATACTAAATTATAATTCCATTTGTGGCATTAGAGAAGTACTAATCTAGTGAGAGTCCAGTGGAGAATACAAGAGATCTTACTTCTAGGCAACGGACAGGAGCCATAACCTTCCTATGCCTCAGTTTCCCTAGATATAAAGGGAGAAATAACAATCCCTGACCAACCAAGTTTTGAGAACAAATGAGGGAAAAAGTGCTCAAGAAAGAGGTATGTAAATATGCAATGCTCTGTTGTTGTTCAGTCGTGTCTGACCCTTCATTTGGGGTTTTCTTGGCAAAGATACTGGATCAGCCCCATTTAAACATAAGACATTTTTATACAAATATTCATTAAATATCTGTCAAGTGCTAGGGAGAATGTTCAGCCAGGGTTGGTGGGGGCGGGGGAAGGGGAGAGTGAAAAGAAACTGTCAGGGAGATACTTCTGATCTAACTATAACATAAGCTCCTTGAGGGCAGGATTGGTTTTTGCCTTTCTTTGTATCCCTCATGCTTAGAATAATGCCCTGCCTATAGTAAGTGCTTAATAAATATTTGTTAACTTAGCTTGTTGACCCATTACAAGAAACAGAAACATGAAAAGTTAATTAACAGATGCTAGTTAAATACAGATAGGAGACAGCAGGCTGAGGGATGAGACCTGATAGTAAATGTCTGAGGGCCCAAAGACTGGTGCAGATAGTTTGCAGAAAGGATAAATCCCTGGGAGCTGGAATAGTTAGAGAAGACTTCATGGCTGTAGTGATTGGATTGGGCCTTGAAGGATGCTTAGGATTCAAACAAGTGGAAAGGGAGGAAGGCAATTCCTAGGGGGAAAGAAGTTAGCAAGGGTGTGGAGATAGGAATGAACATGTCTTACTCGTGGTTGAATGAGTGAAAGCAATCTGAAGTGGAGGGTTCTTGAAGGGGAGGTTGGATAGGATCGTGTTGTTGCTGTTTGGTCACATTTGGGGTTTTCTCAGCAAAGATACTGGAGTGGTTTGTCATTTCCTTCTCCAGCTCATTTTACAGATGAGGAAACAGGGGCAAACAGGATTAAGTGACTTGCCCAGGGTCACACAGCTAGTAAGTATCTGAGGCCAGATTTGAACTCATGAAGATGAATTTTCTGACTCCAGAACTGGCACTCTCTCCACTACACCACCTGGCTGCCCCAATAGGATCTTGGATGTAGACATAGAACAGAGCCATGTCTCACCTCATAAAAGAGGAAACTGAGATCCAAAGGTAAAATGACTTGTTAGGACTAGAATTCAGGTTCTCTGACACCATCCATCGCTCTTGGAGTCAGGTCAGTCCATGAATGTTTCAGATCTGATTCCCTGGGAAAAAGGAGCCATTGATAGTTTTTGAGGAGGGGAATGATAAGATGAAAAGTATTTTAGGGATAGGGATGAGACCTATGATATCATTGGCTTAGGAAATTCCTAGTTGAAGAAAGTCTTGCTGATGTGGTTCAGCTCCTTCTTTTTGATTTATATTCTTAGGGAGTTGCCTTAGAGCACTGACAGGTAAAGTGACTTCTCGAGCCGGGCCACACAGCCAATATGTATCAGAGTCAAGACCTGAACCCAGGTCTTCTTGGTTCTAAGGTCAGCTTCTTATCCACTATACCGTGGTTACCTCTATAAACTGTATTTTTTAAAAAAATTAATTTGTCAGTTGCTTGAAGGATGGATCAGATGTAGGAGAGACAGATTGAGGAAACAGAAGCAAGAGGCAGGGAAAGGCCATCCCTGGCTCAGTTAAGTCTTTTGACTCCTGAGTCAGTCACTTAATTCAGTCCGTGCTGCCCCTCTCCCTGAGGTGAATCACAGAACCAAAGAATGTCAGTTCAAAAGGGCTTTAGAGATCATCAACTCTAACCTTCTTCTGGGAGAGTTGCAGGGGGGGGACTTGGGGATTTTGATGAGATCCAAAGCTAGGACCCTGCTGGTGAGATACTTTCCAGTAATCTGTGGATCAGAGAAAGGAGCTGGGGGTAAGCCAAAGACACCCATTTCACTCTCCTGGCAGTGTTTTCAGAGCAAGGGTATCTCTTTTAGCATCTGCCTAATTATGCCATGTTTCTGTAACTGTTCTACCGCCTTCTCACACCAAACTCAAGATTGTAAGAACAAAACAAAACAAACCAAAAATGAAAAAAATTATCCTCTAGGGGCTTTGTTTTCTCTGGGATTCTGAAACAAAATCCCTCTGTGCTAGCCTTTTTGTTTATCTAATTCATAAAAAAAGTTTTATTGATGTGTTTTGTTTTTACGCTTGAATCATTTCCTGATGTGCCCCCAACCATCCCTGAAATCTCCCTTGTAAGAAAGGCAGTTAAGTAAAACTGACCCACAAAGCACTTGGATCTGACAGTGTACGTGATGGTTTGTGCCCTTAGTCTGCTATCTTTCTACTGAGAGGAGGGAAGCATGCCTGGTCATCTGTCCTCCCGGACTGAGATTGCAATTAATTTGAATTTCAGTGGTGTTTTCATTGCAGTTGCCACTTTACATATTGTCCCCTTGTTTTGTAACAAGAAAAAGAAGATAAATGCATTTTTCAAAATCTCCAATCTTCTGATATAGTCTAGAAACCTCTGGGATACTGAGAGGGGCTGAAACTGGGGTTCTTCATTCTATGTTCTTACCCACATCCATTCAAACAGGTCCTTTTATGTTTCTATGAATTCCAAACACATATTATTCCTCATGGTGCAATAGATTTCCATTCCATTCATATACCACAAATTTGTTCAACTCTAAATTAATCAAAGGGGACTTATTTCAACTCTAGTGTTTTTGCCACCGCAAAAGTGCTGCCGTGGATATTTTGGTATAGACTGGAGTCTTTCTGTCCTTGACCTAATTGAGATATATGTGCTGGCCTCTTTTGTGTAGTGCCAGGGCTAAAAAGGAAAGATCAGCTCTAGGCTATTTAAAGAAGAATCCATTTTTTGGATGGTTCAATGGTGGAACCCATGGCAGAAGTACCATGACAAAGATGGTCATCAGGAACTCCTTCTGCCATTTCCACCTTGAGCACTTAGAACTATCTTTCCACCATGGCTCCCCCATGCAGACATGCACAAACACATGCACACAAATGTATTGCACACATACACACTTTTTAGCTCCCTTTTATGGATTGTCTTTCTCCATTAGAATGTAAGTTCCCGGACTTTTGGTGCCAAGATGTGAGGAAGGAACCGTCTGAAGCCTTACCAAATTTGCCTCCAAACAACTAGAAAACCACTTCAGAATTGATCTAGGAGCAGGGAAGCAGCTTACCAGCCAGGCAGGAAAGCTCTGTCTCCCAGGGGTGGGAGGTCTAGGAGCAGCAGCAGCAGCAGCCAGTCTCACAGCAGGGGGCCTGCAGCAGGGCTCTGAGCCCGGGTAACTCACCAGTGAGACCCAACCCTCCTGTAAACCAACAGACCCCTAGGCAAGTGATCAGTCTGTGCAGTGCAGTAAGGTCACATCCCAGCTACCCCACCTCCAGCACAAGCCACCCTCGAGGCCTTGACCCCTTTGCTGACCAGTAGTGAAGCCCCACCCTGGGGCTGACCAAAAGCAAGATCTCACCAATGTGGCCTATCGGCAGTTTCCGTAGCAAACCAGCAGCAGGGCCCATCTCTGGAGCAGGCCAGCAGCTAAACCCTACACCCAGGGGAGGCCATTGGGGAGGTCCCATTCCCTCAGTACAAGCCAGAAGGGAAGCTGACCCTCCAGAAAAAGCAAGCAGCTAAGTCCTGAAGCCCAGTGAAAGGTAGCAGTAAGACCCAGAGCTCCAGCAAAAAAAAAAAAAAGCTTGAGACAGTGAAGGACCAGAGCTCAACTCTCACATAAATACACCAAGTCACAAAAAAGCCAGGAAAAATGAGCAAAAAAACCCAAAAAACAAAAAAAGAGCTTGACTATAGAAAGTTACTGTGGTGATAGAGAGGACCAAGACATTAACTTAGAAGAGGACGATAGTGTCGAAATGGCTACATGTGAAGCCTCAAAGAAAAATGTAACTAGATCTCAGGCCCCAAAAAATAATTCCTGGAAGAGTTTTAAAATGAGCAAATTAGAAAAACAGAAGAAAGAAAAAGTAGAAGAAAACAGGGAAAAAATGAGAATAATGCAAGAGAATCATAAAAAAGAGTCAATAGCATATGAAAAGATATAAAAAATTAACAAGGAAAATAACTCCCTGAAAAATAGAATTAGCCAAATGGAAAAGGAACTACAAAATGCTCACTGAAGAAAATGATTCCTTAAAAATCAGAATTGAACAAGTGGAAACTAATGATTCTACGAGACATCAGATATGATGAAACAAAATCAAAAAGTAAAAAAAAATAGAAGAAAATGTGAAATTTCTCAATTGGAAAAACAACTAACCTAGAAAATAGATCCAAGAGAGATAATATAAGAATTATTGGACTACCTGAAAGTCTTGATTAAAAAAAAAAGCCTGGATAATATCTTTCAAGAAATTATCAAAGAAAGTTGCCCTGATTTATTAGAACCAGAGGGCAAAATAGAAATTGAAAGAATCCACCAATTGCCACCTGAAAGAGATCCCAAAATGAAAACTCAGGAACATCATAGCCAAATTCCAGAGCTCATAGATCAAGAAGAAAGTATTGCAAACAGCCAAAAAGAAACAATTCAAATATCACAGAGCTACAGCCAGGATTACACGTGATTTGGCAGCTTCCGCATTGAAGAACCAGAGGGCTTGCAAAATGATGTACTGGAAGGTAAAGGAGTTAGAAATACAACCAAGAATCACTTACCCAGAAAAATTGAATATAATAAAAAGGGACGTTTTACAAAATAGAGGACTTTCAAGCATTTCTGATTAAAAGACCGGAGCCAAATAAAAAACTTAATCTCCAAATTAAAGACTCAAGGAATACTTAAAAAGGTGAAAAGAAACAAGAAAAAGAAAACATAAATTCAATAAGGTTAAACTGTTTATATTTCTAATTGTCAAGATAATATTTGTAACTCTTAACAACTTTATTACTACAAGAGCAATTAGAAGGAGTATATGTAGACAGAGGGTGTGGATATAAGGTGACTTTGATGGGATGATACCCCAAAAAACAAAATAAAGGGATAAAAAAAGAAAATTACAGTAGAAGAAAAGGGGGGGGGGAGAGATTAAATGGGGATAAACTATCCCAAATAAAAGAGGCACGGAAAGGCTATTATAATGGAGGAGGAGATGGGGGGGGGGGGTTGGGCAAAACTTAAACCTTACTTTCATCAAAATATTGTACAAGAAGACCTGAATAAAAGAAAAAATGAAAAATAGCATGCTTCAGACTCTATTCAATCAATATCGGTTTTTTCTCTGGAGACAGTATATCTCATCATTAGTCCTTTGGGATTGTCTTAGATCATTGTATTGCTAAGAACAGCTTTTTTTTTGCTTTTATTTCCTTTTCCACCTTATTTTACAGATAAAGAAACTGAAGCAAACAGGGTGAAGTGACTTGCCCAGGATCAATCAAACAGCTAGTAAGTGTCAGCATCTGGATTTGAACTCAGGAAGATGAGCCTTCCTGACTCCAGTCCTGGCGCTCAAACCACTGTGCCACCTCACTTCATGTCCTGTTGCATAGAAAGTGCTTAGTAAATGTTTGTTGACTTGACTTGTTGCCTATAGAACATCAGAACTAGAAGGAAGCTTGGAGTCCAACCTCCTCATCTGACAGATTTGGAAAAGTAAAACTCAGAGGAAGGAGTGAATTATGCAAAATTGCACGTGCACAGGCACTAACAGAATCAGAACTAAAACCTTTGTCTCTTGCCTTCTGGTCAAAAGTTCTTTCCATAACAATACTTTTCCCCCTGTCTCTTTTTCCTTCTTATTTTTTCTCCTCCCTTTCTCCCTCCCCCTCCCTCTTTTTTCTCTCATATTTTTCTCTCATGTTCTCCTGCCTGTTCTCTCCCCCCTCCTCCAGTTCATGCCTTCGGCCTTGCCAAAGGCACCCACAGGCATTGCTCAGCTCCTTGAGGCTAAATAGTTGGTTGACCTGCCTGCCCTCAACCCCCTCCATGGGCCTATGGTTCATAAAGCAGATTTCCAAATTGATTTGATGTCCACTGTGGAGAGACACTCCAGAAATATCAGCTGTCCACCCAGGCCTGTGCTAAAGGACACAGGATGGAGCATCCGACTCCTCCTGGGAAGGGAGGATTTTGCAGCCAAATGCTGTTCCACCCGCTAAGAAGCTTCTCTTGTTCTTCTGCTCAAATGGTTCTTTAGTCAGAAAAGGAAAAAGAATATTTGCTCCAGTCCTCCTCTTGGTTTCACAGAAAGTAATCAGGAAACAGATGAGGCCCCTTGGATATCACAGCTATTAGTGGGACATTATTGGCTAGCCAACCTGTAAAAAAAGATCTCCGCCTTTGCTAAGGTAATTATCAGCCTAGGTGGTTTGCCTCTGTTTAGGCCAAAGAAGTAAGCCTTTGTATTTCCATTTTGTTAGTTATGATTTGCTGTTTGATCAGGAGGTTAAAATAAAACGGTTAATTAAGAATCAGAGTATCTGTAGGTCGTGGGTGTGTGGTATGGTATAGTATAGCATGGCATAGAGAGTATGAGAACGGAGTTAGGGGAGATCAGTAGATTCATTGGGTACATGGGTGAGTTAAGAGACCTGGATTTTAGTCCCAGTTCTGTTTCCAACACTGATGGGTCCATTTAATTCCTCCGGGCCTCAGTTTCCACATGGATTTTTCCAATTCCCTCCAACCTTTGCGACAGTGTTTTAACCCAAAAGGTCATCTCTAATGATCCAATGGGACTTTAAGAAGAGAAGTTAGTGCATTGGGCTAGAATGCCATGATTCCACAGAGGCAAGGTCTTTAATGCAAAGTAACCTGAAAGAAAATAAATCAATTTAACAAATGTGTTACAAGACAAGCTCATGGTGAGGTATTCTGTGCATGTGGTGTTGTCTCCATTTTGCATATGACAAGGTTGAAACCCAGATAGGTTTGAAGACTTTCCGAGGTCACACAATTGGTAGGGATGGTAGAGCTATGACTTAAACCTGGCTCTTCTGGCTTTGGGTCAAATGCTCTTTCTATGCTGCTTCCTTATTTGCTTAAATAGCACAAGTGAGAGACTGCTTCTTTTTCTTGCTCCATTGAATTTAATAAAAATGTGTATAAATGACAAAAGAAGGATATCACAATCCTTGATTACTAAAAGCCTCCAATAATAATAATGATAATATCTGACATTTCCATAGCTACAGTGCTCCAGGAGCACCCATGCCAACTCATAATAAGATGAGCACTCCAGAGAGTGGCTACCCCAGAACTGTGGGTTTGAAGTAACTGAGAAAAAGACTCATTTGGCAGTCATGTCACATCTGGGCACGAACTTGGTGGAATCAACATTATGTAGAAACTGTGCTAAGAGCGACTTTACTACCAAGGTAGTAAAAGAGATAGTGTGCCCCCAAGGTGATGATGGGAAATGTTTGTACTTTTGTTTTTGCTTTATCTTCAAAGTAAATATCCCTTTGTAAAAGGAAATAGGTGTTAAGTGGTTAAATGGAATTCAGAATACCACTAGTGGGAGCTTGAGATGATAGCATTTGATAAGGTGGCCCCCTAAACCCTCAAGACATCTCTAGAACCCTGAGGAGACATTGTAGCAGTCCTCTTTCTGATAGAATGAGGCCAGAGATTACTCACTACATACATGAGACAATTAGACAACAATATAAGACAGGAAATACATTCGTGTATAGAATGTTCAGTTTGGAGTTAGGAAGAGGTAGATTTATTTCCTACCTAGACGTGTATCATGGACAATTTACTTTTCTGTGCCTTGAAGAACTCTCTAAGACTCTAAGTTATAGATGTTACATCTGTAGTGGTGGAGGGAATTCCCACATGTAGAATTTCCAATCATATAAAATCGTGAGTACTTGATGTTCTGATTCAGACAAGACCAGATCAGAACCAAATGCCGAAAGGTGACGAAGAGTTATTGTTTTGGAAGGTTAGGAAGGGAAAAATTTTTGGAGGCTGGAGTAGCCAGGGAAGGCTTCTTAGAGGAATTGAGATGACGAGGACCTCAGAAAATAGTTGGAAGGTTAAAGAGGAAGGGGAAATATGTATTTTGTTTTTCAGTTTAGTGTGTGTAGACAATGTCAAAGTGGACATCTGGAAACTATGTGGCTAATTTGATCTGTGTAGATAACCAAAATTGATCATTCAAACTCTAGAACAAAATTATCTATCCAGATTGAGTTGATTAGTAGTTTGCTTACTAAAAAACTCTTTCCTTTCCTTTGGTCTTTGGGAGACTCTATGATAGTCTCAGCATTGTGGGATTCAAGTTGGACTGAACCTAAGAGCTGGGGATGGGACTTCCCAGTCCATATTTGTTCTTTTATTCACCAAAGGGAACATCCTTCTTCCCCAATTCTCACCACCACCTCCTTGCAATCATTGCTTTCTTTTTCTCTTTCTTTCCTTTTCAGTCAAACTCTGTCTTCAGGTCCTTCATTCACCCTAAGATATGTGACCAATGATAGCTTATAGTATTTATCCTTCCCAGGGACATTTTTGTTTTAACAAGAGCAAGAGTTTCATGGAGACAATGGGTCTTTCCGTCATATTCAATTAATAATTTAAAAAATGTGTTGTTTAGATTCATTTTTATTTTGAGTTCCAAATTTTCTCCCTCTCTCCAGCCCCTCCCAAACCCATTGAGAAGGCAAGCGATATCATGCAAAACTTATTTCCATATTAGTTATGTTGCAAAAAAGCAAGAAAAATAAAGAAAATGAAAAAAAAATATGCTCCAATGTGCACTTAGAGATCAATTCTCCTGGACGTGATTTGAATTTTTCATCATTGAATTCTATAGAACTGTCATAGATCATTGTATTATCAGAGTAGCTAAGTCTTTCACAGTTGATTATAGTTACCATATTGCTATTACTGTGTACAATGTTCTACTTTTGCTCACTTAACTTTGTATCATTTCATAAAAGTCTTTCCAAGTTTTTCTAAAAGCCTCACTTTCATTATTTCTTACAACACAATAGTATTCCATCACAATCATGCACCACAACTTGTTCAATTACCCCCCAATTTATGGGTATTCCCTCAATTTCTAATTCTTTACCATCACCAAAAGAGCCACTATAAATAAATATTTTGGTACAGATTGGTCCTTCTTCTTTTTCTTTGATCTCTTTGGGAGACAGACATAGTAGTGGTATTGCTGGATAAAGGATATGCATAGTTTATAACCCTTCGGGCATAGTTCCAAATTTTTCTCCAGAATGGTTAGACCAGTTCACAACTCCACCAACAGTGCATTAGTGTCTACATTTTCCAACCCCCTCCAGCATTTGAGACAGTATTTTAACCCAAAAGATCATCTTTAATGATCCAATGGGACTTTAAGGCCCAGTGGAGGGCTGGCTGCTAGGAAGACAAGCCGCCAAGGAGGCTTTGGTGGACTACTCAAAGTATACCCAGTAAGTGGATGTTTACTTTGCTTCTTTAATGAGTTACCTTCTCTTTGTGGTACTTTGCTTCTTATGATGGTCCCACCAACAGCCTGAAAACTTGTGTTTCTCCCCTGCCAAAATGGTATTGTTGAAGTGTTTTAAGTGTCAAGTCCTCTTATTGTTACTGGGATGTGGCATATAATCCTCCTCACTTTGTCTCTTCCAGGGTGACCCTGGAGCAATACCACATGAATGTTTGGCATAAGTACTAGATATTCATGGCCTGGTTCTGCTGAAAACACAAAAATCATCTTTTCAGGACATCTCCCTTAGTGGCATCAAAGCCAACAAAATTACTGTAGGATATAGGATTATTTTAGGGCTGTGAGAATCCCCTGACATTCCTAGGTTTGGGGGCTCAGCTGAGAGGGGTGGGGAGCCATGGGAAGTTTCAAAAAGGCTAAAGAAGTTTGAAAGAGCTGCAGTGGAGTGTGAAGAATAAGCTGATAAAGGAGATGTAAGATTGCCTAGCAGCAGTGAGAGCTCAGTTGAAGTTGTATATAAATTTGTAGAGCACTCAGAATGGTTGCTTGATTTTCTCCACTTTTGTTTGAGAACTGTGCCTCATATTTTACAGGAAAAAACTGAGGCCATTCACCTTTTTCATTCTCCCCTTTCTCCTTCATTCCTAATCCCATATCACTCAGACGGCTTCTGAAATAATCTCCTTTCACCCCTGTCTCACACAAAGAGGTGGTTTTACTTTCCAAGACAAGCCTCTAGACATGCACAAGTGACTTCATTCCATCCCATCTCCTCCACTGGATTGCCCTTTCAGTCATCCCCATTTCATCATTTATCTTCAATCTCTCCCTGTCTACTGGCTCTTTCCCTACTGCATACAAACATACCCATGTCTCCCCCATATTCAAAAAGCCCTTCATTTGATCCTTCTATTCCCTCTAAATATTAATTATCCTATATCTCTTCTGTCCTTTGTGGAAAAAACTCCTTGAGAAGGTCATCTACAATTGGTGCCTCCACTTACTCTCCCTTCACTCTCTTCTTAACACTCATTATTGAACAAAAATTATTTTCCTGAATCTCAGATCTGTCTGTGTCACCTCTCCCCACTCAATAAACTCCAGTGGCTCTCTATTACCTATTATCAAATACAAAAATCTCTAATTGGCATTCAAAACCCTTTATAACTTAGCCTGCCCCACTTTTACCTTTGTAGTTTTCTCACACTTTGTGTACTCTTTGATCTAGTGGCGTTGGCCTTCTTGCTGTTCCATCTCTCATCTTTGGGTGTTTTCTCTGACTGTCTTCCATGTCTAGCATACTCTCCCTCCTCATCTCCTCCTGGCTTCCCTGACTTCCTTCAAGTACCAACTAAAATCTCTCCTTTGACAGGAAGCCTTTCCCAATCCCTCTTACTTCTAGTGCCTTCCTTCCACTAACTATTTCCTATTTATCCTATACATAACTTGTTTGTACTTATTTCTTTGCTTCTTGCCTCCCTTTATTAAATTATTAACTTCTAGAGGGCAGAGACTCTCTTTGCATCCCTATCACAGCACAGTGCTTGGCACATAGCAAATACTCAAAATGCTTATTGACTGATTGACTGACTGAAATGGTTTCCCATAAAAGTAGCAGGAAGCTTCCGGATTGAACAGAAGAAAGAGAAGGGAGAGAGCTAAGAGGCAAAGGGGAATGGCTCGTGGATTCTGTCCATGGTGCTGAACAGAGAGGCAGAGAAGGAGTTTGCTTGGCTACTTTGTGTTTATCATTGAATCAAATGCTATGGGGAACACAGATGGATTAAACACACAATCCCTGTCCTAGAGGATTTCCAATCAAGTTGAGAGGAAACAAAACACAGACGTGAAAACATTTGAGCTATATTATGAGAAACATATCCTAAAGGGAAAAATGGTAGGCAATATATGGATGGAAGTGCTGGATGGACCCAGAATCAATATGGGGTCATGGTAATTCAGAAGGCTTTAAAAGAGTTCTTGAATGAGACTGTGGATGTAGATTGGTGAGGGAGTGGGCTCAGAAGCAGGTGTTTTCAGGGGAAAATGAAAGAAAAGGATAACAAGTGTCCTTCCTACAACACAGGTGCCCTAATGGGGATTGATGAGATGAGGATGGTGAAACAGAGGACTGTGTAAGGTGGGGCCTTGAATGTCAGACTGAAGAATTTAGACTTTGCTCAGGCAACAAGAATGTCCTATAGAAAAGACAATGATAGTAGTATTGACCCTGGTCATTCTTGGCTTGGACTTCTCAGTTTGTAAACATAACTCTGACCAGGAACTGTAAAACTCTAGGGAAATTTGCAACTGTGAAGCCTTTCACAGTCAGGTCAGTGAGGGGGGGATTCATTTCTGTCATCTCATTTTGACTCAAATTAATTTTAATTTGGTCAAGAACATTAATTCAATGTTTATTAGTAATAGGTAATTAGCTTTAGCCCAAGCAAGAGCCCCAGGGATTGTTAGTCAGACCTGGTAATTGTGTCCTTCCCAGGAGAAAGGAGAAATGGGTTTAAGCATCTGGCAAGTATCGGATTGGGGAAAGACAAATGGATTTTTTTCTTCTCAGATCATCAATTTTGCTGTTCTCAACTATGGTCCCAGCAGACCTTGTCTCCCCCATATACTCCTGCACATCCTGTCACAGCTGGCAGGACTGAGAATAGGGGAAGAAGCTGCAGAAAGAGAGGTTGGTAATTTAAACAGAGGGGGAAATGGTAGGATTAAAGCACTGTCCAAAGCCTGCTCCCTAGGGGCAGGCAAGGTAGATAGCAGAATGTACTACATGGAGATAACCATAGGGAGAAGGTAAGCACCACCTTCTTGGAGCCTACCAACCTTTGTTTATCACCATTCCTTAACTATGGTGACTGCTGTCTTCTCCAGATATTAAAGATCCCCTTGAAATGAAGGAAACTCATGGAAGAAGCTTTGAAGATGGAATTCTAAGCCCCCTCTGACTCCCTCAGCAGCAGCACTGGGATTCAGTGTTGCCTCTGCTTCCACTTGTCACTAGCTGCCTGTGGGATCCTTCCCATCCCCCCACCACTTGGGGCTTCATGATGGGTAGGGAATGAACAACAGGCCCACTGACATGAGTGAGTCATTCTGAGTAGGAGTAAATGACAGAGAAGATGACTCAGTGAGGGGAATACAATGGGGGCGTCAGCAAGGGGTTTGCACATGTCTACTTGTCCAAAGAAATATAGGAACCCAGAGTCCTAAAAGAAGGGACTAAGCATCTCATCTGTCCAAGTCAGTTTAGTTGGCTGGGCCACTTGTGTGATCTTTCTTTGGGTCACATCAGATATCTCTCCCTTTCCCTGTCTATGCTTTGTCTAAATATTTGCATCTCTGCCTATTTCTTACCTTCTCCCTCTGGCCACTGCTGAGCCAGTAGAATTTTGGGGCCTCTACACCCAGGAATATCAGAGCGAATGACCTATCATTTGACACTGTTCTTTCAGGGGAGAGTATACCGAGTCACCAGCCATGATTCTGTTCCTAGCGTTCACTTACCTTCTTGGTGCAACTGAGATGAGTCTTGTGAACACCTCAACTTTTCCTTCCTTCCTCCATATTGTGCATTTTTATTGATAGGAGAATGAAGATAGAAATACTGGTCTCCCCAAGCTGTTTTAGTACCCTGCCCCATCCTATATGTCCTAGCACAATAACAAACTCCATTTGTGCAGTGAGAATAGTCAAGTAGCTGAGAAGAGAGTATGAAGAATGCTGAAGACAGGTTTTATCCAGTTCCCTATTTTGCATACCTGGGTCCTGTGTAAGAGAATGATCAGTGTAGGCTGAGGTTAGTCATGGAAGGCTTTCTAGAGAAAGTAAGTCCTGGTCTGGGTTTTAAAAAGTCATAAATGACTTGGACTGTTCAAGAGGAAATAGGATGACCTTCTGAGGGAACAGTGGGAATACAGGTCACATAGCAAGTTAGTGGCAGAGCCAGAATTAGAACCTGGAGCTGACTTTTGGTCTGAGTCCTTTTTTCCCACTGAAGCATGAGCCAGATTGAATGAATGAATAAACCAATGAATTTCTGAATGAATGAGATAAGGAGGGGAATACATTTAAGGTCCCTGCAGCTCTGAATGTCTACAGTTGGTAATGAAACCTCAAATCCTGAGATATCAAGGCAAACTTTCCAACCTTGGGAGGAACCAGATGTGTAAAACAGCAATAGTGGTCACTTCCTCCCTGGTTGAATGAGATTGGGAGGGCCTTAGGCATAGGCAGAGTAAGTGTCTGCCTACATTGTTATCATCTGAAGAACATTGGGAAGGCTTCTTTGCCTAGTGTCCTCCCTTCCTCAATTATCAGAGTGCCACAGATTCTGATTTCCCTGTTGTTGGATTGCCCTTTGTAGACTTCTCTTTTAAAAAAGCAACATTCCCTAGGAGTGTTTCACTAATGCTTTAGTGCAAACGTGAATTCTTTTATTAGACTGAATTCTTCCAGGGTCTGAGAACTCTTAGGCAATAGGAGAGTGAATGATAGGAAACTTGGTGGGAGATGTGGGATAAATACTAAAGAACAGAAAGATAAAGACTAAATCTAGTCCATGGTCACACTCTCCACCCCCAACCCTCCTGTCCCTGCCCAGACATGGACTTAATGCTTTAAAGCTTTAAGTTGAATTGGAATGGGAATAGAGTTGGGGTGGGAACTGTCCAGGACATTAGCACATTAGCCAAAGTGTTTATCAGAGTAACCATTTCCAATTAATTAACAAGGGGGTGAGAAAGATGATGGAGGTTAGAAATCCAGGCTGTAAGTCATTGTCTTAATTTCCAACATTATACTGAAGTTCAAGTTGACCTTAGCAAACAGGCAGAGTTGGAACTTCTCTTTTCCAGTGACCTGGGATACTCATACCTAGGAGAGCTGGGAATAACAGATGGCAGCATACCTTGCAATTGACTTTGTAGCAAGGTCACATAGGATTAGAGGATCTTAGAGCTGGAAGGAACTTCAGAGGTCAGATCATCCAAGCTATCTATTATCTCATTTCAGCTTTTTTTGGTGCTCTTTCTGTTATCTCACTAGAGTTTAACAATGACTGAGGATGGGGAAGTGTTCATTATACAGATGAGGAAACTGAGATCCAGAGAGGTTATCTAGCATCTTAATCATAGATATAGAACTGAAGAGGGGCTCAGAGTTCATCTAGCCAGATCCCTCATTTCACAGAAGAGGAAACTGAGGTTGAGAGGTAAAATGGCTTGTTTCACAGGTAGTAAGTGGTGGAGTCATGATTTGAATTTGTGTTCTCTGATACTAAATCCGCCTCTTTCCACTGTATCACATTGGTGGCAGAACTTGGACCAGGGCCAGATACCTAGCCCCAGGTGTGGTCCCCTGGGGACTCTAAATCAAGTTGCCTGCTCCCTAGCAATAGTCTTTACTCACACCGTCCCTTCCAACTCTCTGATCAGAAGTCAACCTAATAACTGAATGCTCATAAAACCAGGTGAGAGACCAAGTCATTTTCACCGGGAATGGCCATAACTATTAGCTGAATTCTCATTCCTCTGCTCATTGAAAGGCATGGGGATTAGAGCTTCAATATCTCTCAAAAGCTATTCTTAGGAGTCCTTGTGTCTCTGGGGAATCCTAATACTGCCAAGCTGTGGAAGCCAGAATGACCAAGTCTTGCTCGAGGCATGAGATACTAATAGATCCCCTGGGGATGACTGACTGGGACCTGATGCTGGCAAAGAAGCCAAAGGGCTTTATAAGTAAAAGTCCTGTCTGAGTACAACTGGGGCTACTTTTGACATAAAGGAGTTTCCAAATGCCTTTTATGCCTCTGAGAAGGGCAAGCCCAAAGACTCCTTCTAGCGTTGTTCTGGGGGGCCTCCAAGGTGCATGGGCTTAGGTCAGGTTTTCCTTAATAATCAGACACATGGGGCAGTTGCTCAGCATCAACCAGTATCAGAAAGGAGGTCTTTTTTTCCTTAATAGTAATTTATTTTTTCCAATTACATGTAAAGATAGTTTTCAACATTCATTTTTGTAAAATTTTGAGTTCCAAATTTTTCTCCCTCTCTCGCTCCCCTTCCCCCTCCCACCCCTTTCTCCTACCCAAGACAGCAAACAATTTGATATAGGTTATACATGTACAGTCATGTTAAATATATTTCCACATTAGTCATGTTGTGAAAGAATAATCCAAACAAAATTGAAAAACCACAAGAAAGAAAAAACAAAAACAAAAAAAATGAAACCAACATATTGGTCATGTCTGACAAGATGTATTTCATTTAAAACAACTCTTTGACTTGAAAACTGAGAGGGTGCTCATCAATGGGGGACTGGCTAAATAAGTAATGGTATATTAATGAGGTGGAATATTATTGTGCTGTAAGAAATGATGAAAGGTACAGTTTCAGAGAAATCTAGAAAAAGCTGTATGAACGGATACAAAGTGAAAGGAGCAGAACCAGGAGAACAATCTATACAATAACAGTAATATTGTAAAACAAACAACTTTGAAAGACTTAGGAATTCTGATCAAAACAGTGACCAACCACAATACAGAGGACTCATGGTAAGGCTTGTTACCTACATTCAGACAGAGACATTGTGGACTCAGAGTACAGATTTAGGCATATATTTTTTTGGACATGGCCAATGGGAAAGGGGTTTTGCTTAGCTATACATATTTGTAATGAAGTTATTTTTCTTGCTTTCTAAATGGAGGAGAGAGGTGAAAGGCAGAGAATTTGGAGCAGAAAACAAAATTGATTTAAAAAAATAAAATAAGAGCAATATGAAAGGAAAAATATAAAATGCACTCTCTATCCACCCCCAAACCACAACTCTTTGATTTTACCTCCCTCCATGAAAACTAGCAAAGATAAGAAAAGATGTGAACAGTCAGTATTGGAGAGGCTTTGGGAAGATAGGGGATCTCTTTCACTGTTGAAACTGTGAAGTGATTCAATCATTCCTGATTTCAGTTTGGAATTATGCAAAAACAGGGACTGACCCATTCATACCCTTTTTGCCCAGTGATAATATATACATATATATATATATATGTATATATATACACACACATATATTATATACACACATATATACACACACGTGTGTGTGTATGTATATGTATATATGTGTGTATACATGTATATATATATATATGTATATATCCCAAAAGAAGTTAAATACAGAAATGAAGATCCAATATGTGACAAAATAGTCTCAGCAAGACTCTTTTTTAGCAATGACCTAGAAACAGAGTGGGTGCCCCTCAATTGGGGAATGACTGAAAAGGATATTTAGCATCTCTCTTATATGCCTCCTTCTCTCTTCTTACACTGCCACCACCCTAGCACAGTCCCTTATTACTTTATACTTGTATTGTTATAATAGCTAGTTGGTCTCCATGCCTCAAGTCTCTCCCCACTCTAGTCTATCTTCCACTTAGCTGTCAAAGTGATCTTCCTAAAGCACAGGTTTGACTATGTTATCCTCCTATTCAGTAAGATACAGTGGCTCCCTATCACCTCCAGGATTAAATATAAAATCTTCTGTTTGACATTCAAAGTACTTCCTACCCTGTTCCCCCCAACCTTTCCAATTTTCTTATACCTTATACCACCACCCCTCCATCCCTGCCATATTCTCTGTAATCTAGTGACACTGGCCTCTTTGCTATTCCTTGAACAAAACACTCCATCTCCCAGATGCAGGCATTTTCACTGGCTTTTTCCTATACCTGGAATGCTCTCCCTCCCCCTCTCCACCTCTTGACTTCCCTCATGTCCCTGCTAAAAATCTGTGTTCTACAGGAAGCTTTTACCAATCTCCCTTAATGCTAACGCCTTCCTTCTGTTGATTATCTACAATTATCCTCTGTGTATGTGTATATAGTATATATGTGTATAGTTTATATAGCTCATATTATATACGATTATATGTAATATATATGTTGTATAATGTTTTATACATCGTATATAACATTGCATGTGTAATAGATCACATAAAAGTGTGTGTGTGTATATATATATGTGTGCATGTGTAAGTTGTATATAGTTGTTTGCACATTATCTCTTCCATTAGACTGTGAGTTCCTTGAGAGTAGGGATTGTCTTTTGCCTTTCTTTGTATCCCCAATGCTTAACACAGAATCTGGCACATATTATTGACTGACTGACTGATATATGAATGTGATGAAATATTACTGTGTAGTAAGAAATGAGGAATATGAGAACTTCAGAGAAATACAGGAAGATTTGCATGACCTGATACAGCTCAAAAGAAGCATAGACAAAAGAACAATACATAAAATGACAAAAATAGTACAAATGAACAATCATTTAAAGGAAATGGAACTCTGGGTAATGGAAAAACCAATGAAAGTCAAGGAACAGAGATAATAAACCAGTATCTCCTCCCTTGTGACAGAGGGACAGAGGACTACTAAGACAAAACATTGTATATATTTGCAGACAAGGTTTCCTTATTGAATGCTTTTGCTTAATGGTTTTTCTTGGTCACAACAGAAGGTACAATCTGGGCATTTGGGGTTGGGGTGGAAAAAAACTGATGGGAAAGACAAAAGACCAATATATTAAAAAATGAATGTGCTTTGTTTTGTACCTATATTCCACGACCTCTCCGTTGTATAAGGAAGACGTGTCCAATCGTCAATCCATTAGATTTAAGATAAATCATTACATTTTCTCCTCCAGGCTATGCAGTCCTGATTCCTTCAACTGATCATGACATGGTGTTGTCTCCAATCCTCTTCCTATACTGGCAGCTGTCTTTTGGTTGATGAAATGCTGAATAAACTTTTGTATACTAATGGAATGGGATAATACAATGCTGTTAAAATTATAAATGGAAGTAATATAAAGAAATTTGAGAAATGAATTGTGAAGGTAAAAAAAGAGAGAAGAGCCAGAAGTATAGTAGACATAGTAATAATGACAACAAGGTTTAGTAAATTTAAAGCTGCACTAAGACTTTTGGGACACCTTATATAATTTTTAAAAATGTATATGCCTCTATGGAGATGAATGGATAAAGAACAGAAAGGAATAAGTCATGAAATCTATAATTTCATCCATGTAGATGACTTGATATAGAAATTTCCTCTAAGAAGTTAGATGAGCCAATTCATCTGTAACTCATAGTCTTAGGCGCCATAAGCACTGAAGTTACAGATTTGCATATGGTAATATAGTTAGAATGTGCCAGAGGCAGGGCTTGAACTTGGGCCTTTCTTGCTCCAAGTCTTATTCTTTATTCACTAGGCTGACTCTCAAACTCATGTATACTGATGTGTAAATGAAGAATACTTAATGCATGAAAATGTGCTCTTTCAGGAGTATTTTCATTTTAATTTGTCTTCAGAGCCTTAAGATAAAGGAATTCTCTGTTTAGACAAAAGGTGGAATATTTGGAACCAGAAGTCCCTTCCAGATCTGACATTCTATAGGTAAGGTAGTGCTCCTAGGTGTCAACCATAAGTGGGACCTCTGAAATCACCCCTAAAGGGTGACCCCTACTTAAGCACAAAATTATCACTATCTTTCTCTCTAGCAGGCTTGCATTTTGACCCCAGTTTCTGCCCACAATTCTCCCATTTTGATACCAGCTGTGATAGCTTATCTTTTCTACGAGGAAGAAGGCATTGTCATCTCATCTGGGACCTAAATAATTCATGAACTACAGCCCTAGCTGAAAGAGAATTGTGAGGTGTTTTTTTTTAATATGCCTCAAAATCCAATATTAACAAGTC
Source organism: Trichosurus vulpecula (assembly GCF_011100635.1). Classification (NCBI taxonomy): domain Eukaryota; kingdom Metazoa; phylum Chordata; class Mammalia; order Diprotodontia; family Phalangeridae; genus Trichosurus; species Trichosurus vulpecula. The sequence continues at coordinate 193,448,278 of NC_050576.1, forward strand.
TTTCAAAGGGCGAAAATACTAGAATTAGGGGAAATGAATGTTTTAAGAGCTGGGGAAGCTGGGAAGACAAATTGTTTCTAGTTAGAAGCAGGCCCTTTAAACGAAACCTCTGCTTTCTGAGATTTCCCCATGACTTAACAAGAAGAAGGCTAACTTTTCATAGCTGCTGAATGGAGATGGAAATGCTGATGAGGATTAGTAGATTTCTATTCCTGTGAGTACCCCCAGGGGAGGCAGCATGGTATCAGTAAAATGAGGGGGTTAGGCTAAATGGCCTGTTGTAGGAGCTATCTCTACTAAGATTTCTGTCATGTAGACCTGGCTAGGTATTCTCCCAAAGGTGATGAAACCATCCTTTAATTGGTCCTCTGAACTAATTAAGCTTAATATAATAAAGCATAATAATATAATAAATTTAATAAACCCCAGTTCATAAAATATTATTTATTTAATAAAAAGAAGTTACTCAGTCTCCATATATTAAATTCTTTAATCTCTTCTAATTAAATATTGAACTTACTGCAGTAAATAATTAATAATACTTCAGTCAACAAATTAAATAAATAAATAAAATTATATTATTATATGAGCTTGAATCCCTGAAGCAGTCTAGGTCGTAAGGCTTAAACCTTCAACATAGCTGATGGGTTGCCTAAGTACAAAAGCCACATGGACAAGGATTCATGGGCCCCTCAGGCTTGTTAAACTCTTTTGATTGGGTGAGGCATCATGACAAATATGGAGAGAGGTGCTGTACCCCAGCTGAATCAACTGTATCCATGCTGAGTATCCTTTCCTTACTATTGTTAATTTTTTGGTCTTTGGTGTGTCTCATTTCATTCCAATCCTGAGCCTGAATCCCCAGACCACCTTAGTCAAACCTGGACCAGAGGGCCTCTGAAGCCCTTGTTAATTATATTCTCATATCCATGAGTACCCCCATGGGAAGCTGCACGGTACAAGTGGAAAGAAAATGGGTTCTGTAGTAAGAGGACAAGGTTTGATATCCCAATCTTAATGCATATTACTTGTGTAACCATGGACAAGTCATGTGACCTCCCTGGACCCCAATTTCCTTCTCAGTAAAATGAGGGGGTTAGACTAGATGAAGCCCTTTCAGCCTTAGATCTGTGATCTTGTAGTTTACACCTCAGAGGGGAATCATAGCATCTGAAGGAGCCACAACCCCTGCTCCCTACTAACCAAAGAGAACTGAAGTCCTGCCTAATACAGGCTTAGAATTCCTTTACTTTTGAGAGATTTCCCTTTGTTCTTTTTATTTATCCTGCACAGAGGGATCTTTGTAAAAACACAATTTTCATCCCCCTTTACCTCCTACAACTCACCCCCAGCAAGATCTTTCTTCAATAATACCTGTGGGTTGCCTCCATGATTCCAGGGAGTCATTCCCTCTTTCATTCCTCTGTCTTTGTTGCCACCAGACCTCTCCTTTTGCCATATGGATGCCTCTCTATCCTCAGTGCAGACCCAAGTCACAAATAGGTTTTAAAGGTTCTAATATAACAGAGATAGTGAGTCACCATCCTCATTTGTAGGTCACCACTTCAGCCTAAGACCTAGGGTAAACCAGGTATTTGTATTATTTAATATATATTAATTTAAATATTTTAATAAATTAACTTTATAACTTAAATGTATTTAATAATTTAATAATTATTATATGTGTATTATTTAATGTATTATAATTATTAATATTATATATTATAATTTCAATATATCCCTCAACAAATTAAAGTGCCCCTACCGCAGTTCATCAAACATTTATTTTATTTTTAAAAGTTACTTAATCTCTCTATATTAAATCCCTTAATCTTATGCAATTAAATATTGAATTACTGAAAATACAATTTATTACTAGTGATATCAACAATAAAAGAAAATCACAGATGATTATGTGCAATGTTTTAGCCATGAGAAAGATCACAGCTGAAGTCAAGTCAAATTCTTACTGTGACTACAGACGACTTATCTTCACTTCCAAAAAATGCAGTCCCACACCATTTAGTTCATTCAGGGTGACAAATAAAGTCTCTTCTCAAGAATTTACTTCAACTTTTTCACAAGATGAAGGTTAAAATAGTTTTAATTTATAAAAAGGATATCTCCTCTGTTGCAACAATTCATCTAGCAGCTACTGTAGGGGTCTAAGACCCACCAACAACCAGCACACAGAAAGCTGCCAGCACAGATTCTTTGATCTGCTTTACTAAGGAAAGTAGCATTAAGGGGGTTAACAATCTTATTTCAATCCAACATACAAATATCATTCACTTAGTTCAGGGGGAAAAGCCAGCACCCTGAACTTCAGAGCAAATACAAACAAATTACAAACATCAACAGACAGACCTTGTCTGATTCAAATCTCAATGCATAGTTACCAGGGTTTAACAAAGTCCCAACATCCGGGTTTACAAACTAGAGGTCTCTTAACTACAGCTGCCCAGAGTCTCCACATCAACACACCTCCAAGAGTGAGAGCCCCCACGGGAGAACGCGGATGTCTGGGTTTATGTATCTTGTTCAGGGTCAAAGGTGAGTCACACATGCGACTCACCCATGTGACCTAAAAGCATCACAAAAATTCGACTTAAACCCACGTGGTCTAAAAGCCTCTGATGCCACAAACATGCCACTCAAACCCATGTAAACTAGGCTTTCCCTTGAGGCAAGGAGGTCATCAATTTAATCAAGGAAACAAAGGCCAAACTCTTCAAGGGCACTTGATTGAATAATAAGTGCTAAAAGCCCTCCATAATTACCAATACACCATCTTCTTTCTCTTTTTCTTCTCCAACTTATCTCTATCAGAGGAAAACAACCTTTTTGGCTTCTCTCAAACGTTCACTCTCATCTCTCTTCAGATTCATTCCTCATAAAATTCCCCTTATAATGCTTCTTCTTAAGTCAACAGTTCTAGCAAGGAAGAAGTTTCTCCTCACCTTTTTCTATATATTTCCCCACAAATTCTCCATAGATCTTCATAGGTCAAAATCAAAATCATACTTTCCTCCTCTAGTTCCCTAGTTACAACTGTAACTCATTGCTTCTGTTTCTTAAAGGAGGTCTTCATGCAGGGATTGGATATCCATTTGCTTGTGATACTGTGTAGGGGATTCCTCCTCAAGTGGAGTCTAAAGTATATGGCTTCAAAAGTATCTTTGAACTCGTATTCTAGGATTATAAATGCAGAGTAGTATAAGAAATCTGACCTGAAGATTGCCTTCTAGTCTGGCCTTTCTGACAGAGCAAGCCTAGAAAACCTGTCCCTTCTCCTATGGTAGATGTTTAAACCTCAGCCTCATTTTTCCATCCATATTCTTTGCAAGGATTCTATAGATGACCTGCATCTACCTCGCTCCCACTAGCACCCACCAAGGTAACACTGGAGAAATGATTGGTAATTGGTACCTTTGCACATGCCTTGAAATGAATGTGTGGGCATAAGGAATCACCAAGTGCCAGCAACCTGGTTCAGCCATCATTTTTTCTCATAAGTCCAATGGCTTCAGTGCCATCAACTATAGTCAGTTCATTGAGTGTATGGGGGCATCTAGGTGGTGCAGTGAATAGAGCACTGGCCCTGGAGACAGGAGGACCTGAGTTCAAATGTGACCTCAGACACTTGACATTTACTAGCTGTGTGACCTTGGGTGAGTCACCAATTGCCTTGCCTTCCTCCCTCCAAAAAAAAGAAAAGTCAAAGAGAAAGAAAAGACATTGAGTCTTTCAAAGTTGAAACCCACACTTTTCCCCAGAAACATTTCTTCACCCAGTGGAAGGGGTAAGTCTATTTCCCCTTTACAACTCACTCTCATAGTTTCAACCTTTCATCCAGATTCAGCATACATTATCCCATGTGCCACTCCCACCAGATTAAGGCTTATAATAAAACATGTGTATTATATCCAGAGTCATGCAATGTCTTTCCCCTGCCTCCACCAAAGTATACAAGAAGAAACACAAATTCATAGCTCTTACTCTCTCCCATTTAATTCAATTCAACACAATTCAGCAGACATATAGTGTGTCTACTATGTTTAAGTAGAGTATAAATTCCTTGAGGACAGGGCCTATTTGTTGTTTTATTTTTAAATCACCAGTGCCTAGCACAATGCTTTGTGTGTAGTAGGCATGTAATAAATGTTTATTTGTTTGGATTGGCTTAGGCACTGGAAAATACAAAGACAACAGGTTTCTAACTTAAGGAGTTTACAATCTAATAGCATGAATAGAACCTATAAATCTAAGCCTCTTGAGTTGGTCCCTCGAGGCCATTGTCAATTTGTTCATCCCCCTTGCTTTTGTCATTCTCTCTAATACAAAATATCTTTCCACCATCTGGTCACTGGTCACTAATGTTTGTCTATCACTTTCTTCAAGATATCCCAGAAAACCCACATCATTCAGACAGTCTTTCCTGATTTCATCCATTCAACTCTGAGATCTTTTCTTCAGAAGGTCTCCATCTCTATGAATTAGCAGTGGCCAAAGACAGCATGGGCGCTTATATCACAGCAGCATGAAGACCAATACGCAAATTAATTAAGTTCTTTGTTTTCACTTCTATCTTTAACTCTGCTCATTTGTTTGCATCAACCCAATCTGATACTTTAATTAAAGCAATTAGTGCATGTCACTGAATGAGAATGTGTTTAGATATTCTCAAGTATGTCCCAATTTCACGTCTCTTGCCTTCATTTAGTACTGGCCCTTCAATCAATCTTTGCATAGCTCTGCTTTATCTTCACCCAGTGGAAGGGACAAATCTATTTCCCCAATACAGCTCACTCCCGTAGTTTCAACCTTTCATGCAGATTCAGTACACATTATCCCATGTGCCATTCTCACCAGATTAAGGCTTATAATGAAACATGTATATTATATCTAGAGTCATGCAATTCATACGTATTATTAAGTAGATCTTTGACTTAAGCAAACAAATTATTCCTTATACTAGAACAGGCATCTCAGGCAGAGTTAAACTTAAGAAATTGTAGTCTATCTTTAGTATTTCCTATTATACTTTCAGTTCTTTCCTTCCCACTTTCACCTTCACCTTTAGGATGCCCAGTGTCCTCTTGCTGCCTGAGTGTCCAGTGACTATCACCAAAAATTCTGCCTACCTAATCACTGAGAACTTCATGATCAAGGCTTCTTTCTGCCCCCATCAGAAGTTTGAGTCATAGTTACAGAATCACAGAATGTCTGAGCTGGAAAAGATCTCACATCTAGTTCAAATCCCTCATTATAGAAAAGAGGAAACTGAGAACCAGAAAAGGATATAACTTATCCAAGATCTCACCACTAGACAGTGGCAGAACTGGGACTCTCGTGTGTTCAGACTCTCAGAACTCAGTGTCGTTTCTATTACCTTATTCTCTCTGAATTTATTACATATCACTACCCAGCCAAATTGACCTACAAGTTGTTCATTGAACAACTGTTCTCTTCCATCTCTGTCCCATATGCATGGAAGTTGTTCCCTCCTCATCTCTGCCTCTTAGAATTCTTATCTTCCCTCAAGTCTCAGCTTAGGGACAACCATTTATGGGAAGTCTTTCCTGATTGCCCCAGTTGTTTGTTACCTTACCTCCTCCCATTACACATACTGTATTTACTGATCTGTGCACTATTTCAACCTTTTAGTAGAATGGACACTTCTTGAGAGTAGGGACTATCTTGGCTTTATCTTTACATTTCCCACACCCACGTGGTTTACACATAGGAGGTACTTATTTGTTCAGTTGAATGAACTGAATTCTATCCCCTCAGAGCCCTGATCCCTGCTGAGAAAAAATGAATAACAGTAGATTTATCAAACAAACTTACTCTCACTCCTATAAGATTTGTGTCCATATGATCTCCTCAAGGAACATAATAACTTCACCTAGTTAAAATGTCCAACTTTTTAATCAATGGAAGAAATGGAGAATGGGTCACATGTAATGGGAGTTCATGATGATGGTCCAAAAGATTCATGCTAAAAATTATTTAATAGCACGTTAAGCAGTAAATAGTAGCCTAATTATGTTGCAACTTATTTTTTCTCTGTGATAACAAGCATATTCATGTTTGAAGCATAATAGATTTGTTTCTGCATCCATTCAAAACAATCATGATGATGCACTTAACAATTTTGGTGCTTATGCAGCAACTGCAACAAACTCTGATGTCTTCCAAGTGTGAATTGTTCTTGCAATTTCTTAAACTGTCATCAAATTGTTTCCAAACAATGTTTCACATTCAAGTGTCAACCCACTGGTCTGACACATTCATATACCTTAATTTGCATTTTATACTCTACACTCATTCCCATCTATTACTCCATAAACACACCTCATCAGTTGTGTAATCATGCATTCCTACTGCACAAATGCCAAGCTGTTTGAAAGCCATGATAGTTAGGCATGTGTGTTACAAACCATCTTAAAGATATCACGGACCATCAAAAATGTTTTGCAAAAATATATTGCATCTCACTGTGATATTAAGCTTGTTTCTGAGTTACATCTAATCTCTGTTTATGTCATCAGACCACTCCTTTTGCCATTTGGATGCCTCTCTATTCCTAGTGGCCAACAGGTAGGTCCTATTATATAACCCTGATGAAAGTTTTTCTTTCTTCCTTTCTCTCTTTCTCTCTTCAGGGACAAATAGCTAACAAACAATAAGCACAGTTGCATCTCATGTATCTTCTACACCTTCCAACTAGGTGTACTATTGTGAAGATGCAGAAGGCTACAGAATATTATTTGTTCTCACCACCAAGAATGCCCATAAGGTTTATATAGATTATTCTCATGTAATTTATATTTTTGTTGTTGTTCAGTCATTCAGTTATATCTGACTCTTTGTAACCCCATGGACCATAACACACCGGGCCTTCTATCCTCCACTATCTCTTAAAATCTGCCCACTGTGCATTGCTTCCATGACACTATCTCTCCATCTCATATTCTGCCACCCCTTTCTTCTTTTGCCTTCAATCTTTCCCAACATCTTTCCCAATGAGTCCCATCTTCTCCTTATGTAGCCAAGTATTTAAGCTTCAGCTTCAGTGCTTGACCTTCCAGTGAATAGGCTGAATTAATTTCTTTAAGTGTTGACTGATTTGACCTCCTTGCTCTCCAAAGGACTTTCAAAAGTCTTCTCCAGCACCACAATAATAAAGTCTCAATTCTGTGAAGTTCAGCTTTCTTTATAGTCCAATTCTCATAGAATTCCTATAGAGATGAAAAAACAGTATACAGGGCAGTAGATAATGATATTCGCTTGATTTCTTCTCCCTTTTTGATAAGAATAAGGTCTAAGCCATTTTCCTTGTCTTTGGTCTTTTTTTATCTACCTGGAGAATTCATCCTTCAAAACTCTTAATGTTGTGTATCTGCTAGGACAGATCTCCCCTGTGTTCAGTTGATCCTGTGCAGCTGTTTTTCTAACAGTGTTGGGTTTTTTAGAGAAATTTCCCTTTCTACATACTTTGGACTGTGATGTTAGAGTCCAAAAATGGTGGCCTCGCTTTGTAGATTTGCAAATTCTTATTTTTTTGCTATCTTGTACTTAACAAACACCAATTAACATGAACATTTCTACATAGAAAGAACAGAAAAAAAGAGTTACATATGAAATGGATTCTCTACTATGAAGAATTAGCTTCTTTTAAAAAAGCATATAATAGGGGCATCTAGGTGGCACAGTGAGTAGAGCACTGGCTCCGGAGTCAGGAGGACCTGAGTTTAAATCCAGCCTCAGACATTTGACACACTTACTAGCAGTGTGACCTTGGGCAAGCCACTTAACCCCAATTGCCCTGCCTTCCTCCTTCCAAAACAAAAAAAAGACAAACAAAAAAAGAAAAAGCATATAATATATCCAGCATGTTAGTTTCAGCTGTCCTGTTTCTCTCTTTGAATTCCCCTCTACTTTCTTCTATGTATGTTTTTAAATGCTTTATCACTATCATTTATTCCCCTCTTCCCCTCAATTCCCTTTTCTGAATAATTAAAAAAAACCTTCTCTTGTGTCAAATACGCATCATGATATAACTAAAATCCCATCTACCATTGGTAAGCTCCTCCTAAAACCTCCATTTAGGGGAAGGGTCCAGGCCAGCCATCCTTTGTACTTCTCCTGGCTTCGCTTTTAACTTGCAGGACTTTGCCACCATGCCTCGGTTCTTTTCTCACCCTGGAATTTCCTTCGATCTATGTGGCCTTCTCATCCTAGAACATCCCCTGTCCCTGCAGCCCCCTACTCCCACGGGCTGTCTTCAAGCAAGGTGTCTCTCACGTAAATGTCAGAATTGTCTAAGATTCCTTGCAAGATGTAAAACCAAAGATAATTTTGTTGGATGACTCTCTGAGTTCCTTCCAGAACTCGTTTTAATGAAGGGCCCAAGCTACCTGTCCTTTAGTCCTCTTCTGACTTGTTTTGGGCAAGGACTGTTTTTCTTTTTGTTTGTATTTTGATTCCCAGACTCTCATCTTGCCACTGGACTATGATGACTCTGGAGGAGAGAGTGAGGCTGATGGCTCTGAGCAGCTCTGCCCCACTTAAATGCAATTCACTCAAAAGTCGAGATATCACTCTCATGGTGTCATTGGTTCTCTTTGAGAACAAAGGAAAAACTACAACATTCCTAGCACTGGGACACGGGAAGTGCTTAATAAGTGCTTGTCGACTTGAAATATTGCCACATCTGAAAACATACATATTTCATTCTGCATAGGAGAAAATATTTATGACATATGGTTTTGACACATACATGGTTAATGAGCCTTTAGCCTTTCTCATTTCTTAACTACTGAAACGTTTTAAACAGATTTTTTTGGTTCCCTATATCCACATTTGTACTGGAGTCACTGAGCCCCAAAGTACATGTCGATTTAATTTGTAGGGTTTTATTTAAGTTCTTCAAGGAATTTCCCTTCTTCTTCATCTTCCATAACAGATGTCAGTACATAAACTACAATTTTTAATAGTGATATTTTTTGCCAACACTTGTGATCACTGCCATACAAGATGACCAAATGTCCCACAAAATCATATTCCTTGTTGCCCCTGGTTACACAGATCCACCAGCTCCTTTCTTTTCCTCTCAAAGGAGAAACTTCCTTTTGTCTTCTTGTTGCATTTAGAGCAAGAACGTCACAATTAATATGATTCAGTTCAGCTCTGTCATGTTCACTCAATGGTCACTGCATGTGGATCTTATCTTTGGAGTAGCAACTGTTGACTTAAAATGTAGATGCAACCTGAAAATTGTGAGATTCTTAACATCCTTCGCTCCATTTTGGGGGGCCACCATTGCCACAGAAGTGGAAGGAAGGCCTCATCGGACTGAGGGCCATTTTATATTTGTTTCATGACTTATATTGGCCTAAAAATCTACTGCTGATGAAACTCTGTACTTGGGCTGATCCCTGGAAAGTGGGCTCTCAGTGCATTGCTGGGACTATAATCAGAGCATTTCCAGCATGGAAGATTCAGCCAAAGCTAGCCTTTTACTGGAATGGCCTATAAGAACCTAGGGATATCTTTATGCTAAGATAGGGACATCAATCAGAGTATCCCTTTTTGAAGGTCACAAACTAAAATCCCAAAGAAAAATGGGGTCGATTACTTTTGCTATGGCTACCTTCCACTTATTTCTTTTCTTCCTTGTAATTGCCTCTAGTGTTACATAACATACGCTCCTAAAGGAAAAGGAAGGGGGGTAAGGGAATAAGCATTTATTAATCACCAACTGTGTACTAAGTGCTGTACAGATATTATCTCAATTGATAAGGAAGGAGTGGGATTAAATGGGAAAAAATACAACAAAACTCTGGACTACACCTAAGTAAACCTGTAGTCACTGTACAATTTGGGGCAAGTTCCTTCACCTCTCTAGGCCCCATATTCATCCTCTGTAAAATGAGAGGCTGGAGTGTGGAATAGAATAAGCATTTATATAGCACCTACTGTATGCCACGCACTGTGCTAAATACTTGACAAACATTTTCTCATTTAATTCTCACAACAATCCTGGGAACTAGGTGATGCTATTATCCCCACTTTATGGTTGAGAAAACTGAGGCAAACACAGGTGAAGTGACTTGCCCAGGATCACGCAGCTACAAAATGTCTGAGGCTAAATTTGAACTCAGGTCTTCCTGACTCTATCCACTAAACCACCTAGCTGTCTCTAAGGTTCTTTATACAACCATGGTACTATGACTGTGCCTCCTACTTCTCTCTCTGTCCATCCTTTTCTAGAGGAGTACCTTTCCAGGGCCAAAGAGGACAAATCAAATCTAACCTTTTATTATGATGGGTGTTTTCTATTCTTGGCTTCTTTATACGAGCTGGTCTTCTTACTGCCGTTACTATTTTGAAGGCACTGAATTAGTGAGTAACCAGGGTACGTAATGACCTCTTCCTGACTCCACTTAATTTGTCTGAAGTTCCTAGAATGGTGGAGCCTTAATATGAGTCTGTGGAGTGTTTGGGGCAGACCAGTGACTTCCTTCTCTTTTTCCCTTAACCTAGGAGGGCATTTTAGAGGAATCAGAACTGGAAGGAAGGGACAAAGGTTTCTCTCCTTGAAGAAAGGAAGAGAAAACCTATAATGGTATGGGAGGCAGAAAGGAAGGAGGTATCTTCACTGGGAGGAAAAGCAGGAAATTAAGACTGCAGTGAGCAAAAAAAAAAAAAACAAAACAAAACACTTGACTGGATTGGAAAGCAGTGGGTGGGGGAAAGGTGGAGGTCAGCAGGAGGTGTGGGAAGGGGCATGCTGGGGGTGGTTTGGATTTGATGAAAGCTGTTGGTGGAGACAGCCTGATTCTGAGTCAGGCAGACAGCTCAGGCCTTCTCTTCAGCATGGTTATCCTGGATGAGCAGAAAATAGGACCAAAATGGAAATGAAAGCTGGGAACTCTACCTTAGAATGCCTCAGTCCTGTGGCATGCTGGGTAAAAAATTCTGTGCATTCTTGGGGGAGCTTGTGTATCCTTCTCTTTAATGAATCTAATTTTTATAGGATTTTGATTATGTAGAATTGATAAAATAGGGCATGAATCATTTTTTACAGAATCAGCAGCCTTAAAAATAAGAAATCTTCATCCTGTAATATATTCTATGCTGTACAGAGGCAACTAACTACTAAGACATAAAGAGGAGGAGTTTTTGGAACTGCAACTCAGTCATGGACAGAGATGTAACTAGGGCAGGGCAAGGGGGGACTTTGTCCAGGGGCGCCTTGGGTAGGTAATATTATGAGGGTACATCCACCAGTCTTCAGGTTGGCTTCCATGTAGGGTGAACACCCCACTTCCTTACCGGGCCTCAGACTCTCTGAGGGACTCATCACTTTGACAACCCTTTCCTAGGACTCATCTTCCCCCTCCAACATATCCCTTTCCTGTTATCTCACCCCCCCCCCACTTCTTCCCCCAAATCAGGGCATCAGCAGTTATTAGCAGGGGCCAGGGTCAGACCCTCTAGGGGAATGGGATGTCCTCTCACCCAGCTTTATTACACCATTCTATAGTGGACTGGGGCAGCCATGTGGCTCAGTAGATAGAGTACCATGCCAGGTATCAGGAAGACCTGAATTCAAATCCAGCCCCAGACACTTAATAACTGTGACCCTGGGCAAGTCACTTCATGCTGTTTGCCTCGGTTTTCTCATCTGTAAAATGAGCTGGAGAAAGAAATGACAAACCACTCCAGACTCTTTGCCAAGAGAACCCCAAATGGGGTCATAAAGAGTCAGTAGGTCATAACTAAAAGGAATGAAGAAGAACAATGGTGGACTGTCTCTTTCCTCTTCACTCCCCCACCCTTCACTTCTAATGAAATTTGCCTCAGGTATCAGAATTCCTAGTTATGGCTCTGGTCATGAAATTTCTGAGCATAGTAGAAATTTTTATGGCCTGTAGGATATTCTTAACTCTGGCTCATAGCCATTATCAGTTCTTTAGTCCCCCCCCCCCCCCCCCGCCACTACATTATAAGAAAAAAATAATTTCTGAGAGGTCAACAAATAGTTTTCAGTCTCTCCTTTACTCCCGGCTACTTTTTCAAGCAATTATTGACTTACTAAACGAAGATAATTTCTTGAGAGCTGGCTATATATAGGGCACTCTCTGCCCTAGGCACTTCAAGGAGAAACAGAAGAGACAGACAAAGGCCTGGTCCTTAGGGACTCACCTATAGGAGGAATAGGACCCTAGTGAGAGGGGTAGACCTGTACTAAGAAAGACTGTCCCCACTTCGGGTGGCTCTATCCTACATAGGGACATGAATGTCTTGTATATCTCTTATATCTTTTGGGTGACTATGGGAAGGGGGAGATGTCCTGCTTTTCTGTGAAAGGCACAGGGTAATTTCTACAAACTGCTTTTCACAACCCAATATGCTCTATGTTCCTTTCTCAAAGTATTTCTACTTTTCCATTTCTTATAAGGGCTGATTAGCAAAATGGCCGAGCCCTTGGCATCATCATCACAACTTGCCAGTGTGGTAAGCATTCTGTAAGCATGGCTGTCAGTGTCTCTCCTCCAGGGATGGGGAAAGGGACCTTGTGTATGGAGGAAGAAATCTTGGGGGAGAGGAATACTATGAGTCACAAGGCTTCTCTTGAGTAACATTTCTCAAATCTTTTCTTCACTTCTAGTTTTCATAGCATTTTCTCATCCGAGGTCTAACGAATCAAAGAAAGTTAGAATTAGAAGGAACCTTAGAGATAATTGTATCCAATTTTCTTATTTTACAGAAGGGGAAACTGAGTCCCAGAGAGGATTTGAAATCATATAGGTAATAAGTGGCACAGTCAGAATTCAAAACAAGTTTTCTGACATCAACTCTGTCTCACCCTTCGATTACTGTAACTACTTCTGTATTTTGTGTACTGCAGTGTGAACTATTCCCAAGTGAAATCCCATCTGGGGAATTCTGCTCTGCTTAGCATAGGGTCATAGATTTAGTACTGGAAGGGATTGTAGAGGCCATCAAGCCCAACTTCTTCATTTTACAGATGAAGAAACTGATGAACAGAAAGAGTAAGTGATTTTTCCCAGGGCCACACAACTAATAGTTGTCCAAGGCAGGATTTGAATACAGCTCCTCTGACTCTAAACCCAGCACTCTTCCCACTGTGCCATGTTCTTGCAAACCTGGCCATCCCCACCAATCACCTCACCTTTTTATGTCAGAGGCTGTGCCCTGGAGGTTTTTGCGTGGTGGGGCCTTGGCTATCTTGATTGTCAACTGGATCTCCACCTTCAGATCTCATCCTACTTCTTCAAACAGAGAAATGGGTGGTAGAGGAGGTCCAGGTTAGCTAGGAGGCAAGCAGGGCAGGCTAGGGGCCATCTGTCTGACTTTAAGGAAACGTTACTAAAGAAAGGCAGCTTGATTCTGAATCATGCAGACAGCTCAGAGTTTCTCTGGCACAGTTGCCCTTGCTGAGCAATAGGTACCTTCTTTCCAGATACTGGAATCTTCCACTCCAGCAGACCCTTCTACTCAGTTTGGTTGGTGAAAAAATCCCTCCATTTGTAGTCAGAATATGGGTTTTAAGCCTAGGCAGAATATTTATCACTTATCTGACCTTGAGAAAGTTAATCTTTCCTCTCCTTTAAAATTAGGGGAGTGGACTAGATAATGTCTAAGGTGCTTTCTGGTTTTCAATCCCATCATCCTATGTCTGTACAGTCCCACAATACCTTTGTTCAAACTATGGTCCTCTCTGTGGAGCACAGTGCCCAGCATATAGTAGCCACTTAAAAATGTTTATTGAATTGAATGCTTTACATAATAGCAAAGAAACTGAGCCAGCCCCAGATAAAGTCCCAAAGAAAAAAGAAATTCAAAGACAGGATGAATTCATTGAGCATTCAGAGTAAAATTAGTTTTAATATTACATTAATTATTTGCAAAAAAAAATTAAGAAAAGATGGGACTCCACCAATCTCTGGGATGGAAATAGATGTAGACATAGATATAGACATAGATATAGATATAGATATAGGTATAGATATAGATATAGATATAGTTGTAGGTGTAGATGTAGATGTAGATATAAGTATAGATGTGGGTATGGATATGGATAAAGATACAGACATAGATGTTTTGATGCCTAACCTGGGAAGAAACAAAGCAGAGAAAGAAAAATATAGACCAATATCACTAATGAATTGAGTGGTCAACCAGTGGAACAGATTAGGTATGTAAGATACAGAAGTAAATAGACACAATAATATAGTGTTTGATAAGCCCCCAGGACCACAGTTACTGGGGAAGGATTCACTCTTTGACAAAAACTACTAGAAAAAGTGGAAAGCAATCTGACAGAAATCATGTTGTTTTATTTGGCTTCATCACTTAGGTTAGAGCAAAGACTTGGGTTTGAATATTTACAGAAAATCGGTATTCGGGAAACTAGTACAAGGATGAGCTCTATTACTGTGTCACAGCAAACAGGCACAAACAAAAGCACATGCATGTGCAAGTGCATGCATACACACACACAATATCAACACACACAGAGATTTCACCACACCGACCCAGAAGCACTCACATGAGGGAGACGTACTATGGCAGTACTGGTGGGAGTATATACTTAAGAGTGGAATCTGAGCAGGATGGTTTTATACCTTAAAGATGTGCTTAGTTAAGAACAGGTAATCAATGCCAGGGTAAGGGAGGGTACATCAGACCCATATGTGGTGGGAAAATTCCATGGGTTCCCTGACAATGGTGGGGGAGTTTCCTAATCTAGATCAGAAATTGAGTGAGGGTCCAAATCCATAATCAAGGATCTTAGAAATGAGTGTTGGCACACAGTAGTTGGAGTTAGCTAGGACCCTTGCCCAATCAGGAGCCACAATCATTTGCATGTTTGACATAGGGTCCTAATAAATCAAGCAAGTGGAAAAATACAAGCTGTCACTTCTTGTATGTTTAAGATCATTAGGACATGTTGAAGTCATATTACTTATAACATCAAGCAAGATATTTCAAGTATAGACCAACATCTCACACTATATACCAAGATAAATTCCAAATGGATATATGACTTGGACATAAAAGATGACACCATAAAAAAAATTAGAGGAGCAAGAAAAAATTGCCTTCCCATTTGTGACATTTAAAAAGTTCAAGAGACATAATTTCTGGGTAATTAATTAACCGTTTTATTAACAATGCTAGCATACTACCCATAAAATGGGTCAGTGACACTCTTGAATGCCAAAGATGCACCATAGTGGTGGGCTCACAGTTTATATGCCCTTGGAAGAGTGGGTGTTCCTGAAGGTGGCAATTGACTCTGATTGGTTAACAATTAATGAGAGAGAATGAATGTTACAATGAGAGGTAGATCTCTTCTAATGAGGTGCTGGGGGACTGTAGCTTTGATTATGTCATTTACTTATAAATTGCCCAGCCTTGAGCAATCTAATCAAAGAATTTAACCCCCCCCACCTGTGTAGAACACAGTGGGCTTTCCCACCTTGGTGGGGTCTGACTAAGATTGAGGAGAAAGTTAATTCAATCTCATTATCAGCAGTATCCTTCAGAGACTGAACAACCTACAGGCTTCTGAAAAAAAAATCCTAGTCCTAATTCAGTAATTGATTATTAACATGAGAGAGAAATAATCATTTCTCTTACATTCTATGGATAGGGTAAGAGATCTTAACCAAATAAAGGATGGAGAGAATCATAGTTGATAAAGAGGACCCCAGGCCTATGCAATAGAGCACAGATTTTGTCTTTTTCTGGCATATGATAAATCCTATTCCCTATCTTCCCCTCCCCACTCCAAGAACCTCCCTGGCCCATTGGGTCCCTCCAGTGCTGCATAAATACTATACATTCAAATTAGTCTTTCTGCCTTTTTGTGCCCTAATAACTCTGCCTTAGGCATGAAGATATTTTCTGCAACTGGCTGCTGGCTGCTGCTTAGGACACAGGCATAGTCTGGGATTCCATTTCTAGTTATTACCTGTGGCTAGGAGATAATATGAGCTAGTTTAAAATGCTTGTCCCTCCCCTAGGAAGGGCTAGTAATGTATACTGAAGGGAGATGAAGGTTGAGAAGGGCAGACACAGGACCTATAAGGTCATTGTTATAGGGAACTCCCAAGTGAGAAAAATCCCTCTACTAATGTTTTGTGATATAGAGTCTTGGAGAGTTAGTTGCACTAGAGCAATGAGAGGTTATGTCCAATTCAATAAACATTTATTAAGAACCTACTATGTACCAGGCACTGAGATACAGAAAGGAGCAAAAGACAGATAATACCCTCAAGGAACTTACAATTTAATGGAGGAGATGACAAACAAATATATATAAAGCAAGTTATATGCAGAAAATAGGAAATAATTAAAAGAGGGAATTAAGAGGAATTGGGAGTTGGGAAAGGCTTCCTGTGGAAGGTGGGATTTTCCTTGGGACTTGAAGGAAGCCAGGGCTGTCCGTAGTTGGAGCAAAGGAGAGAGAGTGTTCCAGGCATCAGGGACAGAGAAAATGCCTGGAGTCAAGAAATAGTCTTGGTGTCACTGGATAGAAGAATATGTGTCAGGGAGTAAGGTTCAAGAAGATTGGAAAGGTAGGAGAGGGCTAGGTTATGAAGGGCTTTGAAGGCCGAACAGAGCATTTTGTATTTGCTCCTGGAGGCAATAGGGGGCCATTGAAGTTTATTAGGTAGGGCAGTGACATGACTGGACCTGTGCTTTAGGAAAATTATTTTGGTGACTGATTGGATGATGGATTGGAGTGGGGAGAGACTTGAGGCAGGCAGACCAGCCAACTATTGTAATAATCAAGATATGAGGTGATGAGGGCGTGCACCAGAGTGAGGGGCCAAGGTCACACAGTCAGCTCTCTATCCACCATGCCAGACATTTTCCCAGTTCCATAATATCCCATCCAAACGCTGAAACTCTCTCTTTGCCAGCCTGGCCCCTCAGGGCAGCTATGACTATATGAGGAAGATTCGAAAAGCCTCTACTTTGCAATCAGTCATTCAATCAGTAAGAATTTAGTAAGCCCCTCCTAGGTGCCAAGCACTTTGCTAAGCTCTGGGGTTACAAAGAAAGGCAAGAACTCCATCCCAGCCTTTAAGGAGCTTACTGTCTAATAATCGAGTTACCTCCTCCCTGGGGAACTATGGTTTCTGTTTATTTTCTATTCAGCAAAGAGTTTTGTTGTACCTGGAACAAGTTCAGTAGGTTTGGTATTGTGAGGAGTGCCCTGGACTCAGAATCAGAAGACCTGAGCCCTATTTCAACTATCTCCTGGTTTTGTAAACTTCTGTAAGTCCCTGGAGAACTGAAACCTCAGTTTTCCACAGCTATAAAGCGTGGATGCTGATTGCTATAAGGCTGTACCTGCCAAGATATCTTTAATAAGAATTACATAAAAGAATTCTGTGAAAGTGTTTTAAAACTACAGGCCTGGATCTTCGTTTCTTGACTTATCCAGCACTTGGCACAGACTAAATGCTTAATAAATGTGTGTTAACTAGGTTTCTCTTCCCATGACTGTGTCCCCCAAATGGTGCCATCACTCATGTATTTGGACCCTCATTAGTTTTTCTTTTTCAATTTCCCTTTCACCTTCCGTTTACCTTTTCCCCATGCTCCCCATGGTGTTTCTTTCATTTTCCACTGTTCCTTTGTGAGAGCAATATTTCTGTGATAACTCATGGCCCTTGTCCCCTTCTTACTGGAGGTAGTCTGGGACTGGCCCCCTCCATTTCTCCAGATTAATCCCCTCATCCCTTGCCTCACTCTTTTCTTCTCTGAATTCTTCTACTTTTCCTAGACTGTCCCCCTCCCCCTGTATCCTCTAGTGATGGTCCAGGAAAGCATGAACTGCACCTCCCCCATCACCTGATTCCCAGCTTTGCCCCTAGTTTCTTGTACTAGCATATCATCAATCCTATTCATCTGGAGATCTTGAGACCTCCCTTTCCTATACAAATGGGTAGGAGGTGTTTTAGGGCAAAGCTTTTTATAATCTCTTTGCAGCCTTTTTCCTTTGAGCCATTGTGAACAGTTATGCATCAAAAAGACAGAAAGCCTCAACCCTCAGAGATTCAAATGTCAAGTGAAAGCCTCAGCTCAGAGGCAGGATTGGGCCAGAACTTGGCGAGGCCTCACTCATTCCCTTTCACATCCCAGGAATTAGATGCTCGTGGAAAAATTGTGAAGTGAACAAATTTAGCCCATGGGGTCCCTTGCCTCTCTTTTTGGGGTTCTTCTTTCCACTGGCAGGACTTCTTACCTTTCCCTTACTTCCTTCCCTCACTCTCCTGCACTGAAGAAAGAGTCTGAGAGTCATTCACACTGAGCCAGAAATGACTAATGAAGGTACGTTTGCACTGTATTGGAGGACAAGAAGCCAGTTTAGGCAAAGGAAATTACCTCTGGAGAGGCAGTTCTTGGCTTTATTCAGTGGATTGGGGAGATATTAAGGGCTGGGTCTAAAACAGGCAGCAATCTAAATCTCTGGAAAGAGCCTGACCTGAAGCTGTGTGATCTTCAAGTAAAAAGGCCAGCTCCACTCAGAGGCAAAGAGGTCTCTGCTTCCTCATCCTTTGGCCTTGTCTTCAGGCAATAACAATGTCGTCATTGCTAATGATGATGGTAACTAGCATATGTCACTTTAAGATCTGCAAAGTGCTTTTATGTGTTATTTCTTTTGATCCCTACAAGCACCCTATGAGGCAGGTGCTATTATTTCATACCCCATTTCATGGTTGAGGAAACTGTATGGAGCGGGATTATTGGGCACCAGAAAGCCTTTGCTGCCCTCCTTCCTCAAGTCTACCCCATCTGCTCAGCAATTCCTCAGATTTCTTGAGTTAGTTGGCCAAAAATTTTCATTCCACAAGTTGTTGTTGGTGTTTGTCCTTCATTTTTGAAGAGGGCCAATGACATCTTGGGGCGACGTCTTGACTTTTGCTTGAACTGGATTTCAGTGAGGCAGAGCTGCACAAAGTCATCGGCTTCACTCTCTCTTTCAGAGTCATCAAAGTCCAGTGGCAGGACAAAAATCAGGATGACTGGCGATGGGTGGTATGCAGTGGAAGGCCTTGGCACCTTCGATGTCTGACCAGGCTCTAAGGGCTCTACAGTACTCACTTCAGCCTCTTTGATAGCCATTAGAACAAATGATCATTATCCACCCATTCCACTGGAGGAAGTCTTCACATGCTTGGGGTAGACATCCCCCCTAACTCACTGATAGGTTTGAGGCCTGTCACTTATTCTTAACCTGGTTTAGCCCATCTTCCAAGACTATTTACGTGGGTGTGGCCATGGCACATGCTACAGCCTCTTGGAGCCACAGGTGAGAATTGGGTGAAGGTGGGCACCAAAAGTGGATGAGCAGCCCCAAAAAGAGCTCAGCAAGCCCTCACACCAGAGGTGCTAGTCCTCCTTGAACATCTATTAGAAATGATGCTTAAGTCCCTAGAGCTTGTAGGCTGGAAATGAAACTTCTGGAGTCTTTGTGAATTCATTCATGTGTATATTGAACCTAAGCTCCTTGAAGGTAGAGATATCAGTCAGTCAAAAAGCATTCATTAAGTGCTTACTATGTGTCGGGCTCCACAAGTATAAAGAAAGACAAAAACATAGTCCTTGCCTTCAAGGAGTCCACATTCTAATGGGAGAGACAACATGCAAATAACTATATGTGTATATAAGTATATATATGCATACTCATGCATACACACATGCATACATGCTTGCATGCCTGCATACATACATAGTAGTTGGAAGGTAATATCCCAGAGAAGGCATTAGCAGTTGGGGTGGGGGTGGAAAGGAGATCCAGAAGGGCCTTCTGCAGAAAGTGGGATTTGAGTGGAGATGTAAAGGAGGCCAGGAAAGCCAGGAGAGGAAGTCGAGGAGGGAGAGCATTTCTGTCTTTGTATCCCTAATGCCGTGCGTAGTGCCTGGCATATAGTAGATAATTAATAAATTCTAGGTGATTGACTGATTGATTGAATGGATATTCCCTTTATGCCTTAGACTCCATAAATTGCCTTAGACTCCAAAAGTTGCCTCAGCTAAATAAACCTATCAGTTGGAAGCCAGTTTTTTGGGTAATAAATCTCTGCACGTACTGTAGCTAGTCTGTTTCTTGGATAAGAGCGATTCAGTCCAGCAACCAGAGTCCAGCTAAGACATAAGCTTCTTAAGACTCATCAGAGCTTGCACCCTTTAGCATTGGCCCCCACAACCCAGGGTCGTTTCCATGGTAGGATAAGATACTGGGAGAGTCCTTTAGTAAGGAGAATAAAGGTGAATGTGAATGAGGCAGTCATATCAAAGTGGGTCCAAATGAAACTTGTTCAGACTGAAAAATAGATAACTAGAATTTAATCATACTACAATGTCAACAACTGGTGGGGAGGGAAGCACTAGATGGGCAAAATGTTGGGAACAGAAAGAAGCATCTGATCCTTCACAAGTTTTCCCATTTCACAGACACAGGTGATGTAATTACAGCCAATGTCTTCCTCTCATCTTTGCCCTTTCTTCTAAATTGAGGAAAGGGTCTTTTACACTGAGCCAGAAATGACTAGTGAGGGACATTTGCACTTTATCGGAGGACAGAGCGGTGATTTTGACCTTTGTTTTAACTTACTGCTGGTCTGACTGTGGACCACTAGTCCTTTCCTGTCTTTTCATATGTAGTCAATTTCTTTACATGAACAAATGCAAAGTGAAGTAAACAATCCCAGCAAAACATTATCCCTGGTGACAAGGTGAATAGAAAGAACAATCAAACCAGATCTGAATGCTTTGGATTGCAAGGCACCTCCTTCCTTTATTTTCAGAGGCAAAGAGGGAACTACGGATGTGGAACACTGCATATATTGTTAGGCCTGGATTGATGTGCTTCTTCTCTTTGCTGAATTGCTTTTGTTTCTCTTTCTTTTTTATTTTTTTTGTTATGGGAAATGGTTCTCTAGGAAGGGGCAAGACAAGAATATATTGGGAAACCAAGTGGTGTAAAAGCAAATGATAGCAATAGAAATAGAAAAAAAACCCAACCTGGGGGGCAGAGCTAAGATGGGCTGGAAAGCAGGGACTAGCGTGAGTTCCCTGCCAAATCCCTCCAAAAACCTATAAAAAATGGCTCTGAACCAATTCTAGAACTGCAGAACCCACAAAAGAGCACAGGGAAGCAGTGCTCCAGCCCAGGACAGTCTGGATGGTCTCTGGGAGAGGTCTATTGCACACAGAGCTGGGAATGGAGCGGAGCGGATCAGAGCGGAGCAGAGCCCAGCATGGGCAGCGCAGACCAACCAGACCAGGAGCCGGACGAAGCATGCTCTAGCGCCCTGAATCAGCGAGCTGCAGCAGTTACCAGACTTCTCAACCCACAAACACCAAAGACAACAGAGAAGGCTAGTGGGAAAAGCTGTGGGAGTGGCAGGAGTTCCCAGTTTGGCCACCACCCCCGGGGCAGTGGAAGTGGGGCAGCTACAGAACTACAGCTGCAGTTGCTTCCTGCCCCAGGCCCACTTGGTGGAAGGAATTAAGTGGTAGATCAGAGCAGGAGTGAAGAGCCTGCTGAAGATCTAAGTCCAGTCCAGGTTGGGGGTTCTTGGGGAAGGAGGAGTGCTGGTGTGGCAGAGCTGGCACATCCCCCCAAGCTTGGAACATAGTTCTCTTAACTCTACAAGCAGTATACCCCACTGAAAAACTCAAGGGTCAAGTTAGTTGGCTGGGAATATGGCCAGGCAGCAAAAACACACCTAGATTCAGTCTCAGACTTTAGAATCTTTCTTTGGTGACAAAGAAGACCAAAACATATAGCCAGAAGAAGTCAACAAAGTCAAAGAGCCTACAACAAAAGCCTCCAAGAAAAACATGAACTGGTCTCAGGCCATGGAAGAGCTCAAAAAAAGGTTTGGAAAAGCAAGTTAGAGAAGTAGAGGAAAAATTGGGAAGAGAAATGAGAAGGATGCGAGAAAACCATGAAAAACAAGTCAATGACTTGCTAAAGGAAACCCAAAAAATACTGAAAAATATACTGAAGAAAACAACACCTTAAAAAATAGACTAACTCAAATGGCAAAAGAGCTCCAAAAAGCCAATGAGGAGAAGAATGCCTTGAAAGGCAGAATTAGCCAAATGGAAAAGGAGGTCCAAAAGACCACTGAAGAAAATACTACTTTAAAAATTAGATTGGAGCAAGTGGAAGCTAGTGACTTGATGAGAAATCAAGATATTATAAAACAGAACCAAAAGAATGAAAAAATGGAAGACAATGTGAACTATCTCATTGGAAAAACCACTGACCTGGAAAATAGATCCAGGAGAGATAATTTACAAATTATTGGACTACCTGAAAGCCATGATCAAGAAATTATCGAGGAGAACGGCCCTGATATTCTAGAGCCACAGGGTAAAATAGAAATTGAAACAATCCACCGATCGCCTCCTCAAATAGATCCCAAAAAGAAATCTAGGAATATTGTCACCAAATCCAGAGCTCCCAGATCAAGGAGAAAATACTGCAAGTAGCCAGAAAGAAACAATTTGAGTATTGTGGAAACATAATCAGAATAACACAAGATCTAGCAGCTTCTACATTAAGAGATCGAAGGGCTTGGAAAACGATATTCTGGAGGTCAACGGAGCTAGGATTAAAACGTAGAATCACCTACCCAGCAAAACTGAGTATCATGCTTCAAGGCAAAATATGGATTTTCAATAAAATAGAGGACTTTCAAGCTTTCTCAGTGAAAAGACCAGAGCTGAATAGAAAATTTGACTTTCAAACACAAGAATCAAGAGAAGCATGAAAAGGTAATCAAGAAAAAGAAATTGCAAGGGACTTACTAAAGTTGAACTGTTTTGTTTACATTCCTACATAGAAAGATGATGTGTATGATTCATGAAACCTCAGTATTAGAGTAGCTGAAGGGAATATGCATATATATATATGTTTATGTATATGTGAGTGTATATGTATGTACATATGTATGTGTATATATATATATATATATATATATATATATATATATATATATATACAGAGAGAGAGAGAGAGAGAGAGAGAGAGAGAGGGCACAGGGTGAGTTGAAGATGAAAGGAAGATATCTAAAATAAATAAAATCAAATTAAGGGATGAGAGAGGGAGATAGGGAGAGATAGAATGGGGTAAATTATCTTGCATAAAAGTGGCAAGAAAAAGCAGTTCTGTAGGAAGAGAAGAGAAGGCAGGTGAGGGGGAATGAGTGAATCTTGCTCTCATCAGATTTGACCTGAGGAGGGAATACCATACATACTCAATTGGGTATCTTACCCCACAGGAAAAAAAGGAGGAAGAAGATTAAAAAAAGGGGAGGTGATAGAAGGGAGGGCAGATGGGGGTGGAGATAATCAAAAACAAACACTTTCAAAAGGGGACAGGGTCAAGGGAGAAAATTCAATAAAGGGGGATATATTAGGAAGGAGCAAAATATAGTTAGTCTTTCACAACATGAGTATTGTGGAAGGGTTATACATAATGATATGCATGTGGCCTATGTTGAATTGCTTGACTTCTTAGGGAGGGTGGGTGGAAAGGGAAGAGGGGAGAGAATTTGGGACTCAAAGTTTTAAAAACAGATGTTCAAAAACAACAAAAAAAAGTTTTTGCATGCAACTAGAAAATGAGATACACAGGCAATGGGGCATAGAAATTTATCTTGCCCTACAAGAAGGAAAGGGAAAAGGGGATGGGAGGGGAGTGGGGTGACAGAAGGGAGGGCTGACTGGGGAACAGGGCAACCAGAATATACACCATCTTGGAATGGGGGGGAGGGTAGAAATGGGGAGAAAATTTGTAATTCAAACTCTTGTGAAAATCAATGCTGAAAACTAAATATATTAAATTTAAAAAAATGGAAAAAAAGAAAAAAACCCAACCTAAAAATATATAGCCAATTTCATATTTTGGTAATGTTATTCATTAGTTGCTATATCTAGCACCTTCTAACTTTCCTACTGAAGGAAACATTTGTTATATTTCAGTCCTCCCTTGTTCCTAGCTTTGCATTGCACCTAATATATGGTGATTTTTGTCAAGTTCTTCATAGAACTTCTCTCCTTCTCTTTTTCCCTCTCCCTCTCTCTCCCTCCCTCCCCCCCTCTTTGTCACTCTGTCTCTCTCTCCCCTTATCCTCTGCAATAGAGGTTTATGTATAAGTTGCAGTTATCTTTATTTTCTTTTGATCTTTTTTTGTTTATACTGGGATCATGAGCATTATCAAATGCCATTGAATAAGGTTTCTTGTTACCTTTGGGTACACAATCAAACCAACTCTTTCGTTTGCCTCTCTAAGGAGAAACTATGAAGCCCTTTTCCATCTAGTTTCCTTAAGTCTCCTGGTTTCATTTATAGTGAACTCAAGAGAGGCAGGAGAAAAGTAGGTGGCAAAATAGACAAAATGCCAGGCCTGAAGTCAGGAACACTCATTTCCCTAAGTTCAAGTCTGGCCCCAGACACTTACTAGCTGTGTGACCCTGGGCAAGTCACTTAACCTTGTTTGCCTCAGTTTCCTCATGTGTAAAATGAGCTGGAGAAGGAAATGACAAACTACCCTAGTATCTTTGCCAAGGAATTCCAAATGGAGTCATGAAGAGTTGTACATGTCTGAAAATGACTGAACAACAATAGAGACAGCTAGGTGACACAGTGGATGGAATACTGGACCTAGAGTCAGCAAGATGTGAGCTCAAATGCAACTTCAGACACTTACTTGGTATGTGGGACCCTGGGCAAGTCACTTCTGTCTGCCTCAATTTCCTCAAATGTAAAACAGTGGTGCTCATAATAGCACCTACCTCCCAGGGTCATTGTGAGGATCAAATGAGATAATATTTGTGAAAGTGGTTAGCACAGTGCCTGACATACAGTAGGTGCTTAATAAATGCTTATTTCTTTCCTTCCTACTGATATACTTCCATTTCTCCAATAGTATATCAATTCCTTGGTCATTGGACCAAGCTCACATTTAAAATATCAGAAGTGATGATTCTTAGCACTGTCTGCCCCCTTTCTATCATTCCACCAAAATCACTGAAGAATCAGAAGGGTGCTGCATGACACTGAGGCCATTTTGATTTTTTTTATTAGATGGATTGCTATGGTCAAAGAGTTGATCACCTGCCTACCAAATGACAATCCTCTGCAATCAGGGTTCGTGCTATGCCTTGATTTGTTCTTATTGCCAACCCAGCATAGTGGATTGGAAAATGTTGAACTTAGAGTTAGGAGGCCTAGGGTCTCATCCTGGCTCTTCCATTAAGAGGCTGTGTGATCACGGACAGACTATTTCATTTCTATTGGCCTCAGTTTCCCCGTCTATTAAATAATAGGGTTAATCTTACTGATTTCTATGGTGACTTCCAGTTCTAAAACTGTGAATCTTAGGGCAGCAGAGGAGAGACAGGGGGAATCCTTGGGACTCTCCACTAAGTTCCACTGTTGGACAGACAGCAAAGCAAGTCAACCTCTAGGTAAGGTGATGAGAGGGGGAGAATTGGCACTTCAGACAGTGAGTTTAGCCTGGGGCATCTTGGGAACAGAAAGGCATAGGCGAATGCCAAGGGTTGCTTGGAAGAGAGCAGCAGAGCCAAAGAAGTTGATTTATGCAGAAAGATTAAAGTTCCTAAAACCTTCAGTGTAGGGTGGTTAACTAGGTGACTAAGCCAGACAGGAAAGCAGGCTGCAAATATTTTAAATGCACTGACAGCAGAGAGGCGGGGGAGTTTTTCAGCTGGGTGCAGGTAACAGAACTAATGAGCTGAACGGAAGGGAGGAAAGAAGGCTTAGGATTCCCATTAAAGGAAGCTTCCTGACAGTAGCGGTGGAGGGGCATTGGAAAATCAATCCAGGGGCTAAATCCACCAGTGGAGGAAAATCAGAAAATGATCATTGTCCTATTAAAACAGTTCTGGAATAGGCCCTGATTTTTGCTATTGTTCACTCATTTCAGTCATGTCTGCTTCTTCACGACCCCATTTGGGGTTTTCTTGGCCAGGATACTGGAGTGGTTTGCCATTTCCTTCTCTAGCTCATTTTACAGATGAGGAAACTGAGGCAAACAGGGTAGTTGCCCAGGGTAGTTTTTAGTGTCTGAGTCCAAATTTGAGCTCTGGTCTTCTGACTCCAGGCCCAACATTCTATCCATTGCACCACCGAGCTTGCCTGAGGTCTTGCTACTCTTAGAATAAGGAGGATGAGTGGATATTGGCCATTGAGGTGGTGAGGATAAAGAAAGATCAGGGAGTCATAGATTTTATGGGCTTGGCTAGAACAGAGGGTCAGTTAGGTAAGGTGTATAGCTGGGAAATGGCCCCTAGAAAGCAGAACTATAAAGGTTATGGATTAGAAAAGCAGTCTTAACAGTATGGCAGAAACTAAATATAGGCCAGACCTGCACGACTTGGCAGTAGGCAAGGGCCAAAATTAAAAAGAAGTTAAACTTCGTCAGGCTGCAGATAGGTTAGACTAGAGACAGACTGATGATGGTTGGTTGCCATGGGTCACAGGACAAACAGGAGAGTGCGTGGTAGCAACTCTAAATTTTTCTCTGGTTGCCCAAAATCCTTTGGTGGGCTGAAAGCACCCTGCAGGTCATATGTTATGTAGGCCTAGTATAGACCAATATCTCATACTGTATTTCCAAGATAAGGTCAAAATGGGTACAGATTTACACAAAAAAGGTGATACTGTAAGGAAATTAAGAGAGCATGGAATAGTTTATCTATTAGATTTATGTATAAGGGAAGAATTTAGGACCAAAGAAGATTTAGAGAGCATCACAAAATGTAAAACGGATCTTTTTGATTATATAAAATTAAAAAGTTTTTATATAAACAAAACCAATGCGACAAAAATTACAAGGAAAACAGAAAACTGGGGGGAAAGTTTGCAACAAGTACCTCTGATAAAGGTTTCATTTCTAAAATATATAAATAACTGAATCAAATTTATAAAACTCTAAGTCATTCCCCTATTGATATGGACATGAACAGGCACTTTTCAGACAAAGAAATCAAAGCTATCTATAATCATATGAAAAAAATGCTCTAAATCACTATTAATCAGAGAAATACACATTAAAACAACTCTGAGGTACCACCTCATACCTATCAGAGTGGCTAATATGACAAAAAAGGAAAATATTGGATGTTGGAGGGGATATGGAAAAGCTGGGACACTCATGCACGGGTGGAATGGTGAACTGATCCAACCATTCTGGAGAGCAATTTGTAACCATGCTCAAAGGCCTAAAAGCTGTGCATACCCTCAGCAATACTATTGCTAGATCTATATCCCAAAGGCATCCAAGAAATGGAAATGTACAAAAATATTTATAGCAGCTCTTTTTGTGGAGGTTCAGAATGGGAAATCAAGGGGATGCCCATCAACTGGGGAATGGCTAAACAAGTTGTGGTATATGACTGTAACGGAATATTACTGTATTGTAAGAAATGACAAGCAGAATGATTTCAGAAAAACCTGGAAAGACTTACATGAACTGATGCATGGTGAAATGTACAGAACCAGGAGAACATTGTACATGGTAACAGCAATATCGTTGGATGAAAAACTGTGAATGACTTAGCTTTTCTCATCGGTATAATGACCCAAGAAAATCCCAAAGGACTCATGATGAAGCGCACTATCTGCCTCCAGAAAACGAACTGATATTGACTGAATACAGATTGAAGCATGCTATTTTTCACTTTCTCTCTTTCTTTCTTCCTTTCCTTCCTTCTTTCTTTCTCTCTCTCTCTCTCTCTTTCTTTCTTTCTTTTCTTTTACTGTACAAAATTGCTAATATGGAAATGTTTTATATAATTGCATATGTATGACCAATATCTGATTGCTTACTGTCTTGGGGAGGGGGGAGGGAAAAGAGGGAGGGATGAACAGAATTTGGAACTCAAAACTTTAACTAAAAATATTTTTTAAATGGAAAAAAGAAAAGGAGTCTTTCATTGCTAGAACTGGAAGCAATCTTAGAGATGGTATGATCCAGCTCCCTCTCCACTTCCCCCATGTTATAGGTAAGGAAATGAGTTTTTAAAGGGAAATGACTTGTTCAAGGTCACAAAGATGCTAAGTCTAGAAGCTACATTTTGAAATCAAGTCTCCTGACTCTAAGTCCAGCAAACTTTCCACTATATTGTACAGTCTTATGCCTTTATGATACGGATGGTAGAATCAGCAGCAATGTGTAGAAATTGTAAAGGGACAAATTTAGGCGCAATGTCAGGGAAAACTTCCAAACAACTAGAATTGTCCAAAAGTGGAATTAGCAGCCTTAAGAGGTAATGTGGGCCCCCACATTGGAGGTCATTGAGCAGAGACCAGGTGACCACTTGTCAGGTACGTAATAGTGGGAATACCTTTGGCTTATGAATTAGTGGATGGCCACTGAAGTCTCTTGCAACTTTAAAATTCTCTGATTCCATGACACTGAAGAGAATGAATAAATGAACAAGGCACATGAACAGTGGAAAAAGAAGGGAACAGAGGTTCAATGAAGGGCCAATGTCTCACTTTAGGACATTTGGGGGGGATGTGTTATCCAGAAGGACAGAAAGCTTATTTGTAAATGTGACTCAACTTTTGCCACGCCCACAGAGGTATGGCCATGGAAACCTTGGGGAATCCAGGTATCTGCCTGCTGATCAGCGAACTGCCCGGAATTCCCTGGGTTCCTGTGGTTTTGAATTTGACCCAGGCCAGACTACTCAGAGTTCCCAGATGCCTGTGAATGAGGAGGTGTCATTGGGGTCACATGATTGGGGCAACCATCTCACCGAGCCCAAGGGGACATGGCATTCTGCAGCTGGACCAATAAGAGGAGACATCCTGTGGAGTAGCCAGACAGTCAGAAAGAATTATTCAAGCATAGTACGGAATGATGGGGCAGAAGTGGATGGATTTGGAAGGTGTTCATAACACAGTATAAGGAGGAAATGGGTCTGTATTGTAGACCAGGCAGGCTGAGAGGAGTGATGATGATCCTAAGTTTCTCTGTTTGCCAGTCAATCCCATTGTCACTTCCTTGTTGGCACTGAGAGTTTCAATTTTCCTAATTGTATGCTTTTGCTATTTAACTAGCTAATTATTATTGATGATGGTGATAATTAATAATAGACTTGACCAAAAACTAGAGCTGTTTGCACTGGTTATTGAATTGTAGTGAGTAAAACTAGGGGTGGGAGTTGGGAATAGCAACTGAACCCCTTAAAGGTACAGAAGACATTTTTTATTCCTCAGATAGGCTGAGTGGCAGGGTAGGGTAGGGGAGAGAGAGAGAGAGAGAGACAGAGACAGAGACAGAGAGACAGAGAGAGATAGAGACAGAGAGATAGAGAGAGACAGAGACAGAGAGACAGAGATAGAGAAACAAACAGAAACAGGCAGGGAGAGTTATTTTTCCCCTTTTGCATATGCATTGAAGGTAAAAATGAACCTTGAGAATACTTGAGACCAACAGAAATACTTCAGAGACTACACGTGGAGAAAAGCCATATGCTAGACCTACTGCTGTCCTGTAGACATGTACCATTGATTTGAGCTGGAAGACTGCATTATGCATGTGACAGCTCTGAAGTCACTGTCAGAACTTGGAGCTATCAGTATTTGGGGCTAGAGTGTCTGCCAGCACTCGTGGGGGCCCCCTGGTGCTTAGGGGTACTCACTCCAGACACACACATACTAAAGTCAGTCACTTGAGAAAGGAAGCAGCTTTGAGGGGTGGGATCTCTGGCAACAGAAAAGACAGCTGGCTATGAACTCAAGGGAGAGCTAGCTCTGGCAATCAAGAGTTGATCTATAGAGAGTAGGAGACTTTGCTCAGCTGCACCAGCTGAACAACTGGCCCAGCTGAGATATTCCACTCTGGGGGTAGTTTGTGAGGAGATCTAAGGGAGAAAGGACTTCTAGACCCTGTGGTAGTGGAATGGTAAGTAGCCTTGGCCACACATATTCTCTAAAGGTATGACTCACCATTGAATTCTAAGTTTGTACCTACTCCTCCCTGTTGATGTGTGTATTATTGAGAGCACATGTCAGATAATTTTGTAACTATTCTTCTTATCATGCCATCTTAATAAATGCCTTTTCTAAGAATTCATCTATCTTCTGGCTGATTATTTACAGTGAATATGCCAGTGGAGGATGCTGAGCTACCAAAGTATGCAAAGCCACCCACAAGAAACCCTAGAACCTGTAACTAGCATCTGATCCCTGGAAACACAACATATAAGTGTGAGTGTAAGTTAGGGAACATCCTGGAGAAGGTGTTATGTGTGGAAGACTACTCTTACATATTGAAGTTCATGAGCTCAAGCTGGTATGTTTCCCATTAATAATCAGAAAATAGACACAATTAGCTCTTAGCAAAGGCTAATTTTTCTATAGTGGATCTCCAAGAGAGAGAGAGAGAGAGAGAGAGAGAGAAAGAGAGGGAGGGAGGGAGGGAGGGATGGGGGGGGAGGGGGAAAGAGAAGGGGAGCAAGGAAGGGAGAGAGAAGAGCTCTTACTCTGTTCCAGGCATTGTGCACTCAGGATGCAATTAGAAGCAAACAAGATAGTTCCAAAACCCAAGGAGCTTACATTCTAATAGGGGAAAACATAAAGGGTAATTAGAAACCAGCAGTGGAGGCAGTAGGGCTGCTGGTAAAGAGGTAGAGAAGTCTAGAGAGTAAGCCAAACTGGAAGTGAAGTGAGCAGGGGCCCCTCATGAAGTGGCTATCCAGGGTAGGGACACAACAATTAGGAGAGCAGGACCCAGGACAGGAGCATCTCAAGGAGAAAAACAGCTATCGAGAAGGTGGAAAAGACCAGAAAGTGAATTGATCTAGGAGAGGATTCAAGTAGTGGAGTCCTAGATGAAGAATCTCTCCACTGCATCTCTGCAAGTGTGTAGGGAGACTTAGATGTTTCCCAAATGAGCCTCCACAGTATAGCAGCTCTTCTGAGTTAACTCCTCAACTTGCACTTGCATTTACAATTTGTTCTGTGGGTAGCTATTCTTACTACAATACCTCACCAGCCCCTTCCAGTGTGCTTTCCATGAACAGTAAGCCAGTAGACAATATTAGCTCTTAGCAAAGGCATTTATTAAGTTTGTATGATGGGACAACATATCCGGCTCCCTATATCTTCAGGGGGGCTTATTTTTATAGAAGCATAGAGAGGTGCTAAATACTACATACCCACATCAGACTTAGTTACTATATTAGTTGGTTTTAGTTAGTTTCTTTGTGATAAAGGGGGATTGTGAGCATGGGGTAAAGATATCTGGAAATTTCCATGGTTTAAAAAACAAAAGGAATTAAGGAAATTTTAGTAACACATAAATATAATGTACTCCAGCTTGAAAATTTCCTAAGCTCAATAAATAAGCATTTATTAATTAACTACTGTCTGCCAAACACTGCACTAGTTGCTGGTTACACAAAGACAAAAGTGAAATGGTTCCTAACCTCTAGGAGTTTACCTTCTATTAGAATCAACAAATACAGATATATAAGTGTAATAGGACTTTCCAAAGATACGTATCAATGAATTCAGCCCCCTTACATAACTATATATAAAGCATATACAAGGCAAATGCAATATAATTTGGTGGGTGGGGAGAGACATTAACAGCTGATGAGATGAGAAAAATCATGTAGGAGGTAGGTGGTCCTTCAGCTGAGCTTGGAAAGAAACTGGAGAGTCTAAGAGGCAGAGAAAAGGAGGAAACACACTACAAGAATGGGGGACCACTTATGCAAAAACTCAGAGAGGCAAAATAGAGCGCCATGTGTGAGGAACTGCAAAAAGGCCAGTTAAGGTCACCAATGTAATGACCTTAGAATACATGAAGAGAAGTCATGTATTAGGCCTGGGAAAGCAGGGTTGAGTTAGGTTTTAAGGGACTTTAAATGCAAAATGAGAATTTGTATTTGATCCTGGAGGTCATAGGAAATCTATTGAGCAATATGGTCAGATCTATGCTTTAGAAAATTACTTTGGTGGCTGTGCGGAAGTTGGATTGGAGAGGGGAGAGATCAATTAGAAGGTTTTTGTAATAGTTTGGGTGAGAGGAGATGAGGGTACAAATGGAGGAAAGGGGACAGACATGAGGTATGTTGTGGAGGCAGAAATGACAAGACTTGGCAACTAATTGGATATGCAAGGTGAAGGAGAGTAAAGAATGGAGAATGACAACACAGTGGCAAAACTGGATAAATAGTGGTGCTATTGACAGAACCAAAGAAGTTTGGAAGAGGGGTGGGGTTTGGAGGAAAAGATGAGTACTATTTTGCACACATTGAGTTTGAGATAGAAATATCCAATAAGAAATTAGTGACATGAGACAAGAGCTCAGGAGAAAGATTAAAGCTGGACACAGAGATCTGAGAGGCATTTGTGTAGAGATGATAATTATGTCCATGAGATCTGCTGAGGTCCCTGAGAGAGTGTTTGGAGAGAGGAGAGCTCTCAGGTGGGGGCCATAGCATTAGGTGACACCAACAGTTAGTCAATGTGATATGGCTAAAGATAGGTAGATAGATAGCTAGGAAGTAAAGGAGTGGGAGAAGGAGGAAATAGTAAGGAAAAGAACAAAAAGAGAGCGGAGTGATGAAATCTCTGAGTAGGGAGTATCCAGGGGGAGAGGGTAGTCATCAGTGTCAAGTACTACAAAGAATTATGAGGACTTAGAAAAGACTACTGGATCTGGCAATGAGCTTTGGCAAATGTACTTTTAGCTGAGTGATGAGGCCAGAAGCCTGATCTACAAAGGCTTTAGGATCTGTAGTTTTAAGCTATTAAAGCCTTAGGGTATTTTGTATACTACTGACTTACTTAAAATTATTTCAGTCTGAGATTCTGTAAGTTAAGTTCACTTACCGTTCAGTCGTTTTTCACTTGTGTCCGACTCTTAATGACCCCATTTGGGGTTCTCTTGGCAACAACACTGGAGGGGTTTGCCATTTCCTTCTCCAGCTCATTTTACAGATGAGGAAACTGAGGCAAACAGGGTCTCACACAGCTAGTAAGCGTCTAAGGCCACATTTGAACTCAGGGAGATGAGATTTCCTGACTCCAGGCCCAGCACTCTATCCACGGTGCTACCTAGCTTCCACTCAAGCTCACTTAGGATATTGAGATAGCTGCCTTTGTTTACAATTTAGAATTCTAAAGGCCAGTCCCAAAACCAGCTCCTACACCCTATATCAGTGAGAGGTCTCCTTTAGTTCTTTCTGGGATTACAATGTCTGCCCGTCCCTGATCCATGCTACCTTTTTTATTTCCATCACTGTTCTCTGTCCCTGCAGAGGAGAAAAAGAGCGCAGTTTGGGACTCAGATTAGAAACAGGTACAAAGGAACCACATTCATTGGCATTTGGAAAAAAAAGCACCTAGACAAAGCCTTGGAATGAGCTGAGCCTGGGAAGGGTCAGAACTATACACAGAAGGTTTCCAGAACTCCAGCAAAGCTCACTAGAGAATCCTCCCGTACCCTGCATCATATACTTAGCCACCAAAGGTTGTTAACCAGGCAGGTTCAAAGCTAGCAGCTTCAAAGCTGGCAGCTTCCACAGGCGTAAGACCGTAATAGGGTACAAAGGATTCTCATCTAAGGAGCCATATACCATCATGTTTGAGGTTATATTCCTCTTTGGGTTGTCTCAGAGCAGGGGCTGCCTTCTCCTTTTTATTTCTCTTACAATGCCTAGTACTATACTCTTATAAGCTCATAGGCTTATTTTGAGCTTGAGGGCACCTTAGGGCAGCTAGGTATCGCAGTGGAAAGAGTCAGGAAGACTCCTCTTTGTGAGTTCAAATCTGGCCTCAGACACTTACTAGCTGTGTGACCCTGGGCAAGTCACTTAACCCTGTTTGCCTCAGTTCCCTCATCTCTAAAATGAAGTGGAGAAGGAAATGACAAACCACTCCAATATCTTTGCCAAGAAAACCCCAAATGGGGTCATGGAGAGTTGGTCATAACTGAAATGACCAAAACAAGAACAGCATGTGCTAAGTATTGGGGATACAAAGAAAAGTAAAAGATGGTCAAAGAACTCCTAGTCTAATGGGGAGTCAGCATGATAGTAATACATGATAATAACCATGTGCAAACAAGTTATATATAGAACAAATTGGAAATAATCAATAAAGGGAAGGCACCAGAATTAAGAGGGATTGGAAAAGATTTCCTGTAGAAAGTGGAATTTTAACTTGTACTTAAGGGAAGCCAGGGAAATCAGGAGGTAGAGATGAGAATGGGGAATTTCACAGTTAGAGATTCATTCCTTTGGTTAAAGTTCTTGTTTCCTGATAAAATGCAAATTCTCTCCGGAAAGGCCCTATTGAACCTTATGGATGTTTTACAGGCACTTGAGTGTGAATGCATCTCCATATAGTGAAAATGCCTAGTGAGGAAACAGAGTATCTCCTTTGAGTAACAAGAAGGAGGCCAGTATCACTGAATGGCAGAGAATAGGGGTGGAGGTGGGGCAGGGGGTAAGGTGTAAGAAGACTGGAAAGGTATGGAGGAAGGAAGGTTATGAAGGGTTTTGAATGCTTAACTGAGCATTTTATATTTTATCCTAAAAGTAAACACTGGAGTTTATTGGGGCACAAGGGGAGACATTTGGTATAGTTCGGTAGTTTTTCAGTCATGTCCAACTCTTCGTGACCCCATTTGGGGTTTTCTTGGCAAAGAAACTGGAGTGGTTTGCCATTTCCTTCTCCAGCTCATTTGACAGATGAGGAAACTGAGGCAAACAGGGTTAAGTGACTTGCCAAGGGTCACACAGCTAGTGAGTATCTAAGGCTGGATTTGAACTCAGGAAGATGAGTCTTTCTGACTCCAGACCCAGCATTCTATGCACTATGGCACCACCTAGCTGCCCCAAAGGAACACATAGACCTCTGCTTTAGAAAGGTCACTGACATATAGACAGAGATTGGACTGGAGTAGGGAGAAACCTAGGCAGATTGACCCACCAGGAGGCTATTACAATAGTCCAGATGTGGGGTAGTGAGGGTCTGCTCTGGGATGATGACAGAGTCAGCAGAGAGAAGGAAAAAACATGAGTGATGTTACACATGTAGGAATCAACAGGCCTTGGCAAGAGATTGGGTATGGGAGTGTGAAAGAGCATGAGGAGTCTGGGACAGCTAGGTTTTGTGCCTGTTTGACTGGGATAATGGGCACCAGACATGGGCAATAGAGTTTTCCTTAGGCTGGGCAGAGTAGATAGTCAGCTGAGGTGCTCAGATTCCAAGGGGTGCAGAAAGTATCTCACACTAAATACTTTGCCCACAGAGCCTGCTGATAGCTAGAATTTTCACAGTTAGAGACTCATTCCTTTAGTTAAATTCCATGTCTCCTGATAAAATGCAAATATCTCCTAGAAAGGCCATATGGAACCTTATTGGTGTTTTCCAGACACTTCAGTGTGAATGAATCTATCAGATCTTTCCCAGTACGGGTTTTTTAATGAGGAGGGAGAATCTTTTCTTTCTGCTTTAGACACTTATCAGCTTTATTTATCTTTTATGAGCCTCAGCTTCTTTATCTGTATAAAATGCATAATAATACTTGTGCTACCTGCTCACAAAGTTGATGTGACAACAAGCTTTATAAACTGCAAAATCATATAAATTTAAGGTATTTGTAATTGTAAGGATCTTTGAGCAAGAAAACAATTACAAAATCCCTTGAAACTACAGTGTTTAATAATGCCACTGTATTATGGGGAGCCCATACTAAGCTCTGGAAATCCTTACCCCAACTCATACTCATACTGATGAATCAATTCCCCCAGAGATAGGCTACATACACATCCTGCTCAGGGAACCCCTGATAAGGCTATCAACTTGACCCCCTAATCCATTGTTTTCTGTCCATCATCAACTGCCAGCATCATTTAGCCAATTAATATCAATTTTACAAAGGGATATTTACTGAGCAAATATAGCAAGAACAGAAATATAAACGCATCCTCCCAATACCTGTGAACATACTTTCCCTTATACCACCTTGGTCCCTGGGAAGAGTAGGCTCAATCTCTTTTTTTCCCTACCATCCATTTTTTTTCCTTTTAAATTAATTAATTTCTTTTTAGTTTACAACATTCAATCCCACAAGCTTTTGAGTTCCAAATTTTCTCCCCCGACTGAGGGGTCCCATTTGGCAAGGGAGATGGAATTCTGGAGGAACAGAGAAGACAGGTTAGGATCCCAAAAAACAAAGAGCCAACTTTGAAGTTTTGCCAGCACCTTGAACAAAGCCCCTGGTATGTGTTCAGTAAATCCCATTAACTGATTGGAACTGTGATCTTTTTTTTTTAATCGTTGAAATGGGAGTGGAGTGAGGCAGTTATTTTCTCATAGTTTAGTTTTGTAAATCTGTGCAAAGGCCATAGAAATCTATTCACTCTGGCCTCCACCTCTGGACTTCACACACTGGAAGTATCCCCTGCTCCTTTGGCCTTTCCCTCAGAGGGAGCGGTTCTTATCAGAGTCTCCATTTTAAGGAGGATGGACACACAGGCCAACCACGTCTTCATTCTTCACCAACTACACTCCTGACTCTCTAGACTTGCTCTGTTGTTGTTCAGTTGTTTCTATCATGTCTGACTCTTTTGGGATTTTTCTTGGCAAAGATACTGGAGTGGTTTGCTGTTTCCTTCTCCAGTTCATTTAACATATGAGGAAACTGAGGCGAACAGGGTTAAATGACTTGCCCAGGGTCATACAACTAGTAAGTGTCTGAGGCCAGATTTGAACTCATGAAGCTGAATCTCCCTGACTCCAGGCCTGGCACTCTATCCACTGTGCCATGGAGCTGCCCTGGACTTTCTCTACCATAGAATTTTCATCCTTCTCATCTTTCAGTTTCCTTTTATGTATTGTCTTTTCCTATTAGAACATAAGCTCCTTGAGAGCGGAGACTGTCTTATTTTCTTTTTACATTCCAAATACTTAGCGCAGTTCCTGGCACATAATAAGAACTTAATTGTTGCCTTGGAAGTAGATGGAAAGGAAAGACACAGAAGATGTAAGCAGGGAGAGAACAAACAGTCCTCCGAGCAGCAAGGGGATCATGGAAACCATGCCTGACTGAGAATCAGAAGATGGGGGCTTGAGCTCCAGTTCTGACATGCATGAGTTGTGTGACCTCGAGCAAATCACATGATTTCCCCAAACCTTACTTTCTCATAAGCAAAATGAGGATAATAATAATGCCTGCCCTGCATCTCTTACAGGGCTGTCTGGAGGATCAAATGAAGTAATCGATGTGAAAGTTACCTGAAAACTGTAATATAAAAGAAACAAATAATCAACATTCTATAACATCATGGAAATGCCTTGTTTACATACACACAGAGGAATAGAATCTGTTTATAGGGGAGATGGATGGAGCTAGAAGAAAAGTGGGTGGAGTCAGAGAGGAGAGAGGGGAGCGCCAGTAAGGAAAGGGGCCTAGGGTCCACCACTGAATTCAGGCAGTAAGAAGAAATCGACAAGGATGGGGATCAGTGGCTAAGCATGACCTCCCCTGCAGGAGGCAAGGGAAGAATAGAGAGGAGAAGGAAGTAGGCAGTGTCCATTGGGGAAGGGAAGGGAATATGCATTTATAGAGCACCCACTATGCGTTAGACACTGTGCTAAGTGATTTTGCAAATATTACCTCATTTGATTCTCACAGTGTTATCCCCATTTTACAGATGAGGAAATTAAGGTAGATAGAGGTTAAGTGACTTTCCCAAGGTCACCCACCTGGTGAGTATCTGAGGTAGGATTTGAACTCAGATCTTCTTGTGCTCTACACACTTTGGCACTTAGCCGTTGGTGAATGATTGGTTATATATATGGAGGATGTTTTGGTAGATGAGTTGACTGGGAGGGATAGGAATTGAGATTTCAGGTCTGGTCTCCCTGGGTAGCCTGCAAGACTAGCCTCCCAAGGTAGCCTTTCTTCAACAGAAGAGGATTAGCAGCCCACACCCCCTTGGGGTCATCCCAGAGATAAGAGGCAACATCCCACCTCCCTTTGGAGGCTTCCCAAGTACCTTGGGAACTGCCCCACTATCATCATTACTTGATTTCCAAAGCTGAGGGACTGGATTGAAATCCCCTGGGATCCCCACTGACCGGAGGGAGAGGGGTGAATGGCCTGGGAACTAGGAGGCCTTGGTTCTGTGCCCGGCTGTACTGACACCTGAATCTAGGGGAGAGACATTCCCACAAGGACTCTGTCAGAGGGGGCCCAGAGAGTCTCCTGTCACAGCGAGGGACTGGGTGAGGCATCTCAGATTTCTTTGCTCCGTGTATGACCCTGAGATTTGATTGGGCAAAGGAAACAATGGGCAGCTCTCACCCCTGCAAAATGACACCTCCCTTGAAGTTCCTCTCTCTTGCACATCCATGGGGACTTGTGATTCTCAGGCTTCAGGTCCTGAAGGCTCAGAAGTGACCAGATTTTAGACAAGCTGAAGCAAGCCCCAAGGGACCAACTTAGAGAGTCTTGTGCCCATGAGCTGGACAGCAAAGGCTTTATGCGTTTGAAGATTGTGTCCCATCTCCGGAGCTCAGTTTCCTCATCTGAAGGATGAGATGGCCTCTGAGGTCTCTTCTTTAAGGGTCTCGCACAACACTAAGTCTTGTCATACTAAGATCCTGGGGATTTTAAAGTTGAAAGATCCAGGAAGAATGGGTGGAGTTAGGAGATTGGACATGGCCAGAGGAGAAAACCAACCTGGAGAGGTGAATGAAATACCCCAGTTCCTTTAGAAATTGAAAAATTTAAGATTCTCTTAGATTGAAATTCAGTCATAAAATTACAGGTTTAGATTCTGGAATGGACCTTAGAGTAACTCCCTCATTTTACAGCTGAGGAAACTGAGATCCAGAGAGGTTAAGTGTCTTGCCCAGGTCACACAATGAGTAAACGTCCTGAATCTTGGAAGAATGAGGGTTGGAGGTGACAGGAAACTCCCTTTAGGAAGAAAAATTTTCACCCTTAGGCTTCTGAGACTTCTTTTGGGTGTAGAAATACAAGCCCCCTAAAACTCACCCATGGCCTTAGGAGTAAACGAGACTTCCACATTTGAACCCAAGAAAAGGA
Source organism: Trichosurus vulpecula (assembly GCF_011100635.1). NCBI lineage: Eukaryota > Metazoa > Chordata > Mammalia > Diprotodontia > Phalangeridae > Trichosurus > Trichosurus vulpecula. The sequence goes on from NC_050576.1 coordinate 193,487,463, forward strand.
GGAGGAGACTGGGGGAGAGAAAGGAGGGAGGAAAGAAAGAAGGCAAGCAGGTTTAATGAAGAAGCAAATGTACCAACAGGAAATTTTAGGGGTCAGGAAGGAGAATATCTCACATCTTACCCAGAAGAATCTACATTCCTTTGAGGATAAGGAATTGTTTACGTTACTGTTTTGGTTTTGTCTCCAGTGCTTGAAACGTAGTAGGTGATTGATAAATCTGAATGGATATATGGATGGATGGATGGGTGGATGGAGGGATGGTTGGATGCATGGATGGATGGATGAATGGATGAATGGATGGACGGATGGATAGATGAATGAATGAATGAATGAATGAATGAATGTAAACTTGATGTAGACCCTAGAAGGAACCTAGAAGAACACCAGAAGGAATCAAAAGATCTGAGTTCTAGGCATTAGAGCTGAAAGGACCTTAGAGAGTGAGACAATCCCCTTATTTTACAGAGGAAGAAAATGAAACCCAGACGGGCAAAGTGGTTTGCCTGAGGTGACTCAGATAGCAAGAAGCAGAGTTGCAATTTGAATCCAAATCTCCTGACTCTGAATCCAGTTTCCTTTCCATTCTGAAATAGAGCTTTGCTACTGGGTAGCTTTGTGAACTTGGGTGAGTCCCTTACTCTGACTAAGCCTCTGTTCCCTCATCTGTGAAATGGTGATGCTGGACTAGATGGAGTGTCAAGTGAGAAGGACCTCAAGAAGTCCAGCTTGCCCAAACCATGGGGTGCAGGAAGAGGAAGAACATATAGCAAGCTTGGAAAGGTAGGTGAGGGCCAGGTTGCAAAGGGCTTTAGAAGCCAAACAGAGGAGCTTATGTTTAATCCAATGTCTCTGAATGGCATCGATCTAGGATGATAGATTTAGGGACCTTGGAATTCATTTTGTTCACTTGTCTTCTTTTAGTGTTCACTCCACTCTGCCCAGATCTTTCTGGTGGCTACCCAGGTCCCTCTCTCTCCTCCTTAACAAGTCCAGAACTTAGCTCACAGTCTTCTCTTATTCAAGCCCTAGGAACATTTAATCATCCATTTTCTCTGGCTATCACTCATTCCTGGAATACCCTCCCTCTTCCACTCCAACTACTGACCTTCCTGGCTTCCTTTAAGTCTCAACTAAAATCCCATCTTTCACAAGAAGCCTTCCCTAACCCCTCTTAATTCTATTACTTTCTTTTGTTGATTATTTCCTGTTTATCCTTTGTATAGCTCACTTTGTATATATTGATTTGTGTGTTGCCTCACCTGTTAGATTGTAAGCTCCTTGAGGACATGGACTGTCTTTTGCCTCTTTCGTATCCCCAGCACTTAGCACAGTGCCTGGCACTTAATAAATGTTTGTTGATTGACTGGTTTTTTTCTTCCTCCCTCCAATGCCACCATTCTTTTGAACTTCTCTATTTCTGTGGATGGCACCTATCCTTTTAATCACTAAGGTTTGGGACCTCAGTATTTTTCTTGACACCTCACTCACTCATCTCAAGCATCCCCAATCAGGTGCCAAATCCTGTCTTTTCTTCCTCCATGGCATCTCTTACATCAGTCCCTTTCTCTCTACCCGAATAGCCACTAGTCTAATTTAGGCCCTCATCACCTCTCACCTAAACTGTTACTATAACCTCCTAATTAGCTGGTTACCACCAATCATGGGAGGAGGGCATGTGTGAAATTCTCCCAATTCCAATTATATGTAATTATTAACCAACTAGTGATAGCATAGTTAGTGTGACCAAAAAAAATCTAGCAACTCCTCAAAAGTCAGATATCAGTGGTTTATACTATCCTGGGCTTAAAGTTGTCTTGTCTCTTCTTGAAAAATTGAGATAGTGGGAAACAGTGCATTGATATTAGGGTCAAAAGCCCCAAATTCTAGTCCTAATTTTCTCCCATATGAAAGTCAATCTGTCACCTCCATGCCTTCATATTGGCTGTCCTTCATGCCTGGAATGTTCTCCTTCCTCATCTCGGATTCTTAGTTTCTCTAACTTCCTTTAATTCAGAGAACATTCCATCTTTTTCAAGAGCCCTTTTCCAGGCTTCCCATGTGCTAGTGCTTCCCCTTCTGTGATCACCTTCCATTCACCGTATGTGTGCGTAAATATATATGTTATGTATATATGTATGTGTTTATATATGTATATATATATACATATATATATATATATATGAGATAATAGTTATTACATGTTGTCTCCCCTGTTAGAATGGGAGCTTCTTGAAGGCAGGGACCTTGCTACAAGTTACCCAACCCAGTTGCCATGTGGCCATTAATACATGGTGTCACCTCTGTTTTTCTCTTTGTTGTACGTATTCTTTCTTGATCTTACATGAATGAGTATCAGAAATAGAACAGACCAGAATATGACTTATGGATGAGGTTGGAAGAGCCACCAAATGTCCAGCAACTGGAGTACGTGGCATGGTTTGCTGGTAACAACACAGCTGTCCCTGGGGAGGAGCAACCTGCTTGACCCAGCCTGGAAATGAAACAGCCTTGTAGCCAAGAGACCATGTCTTTTAAGCAAAGGAGCGACTTGTCTGTTGGCTATGTAACACCTTAATTTAGAAAGGCCAAGGTCACCCACTGCATCCTGGGCCATCTCCAGTTGTCTTGACTTTTGTCTTGGTATTGGGCTTCGATGACTCTGGAGGAGAGAGTGAGACTGATGACTTTGCAAGCTCTGCCTCATTTAAATCCCATTTGTGAGCAAGTTAAGACATCACCCTGGTGATTTCATTGGCCCACTTTGACAACAATGGATGAGCCACAACCACAACACCCAGAAACAATTTTGGTGGAGCAAGCATTTGGTGGTCACCATTTGAAGCCTCAGTCCAATCTTCAGGGCCCGAGTGGATCCCTGAGAGGGAAGAGTGTTTTGGGGGAGGAATGTTTTAATATTTCTGTCCTTGCTATACATTCTCAGTAAATATCCCTTTATAAAAGGTAATCAATGTTCATTGATTAACCGACATTGAGGAGATAACTAGTTAGACGAGACTGGGAAGAGGTTATTGATATTAGGTGAACACACTGGATAGGGGCTTATGAATGAAAATACTAGAGAAAAGCCACCACCTGGTCAAGGTTACCCCTGAAGAGATCATGTAGCCAGATGTGTTCCAGGAAACTGACTCCTCGGAGAGGTAGAAAAGTGAGCCCAGAGCCAATATACCACAAAAGAACAGTAGATCTGGACTCAGAACAACCAAGATTTATTTAGGCGTACCTTTTAAAATCTTTATGCCACGCCGGAGGAGATACAAAGTTTATATAAGGAAAGTCCCTGCCACTTTGGACCTTATCAGCCTGGGTTTGAGTCCCACTTACTGTACCAGCCCCATGACTTTGAACAAGTCATTTTAACTCTTCTAAATTTCAGTTTCCCCCATTTCTAAAACGGAAATAATAATGGTTAACATCTCATAGTGACCTAAGTTTTCCTTTACATGTATTATCTGATTGGAGTCTCCTGATAGGTATGTGAGGCAGCGGATAGAGTGCTAGACTTGAAGTCAAAGAGACCTGAGTTCAAATTGGACCTCTGACACTTACTAGCTGGGTGACCCTGGGCAAGTCACTTAACCTGTGTCTTTCTCAGTTTCCTCAATAATAAAATGAGGGTAATGATAGCACCTACCTCCCAGGGCTGTTGTAAGGATAAAATAGATACTATTTGGAAAGCTCTTTGCAAAGCTTAAGGCTCTGTATAAATGCTAGTTATTGCTATTATCAGCACAACTCCATGACATATGTATGTCAGGCAGTCTTAGCCCTTTTTTACTCAAACGGATCTATGACTTGTCCAAACTGGATGCTCTCTCCAACCACGAAGACCACGGTCTATTCTTGGCCACCTATTTTGTTCCGTTCTTGTCAATGTCTTCCCAGAACTTTGCCACAAAGTATCCACCTCACATAGAGCAGCTAGGAGGAGCCATAGTGCGGAGACGGGACGCCAGGCCTGGAGTCACGAAGACTCATCTTCCTGAATTCAAATATGATCTCAGATACTTACTACCCATGTGACCCTGGGCAAGTCACTTAACCCTGTCAGTCTCAGTTTCCTCGTCTGTCAAATGAGATGGGGAATGACATGACAAACCACTTTAGTAACTTTGCCAAGAAAACCCCAAATGGAGTCATGAAGAGTTGGATATGATTAAAAAAATGACTGAAAAACAAAAATCCACCTAATATGCTGGAGACCTTTCTCCTGGCGTCACAAAGATACCCATCTTAAAGACGGGAAACTAAGAGTAGGAAAGGTCAAGTGACTTGTCCATGGTCATGCATATAATAAGTTTTGATGACAGAATTTGAATTCAGGCCTTTCTGATTTCAGGTCTACTACTCCATGATGCCTCTCAATGATACACTGTCTGTCCCACTGTTACTTATACTGTGTACCTCATTAGACTATTGGGAGGGAAGCCCTTTGTCAACCTAAAAACTCCATATGAATAGGAGTTTTTATTCCTAGAGCCATGGAAAAAATGGAATTGTTAGTTTCTAATGAAACAATATTAAACAATATTAATAATATTAAATAATAAATAGCTGAAAATGGAAAGGTTACATTTATAAAGGTTATCTGAGGACAGCAATACTTTAACATGAATTGTAAACACTAGTCAAGATGGGAGGTGGAGTGGGAAAGGAAGAGATGTGGGGTGGGGCACAAGCCTCTCAGGCAGAGCCTCGTAGGGGATTGCCTTATCTGAGGGACCCTCAGATTCCTTATAATTTCTTAACACTGCTCCTCCACAGCCAGTCCATATGACTGATGCTGGTGGGCGAGAGAACATCTGGGAGGGATTTCCTGAGCTCTGGGGGGAATTTTGAGCAGAATGTAGGGCCTGTCAGCTCAGCCAGGAACACCCACCCTCTGCCATCTGCTCAGTTGCCTGAGGGACCTCAGTGGCTTCTGGTTTCTTTGATGGATGCTCATGTTGGGGGCATTGCTGCTGCTGCTGCTGCTGCTGCAGGGGCCGTGGGGTGCTGGAGAAAGATTTCAGAGGCCCTGGGTTGAAATCTCACTTCTGCTACCTCTGTGACTTTGTGTGAGTCCATTAGCCTCTCTGAGCCTCCACCTCCTTATCTGTAATTTGAGGGATTTGGACTGAATAAGATCTCTTCTAGTTCTGAATCTTTTTCTCACCAAAGTCCTAGCTTTAAATCCTAAGATTTTACCAGCATATTTGAATCAATGACATTGAGGATAATTACAAGTGGGATTTGCTTGTTAGTTGGATTCTGAAATCCTTTGTAACCCTTGGACCTTAAGAAGTCGACCAATGCATACTGAATGAAGGAAAGAATTAATGTTTATGAAAATGAATGACAAAAGGTTAGGCTAATGGCATAGCTTCTAGCTATAACCCTTTGCCTCTCTGATGGTCAGGCAATGAGTATTGCTATAAACAAACACTCAGGCCTCCAGGGGGTCCCATGGCAGCCAATAGACTTTTACCTGGAGGTCACAAGAGCCATAGTATATGAACTGGACATTGGGTGAGGATATTGGGAAAAAAGATGAAGAGAATCCATCTTACTGAGCCACAAAGAAAGTAGGACTGGGGTTAAAAAAAGGGAAAGACATCCTATTCTAAGTGCCAGGTTCAAATGTTGTCCTTCTGTAACCTGAAGGTAATGGTCTGTTGACTGTCTCAAGCATGTTTAGCCATCTGAGTGCCCATGGCAATGTTTACTGCCTGACCAGTCAGGTGGCAAAGGTTAAAGCTAGAAGCAATGCCGTTAGCCTAAAAGTCTGTCATTATTTTTTTTCATAGACATAATCATTCTTCCAACAAACATATCTTGACCTCTAGCTATGCACACAGGTAGGTTCTATGGGAGGAAAACCATTCAGAAGACCCAGTCTCTGCCCTTAACGTCTGGCTGAGGAGACAAGTCACAGAACCAGAGAATGAATTACAAATGGTTATAAAACCCCATGTCAACAAGTCCTTGGTGACACCATCCAGTAATGATGAGACTCAGAAAAGGAGGGATCAGTCATTCACTGGGCACCCATTATGTACAAATAAGTGCATCATGCTTTAGGAAACAGAAAGGACACAGGAAATGGTTTCTGCCCCCCCCCCCATCCCAGAGTTTCCAGAGAATTTGGGGAGATAAGATATATATTCATGACTAGAGAACCTTGGCATTCTGGTTTTGTTATTCACTGAGAAGTTGATGGATTGTGCTTGATAATAGATGGGTCAGTGTGACACAGTAGAAGGAACACAGGTTCAAATCCTGGCTCTTACTAGCTGTGTGACCTTGAGCCCAACCTCCTTGCACCTCAGTTTCCTCATCTGTAAAAAAAAGAAGGGGTTGGACCAGATGTCTGAGCTACAACCCTATGGATCTATTGTTAAGGTGGTACAGTGCAAGGGAAAATGCTGTGATCTGGCATTTGGGCACCTGGGGTCTAGCCCTGGATTTGTCACTCACTGACCCGTGAGGCAAATGACTTCACCTCCAGTGTCTCCTTTCTAAAATGAATGGCCAGATTTAGGTGGTTTCTAACATTCAATAGTTCTATACATAGGCAATAAAATAATGGCTCACATCTTTCACAACACCCTTGTGAGGGAGGCAGTACAAATATTATTATCCCTGTTATACAGATGAAGAAACTGAGGCATAGAGAGGTTATATAACTCACCTACAGACACACACAGTAAGAAGGGACCTTCAGAATCATCTGGTCCATCTCCTTCATTTTGCAAATGAGGGAACTGAGGCCCAGATATTTTAAATAATTTTCCCATAGTCGTATCAGTAAATAATAGAGCCAGGATTCAAATTCATATCCTTTGACTGCAAATCTAGTGCCATTTTCATGGCACTGCATAGTCTCTCAGAGAGCAATATATGATATGTGAAAAGCATAATACAAGTGAAAATTCCATAGGAGTGCAGAGAAAGGAAAAGACAATGCATTGGAGGGGGATGTCAGGAAAGCTTGAGGGGGAGGGGAGACTTGAGCTGGACTTCAGAGAATGGATAGGATTTTGATGCAGCTAGATGGTGCAGTGGATAGATCACCAAGCCTGGAGTCAGGAAGATCTGAATTCAAATCTGGCCTCAGACATGTACTAGCTATGTGACCCTGAGCAAGTCACTTAACCCCTCTTTGCCTCAGTTCCTCATCCTTAAAATGGTGACCCATTGGAGAAGGAAATGGCAAACCATTATGACCCAAATGGGGTCATAAGGAGCCAGACATGACTGAATCAACTGAACAACAAGTCCAGATGGTGACCCCATCCTCGAGAGCAGTTAAGGGCTAGTGAAGATTTCTTAAAAGAGAGAATGGAATGTTGGAAGCAATATGTTAGGAAGATTACTCTGGCCATGGTGCAGAGGAGGGATCATACGAGGAAAAACTGGAGGCAGGTGTCAGGGTCAACTAAGTAAGGTCAGGAGACCTGTTTCAGGTGAAAGAAAGTAAAGCTGGCCACAGAGATATTTAGTGAAAGGAACTAACAGGCCTAGGTGACTTATTGAATATGGGAGCCAGGTAGAAGAAGAACAAAAGGATTTTTCCCAAGTATTAAACCTCAGTAACTGGGAAAATGATAGTACTTCTGATGAAAATAGGGAAACGGGGAGGGGCTTTAGGGGAATGAATTCACTTTTGGACATACTCAATTTGAAGTCAATGAGCAGTTGGAAATGTAGGACTAGAACTCACTTAGAGATACTAGAGTGGAAACATGAATGTATGTGTATAGATGGTAGTCATCTGATAGTTGATCCAAGTGACACCTCTATACCCCAAGGAGGTCAATGACAAAAATAAAGCCCAATAATACATAATATAGGCATCTAGGTGGCACGGTGGATAGAGTGCTGGGCTTGGAGTCAGGAAAAGCTGAGCTCAACTCTGACCTTAGACCCTAACTAGTTGTGTGACCCTGGGCAAGTCACCAAACCTTGTTTGTCTCAGTTTCCCTATCTGTACAATGAGGTAGAGAAAGAAATGGCAAACCACTCCAATATTTTTGCCAAGAAAAACACAAATGGGGTCTCAAAGAGTCAGACACAACTGAAACAACTGAATAATTAAGATATTTACATAATATATAATATAAATAATAAAATATACACCAGAATATTTATAGTAGCACTTTTTTGTGAGGTCAAAGATCCAGAAACAAAGTAAATTCCCATTGAAAAAAAACTGTGGCGTGTGGATATAATAGAATATTACTGTGCTGTAAGAAGCAATGAATAAGGGGCAGCTAGGTGATGCAGTGAGTAGCTCACTGACCCTGGAGTCAAGAGGACCTGAGTTCAAATGTGGCCTCAGACACTTGACACATGTACTTGCTGTGTGACCTTGGGCAAGTCACTGAACCCCAATTGCCCTGCCAAAAACAAAAAAAAGAAACAGTGAATATGATGACTATAAAGCATGGGAAGAGTCATATGAACTGATGAAGAGTGAAGTACTCAGAACCAGGAGAACAATCTGCATCATGACTACAGAATTGTAGACAGAATTGTAGATGGAGACAACAATCACAACAACAACAACAAAAGTGACAAAGTGAATGCTGCAAAATTGTAATGCTTAAGCTTGGCCCCAAAGTAGAGATATAAAAAGATGCTTCTTCCACCACTTTAAATCCTCTGTAGAGGTAGGAGTTACTGCTGCTGTTTGTTCTTCGCTCTGAAGGAGGACCATGACATCAGGAAGTTGATGCCATGACTTGCAAGTGAATTGGATTTCAGTGAGGGAGAGCTGTGCAAAGTCACTAGCCTCACTTTCTTCTCCAGATCCATCTGTGTCCAGTGGCAAGATATAGATCAGGATGATTGAAGATGGCCCCAAGAGGTAGGAGACCACAAGTATGAACTACTGTATATAAAATCACAATTTTTAGATATGATAGTTTTTCCTGAATTTATTTTTCTTCTTTTTCCATTCTTTATTATAAGAGATGGCTCTCTTGGAGAGAAGGAGGGATAGATTGTACAATGAAAATGATGCAAACACAAAAGACCCCAATAAAATGTTATATTTAAAAAAGAAGCAAGAACAGAGCCTTTGACAGACACAATTCAATGGTAGGAGGGGAGAGATAATAATAATTTTTAAAATGAGCCAGAGAAGAAGGAATCAGAGAGATCTCCTTCTAACTTCCACGAGAGAAATTTGTGAGAGTGAGAGCCAAAGAGAAGAGGACTTGAACTGGGTGAAAAAGAAAAGGAAATTACCCAGGTGACTTAGAAAAGTTCAGACTAGTGAAGTAGGTCCAAAATTGAATGTGGGAAGGAGAAATTTGGGATAAACTGAGGGAAATTTGAAAGGGAAAAATTTCCAGGTCTAGTTATTGGCCCAGATTCTGCTTCTAAGCTGAATGAGTTGCAGGATTCAGGATTTATAAAGGAGAACATAAAATGATTAAGGAGGATCCAGAGTAGAACTTGAGGAAGAAGACTCAAGAAGGGAAAACAGAAGGCAGTGGAAAAGACAAGGTAAATAAGAAAAGGTAAGTGGTAAAATTGGAGGGTAAATAAAATTTATAGAGTGCGTAAGTAGGTGTGGCCAATTGTTGAAACAGATAAGAAGTTAGTGAAGTATAGAAGGGGAAATATGGGGTATGGTGTGGAGGTTTGGAAAAGAAGTTAAGAAGGATTGTCACATTAATAAGAGGTGACAATTGACTAAAAATTTTAAATGAGTGCTTAGAGTTGGGGTATAAAGACCCAGAAGCCATTAAAAAAAACTAAGCTGAAAATCTCAACCAATATGGAAAGTAGAGGAAGCTGTATAGTAACTTACATCTAGTGAGACAATATTTGAATTTCTGCCACAGTCAAAAGACTTTGGGTCAGCTGTGTTCCAAGAATAGAATGGTCTCTTTCCTAAAGGAGAAAAAAATGTGACTTGAAGATCACCTCTCTACTCTCCAGGTTGTTAAACACAATGAAATGTTCCTAAAGGAAAACAAGCCAGGTTTCAAAGGGGGAACAAAAGGGATCTGAGATGGAGGAGAGACTTGACAATTATCAGAATGCAGGTGGGTAGAACAGTGTTACGCAGAGGAGAGAGAGTGAAGGAAAAGGACAGCTTTACTCAATAAACATTTTCAGGTACCTACCATGTGCCAGGCACCGTGCAAAGTGTTGGAGATACAAAGAAAGGCAAAAGACAATCACTTTTCTCAAGTTCACAGTCTAATGAGGGACCCGACATGTAAACAATTACAAACAAACAAGTTATATGCAGGATAAATTGGAAATAATCAACAGAATTAAGGCAGAATAAGAAAACTTCCTAGAGAAAGTGGGATCTTCCTGAAGAGAAAGGAGCTTGAAGCATTGAGGAGAAAATGCCTCTCATCATCAACATGGTTATAATGGGTAGAATGCTGGATTTGGAGTCAAGAGGACCCAGGTTCAAATTCCACCTCAGTTACTTACTGTGTGATGCAGGGCAATCTCTTAACCTCTTAGAGTTTCAGTTTCCTCCTCTGTAAATGAAAGGGTCGAGTCAATGGCTTCTAAGTCCATGATTCTGAGACAAGAATGCTACAGAAGCTAACATGGGAGACATCATTCAATACAGATCAGGGGAAGAGTTGAAGCATTAGTGATTAATGATTCCCTTGCTCAGGGGCCCTGAGGCAACTATTTGTAGATCTGGTAGCAACAATTGAGAGATTTGTTGTCTGCCTGAGGAATATATTTAACACTTAGAGAGCCTTCCAAGACTTATAAAAAAAAAGGTGGCTTTTCCTTACTCCCAGTGATTCTTGAAAGGACAAATGATAATACCTGGAGAAACCTAAAAAATATTGCAAAAGATTATGAAATCTTGGGCACAAAACTCATCACCATAAGGGCATAGGTTGTTTTCCTCATAGAATGTTGTCCATAGAAGGCAAGGGCTGCTAAAGAGAAAAATTGATTTGAGAAGTGAACAGTTAGTTGGCTAAAAAGGTGATGCCTGAGAATTGAATTTAGACTTCTGGACCATAGCTAAAAGTATAGTTATTAAAGATGAGGATTTCTGCCTTTCTCTTCACCCCAGGAAAAAAAGATTATGTCATTAATAACAGTCTCACGGCTCTTGATTAGATAGACATTGGGGGACAAAGATTAGTGAGAATATATTAGCCAGGTATCTTGTAAATCTAATCAAAAGGGCTTTAAACTAATGTAACACCCTGCATAGGTTACAATATTTGACTGATCGTTGTATGAAAGGAAACCAGCTATGCAATATATGTTATGATATGATAAAACAATACTCTATGCCAACACACAAATCAATAGTAAGAACAGTGACAACATTCCATGTGTCAACCCAACAGGCAATTAAGTCACATCTGCTGTTACAATTAGAATCATTAAATAGCAGGTTCCACATGATGCAACCTACATTTCATGTAGATGCAATATGCATTGTAGAAGAAGACTGGGGTACAACGGAGGTGAGTACCCATTGAGAGAGGCTAGGTAACCAAATACAACAAAAGAAAAAGAAAAGAGAACCAAAAGTAAAAAAAATATGAAATGAAATGAAAATTGAAAACCTAAGAGAAAAAAATAAACAAAAGAAAGTATAATATAAAAGTAAAATTATGTATCAAAATTATAAAATTCATTACTCAACAGTTCTTCCCAATAGCAGCAACTTTAAAAGTAAAATCAAAGCAGTAAAAGAAAAATGCAACATATAAACAAAATTTAAAAGTGAAAAAAATAATAATTTAATAGTGAAACTGTCTCCAGTGTTTGTATCACCAATGCTGGAAAAGCCTGGTCTAAAAAAGCAGGAAGGAGGAATGAATGGTAAAGGTATTTGAACTCCAAAAGCACAGGGGAAGAAAACTCCAAAATTGGGGGGAGGGGAATCCTCAGATAAGCTTCCATTTCTAACACTCTCTAGTAGTGAGTTTCTGTGTTTCGGGCAGTATTAGGGGGTGGGAGGGGAATGTAGAAGGTGAAGGGTTGGTAAGCAGGGGAACTAGAGTGAATACCCTCTAGACTGGCCAGTCTACACTTCTCATTCCCAACTCCTTGCTTCAAGAGTGGCATTGCCTCTAGACAAGAACCTCAGGTCCAGCTTTCAGGGGGTTGGTTTCTTTCAAACCTGCCTAGGAAGAACAAAACAACTAAAGGTGCCTGGATTAACTGCCTCCCCAGAAGTTAACTCTAACCTTTCGGCTACTCAGGGACTACCAAAGACTCAGTTGTGCCTAGATTTCTGATTGGACTTATTTGGTTCATCTCTCTACTTATGGGAAGCTGTAAAATCCAAATCAATAATTTCTCCTCCAATAATAGTTAGCATCTCAGTAGCTTAATACTTACCAAGCATTTTATATGTTTCATCTCATTTGGTGCTCACAACAACTCTGGGAGGTAGATGATATTATTATCACGATTTTATAGACGAAGAAACTGAAGCAGAGACAGGTTAAATGACTTGCCCAGGGAAGTACAGCTAAATCGTATGGTTATGTACATAGTTATAGTATAGCACAGCTGTGTAGCAGGATTTGGGCTCAGATTCTCACTGTTAATCCAGCACCTTATGAACTTTAGTGCCCGCCACCAATTTTACTTTAAAATACCTTCTAAATTTTAATGAGATGGCTAGCTAGTGCAGCAGATAGAATGCTGAGGCTAGAGTCGGGAAGCCTTGAGCTCAAATCCTGCCTCAAACACTTGCTAGCTGTAAGAACTTGGGCAAGTCACTTAACTACTATCTGTCTCAGTTTCCCCAATTACAAATTGGAGATAATAACAGCACCTACCTTGCAGGGTCGCTGTGAGAATCAAATGAGATAATATTTGTAACCCACTTAGCATAGCCTGGCACATAGTAGGTGCTATTATAAATGCTTATTCCCGTCCCCCCAAAAACACACAAAATAAAAATCCCTTTCCCTGGTTACTTTGACACCCATTCACCTCTTACTCAGATGCATTTAACCTGCAAGGGCACATACAAATCAGTCCCGTAATGAATAACTACAAGGTATTAGAGAAACTAGGATCTTTTAAAGTAAGTGGTAAAACAGAAAGCAAACAGACTCTTAACGAACAAGGATTGGTAAAGCAGATTTGCCTCTCCCTAGGGAGTAAGTACATGGGCATAAGGAGAGGGCAGAGGCAGAGGATGGAATGTAGAAGAATCACCAGGCTCTATCTCAGCAGCATCCAACCCTAAATGGGTACAAATCTCAGCATCTTTGGGTCTGGCTTACATTCAACCCCAGTCAGAATCCAGACATCAGAGTCAAAGCATCCTCCCTTCCTCACTCCCTTCCCCCATAATGTTTTGACTCAAAGTATTTGGTTGTGGGGGCCACGGGCAAGGGCAGCCTCTGTCTCCTCATCCTATCCCCCCTGCTTTCTTGTGACTACAACTTATCCTGGAAGTCCTGATGAAAATCTTCAGCAAACTCCCTCACTTCTCCTTCTCGTAAGATGTCCACCCTCTCCTTCCTTCCCCCAGAAGCAGGAGAAGGTCCTCTCATTGGTGAAAGTTTCATGGCTCCCAGAGTCTTCAGGAGAGAGACACTGGGAAACTTACATCTGCCAGCAGACGCTGAACTCCATGCTCTATGAGGAGCTGAGAGTGTTTGGCCAGGAGAATAGAAGACTCAGAAGGGATGCGACAGCTGACTTTTTTTCTTTTTGGAGGCTATCGGTGTTAAGTGACTTGCCAAGGGTCACACAGCTAGAAAATGCCTGAGCCCAGATTTGAACTCAAGTTCTCCTGACTGCAGGCCGGTGCTCTATCTACTGTGCCACCTAGCTGCCCCCTGAATTTCAAGTATAAGAAAGCTGTCATGTGAAATACTAATCAGACTTGTTTCCAGGAGCCATGGTTAGAAATTGTAAAGAGGAATATTTAGGTGTGATGTTGGGGAAAAATATGCTAATTATTAGAGCCCAGAGTTGGACAAGTCTCATGCTGGTTCCACATGGCAGCCTTCATATACTTGAAGACAGTTATCACATCCCCTCTGAGTCTTCTCAAGACTGAACACTCTCAGTTTCTCACACTGATCCTCCAATAGCAAAATATTGAGTTCAGTGTCTTCTGGCAGACAGAAATCCCCCAATGTCTATCTACTTGAGAGCTATGAGACTGTCACCAGTGAGAGAATCTTCTATTCCTGGAGGAAGGGGAGGACAGAAATCCTAATTCTCTTCAAAAGTGGAATGGGTTGCCAATAATAATCATGACTAGCATTTTTATATCATTTTAAGATTTGCAGAGTACTTTAAAAATGTTATCTCATTTTATCATAATAACCCTGGGAGGTAGATGCTATTACTACCCTCCTCCCCACTTCACAGATGAAGAAACTGAGGGAGATAGAATTTAAGTGACTTGCCAGGGTCCCTGACCTCAGACATTTATGAGCTATTTGACCCTGGGCAAAGTCACTTAGCCCTGTTTGCCTCAGTTTCCTCATCTGTCAAATGAGCTGGAGAAGGACATGGCTCCAGTATCTTTGCCAAGAAAAACCCAAATGGGATCACAAAGAGTCAGACAGGACTAAAAAACAGTAAACAATGACAGGGTCAGAGAGCTAGTAGTAAGTGGCTGAAGCCAGATTTGAATTCAGGTCTCCCTGACTCCAGGTCCAGCATTCTATCCACTGCACCACCTAGTTGCCTCTGGGTTCTCCTTCCTTGGGGGTTTTCAAGCAGAGCCTTGATGACCACTTGTCAGGTTCTTTATAGTGGAGATGAGCTTTCTCTCTCCCCACTTCCCCAGGCTCATCTCTAGCCAGTGGGAAACTGAGAGGGTAGAAGTATTTTTCTCAAAGAGAACTAGACAATGAAAGATGGCAGCAAACACTGGAGAAAAGCATGCTGCATACCCCAGTCCCAAACATAGTTATTTATGTTGGGGTTTTAGTCCAGAGTTGTGTGTTTTTTTTAAGGCAGAAGATGCAACTACACAGAACTAACCATTTTCAGAAGCACTAAAGGTCTATCCCAGACACATACTAGCTGTGTGACCCTGGGCAAGTGACTTAATCCTGGTTGCCTCAACTATCTCATCTGTAAAATGAGCTGGGGAAGGAAATCACAAGCCACTCCACTATCTTTGCCACAAGAACCTCCAACAGGATTACCAAGAGTCCGACAAGACTGAAACCACTGGCCAACACAAAATACTGGATCTCAAGTCAACCACGTGATTCTACCTTTGATTTTTCACATTGGTGTGGAGATTGCCCTGGTGTCTTTATGACTAAGCAAATTTGATCATAGTGAATAATTTGGTTTCTTGGCTTCCTCTAAGAATCAGCTTAAATTTAACCTTCTTCAGGAGATATTTCCCAGTCGTTCCCTCCTCCTCCCACTGCTACTGCCTTCCCTCTGAAATGAACTTCCATCTACTCCAGGTGTTCTTAACCCTTCTTGTCTCATAGACCTCTTTGGCAGTCTATGAAGTCTCCGAACCCTTCCTTGGAATATTTTTAAAGGCATAAACTAAAATAGCATTACAAAGTAAACCAATTTTAATTATTTTGAATTATATGTATAATTAAGATTATATGCACATCATATTAATATAATATCAATTAATCAATTAACATTTATTAAGCACCTACTATGTGCCAGGCACTGTGCAAAACATGGGGCATACAAAAAGACGGTTCCTGCCTTCAAGGAGCTTACAATCTGATAGGGGAGACAGCATGCAAACAAATATATACAAAGCAATTAGGATAATTAAACAGGATAATTAACAGAGGTAAGGCACTGGAATTAAAAAGGGTTGGGGAAGGCTTCCTGTAGAAGGTGAGATTTTTCAGTTGGGACTTAAAAGTAGCCAGGGAGGTCAGTGGGGCAGCTAGGTGGCAAAATGGATAAAGTGCTGGTCCTGAAGTCAGGAAGACTCATCTTCCTGAGTTTGAATCTGGCCTCAAACACTTAATAGTTGTGTGACATTGGGCAAGTCTCTTCAACCTGTTTGCCTCAGTTTCCTCATTTGTAAAATGAACTGGAGAAGGAAATGGCAAACCACTCCAGTATTTTTACCAAGAAAACCCCAAATGGGGTCACAAAGAGTTGAACGTGACTGAACAACAAAGGGGGGTCAGTATTTGGAGTAGAGGAGAGAAAGTGTTTCAGGCATGGGGGACACCCAGAGAAAATGCCAAGAACAGAGAGACGGAATGTCCATATCTTTTAATATAACAATACATTAACACATTAATATATAATACAATTCAATTATACTTTATTGAAATACAGTTATCAAAGTATTTTTTCACCCCAAATTCAAGGTTAAAAATCCTTAAATTCTATTCTGTCTGTATCTTGTACATACATAGTTGTTTACATATTGCCTCCCCCATTCGAATGAGCTTCTTGCGGATAGGTACTGTTTTTGCCTTCCTTTGGGTCTCCAGCAGTTAGCCCAGTGCCTTCCACAAAATGACTGCTTCGTACATGCTTGGTGACTGACTGACTACCCATAAAACCCTCAATGTACAGTCTGTGTATCAGGGATGGAATGATTTTTTATTTTCTCTACCACAATAACTGTACAAGTTGAGAAGGATTCAAAACTGAACCTGAACAAATATGAGAAGCATAAAACACCCAAATACTTTATGACACTCATTTTACTCCTCCTGGAAGGTCGAGTCCCTTAGTAGCATTTCTGAGCAAATGTTACCCATTCATTCTCAGACCTGTCTGAGCATTGTCTGAGTAATCCACAGCAGTTATCACGGAGGGTTGGCAAAGTCCAGATCTCCTGGCAACCTATGCCAGACCAAGAATTGGAAATTGATGGGATGCCCATCAACTGGGGAATGGCTGAACAAGTTGTAGCATATGAATATAAGGGAACACTATTGTTCCGTAAGAAATGGTGAGCAGGTAGACTTCAAAAAACCTGGAAAGACTTGAATGAACTGATGCTGAGTGAAGTGAGCAGAACCAGGAGAACATTGTACGTGGTAACGGCAACATTGTATGATGACCAACTTTGTTAGACTTAGCTGTTCTGAGCAAAGCAATGATCTAAGACAATTCTAAAACACTCATAATGGAAAATGCTGTCTATATCCAGAGAAGGAGCTATGGGGTTTGAATGCAGATTAAAACATACTATTTTTGTCTTTTTTGATGAGTTTTTTTCTTTCTCGTGGTTTTTCCCTTTTGTTCTGGTTCTTCTTTCACATGACTAATGTGGAAATGTTTAATATATATTATATTAAATTATATATTAAATTAACATATATTATATATTAAATTAATATATTATACATTAAATTATTATATATTATATATTAAATTATTATATATATTTAATATATTACATATATTAAATTAATATATATAATATACATGTATAGCCTAAAAAAAGAAATTCCTTGCAACTCTTAAGAAAAAAGAAACCTATGCCAGAACTTTAGCCTTTCTCTTGTAAGACCCTTTCTAGAGGAACTTTTGGAGAATGTCGAAGAGAATCACAGAAGATGAGAAGTCACAGATGGGATGTTGCTTATACATGGAAGGAATACCTGTATTAATGAAATCACAGTTTCTTCTAAGTAGCAGCTCCTTAAGTAACAATCTGTAAGTTATTCACTCTATTAGGAAGGTGTATTTAAGAGTTTGAAGTAGGAATCTCTATACAAGACAACTAGCTTCTCTACTATCCTGGGAGATTCATTGGTGTAATATTATTTAAAGCTGGAAGGGACCTAGCAGATTTTCTAGTGATCCAGGGATTCTTAATATAGTGTCTATGAACTTAAGTTTTTTTAAAAAATATATGTACTTTGATAGCTGTTTCTCAAAATAATTGGTTCCCCTTATAATCACATGTATTTTATTTTATGAATTTAAAAATGTTTATGTGCCCGATGTGTGATCAGATGTGATGGCTCTTGATTATTAGCCCCAGCTACTGAGGCTAGAGGATAGCTTGAGTCTGGGAGTTTGGAGGTGTAGTGAGGCTAAAGCCCATTGGGTGTCTGGCAACAATATTCTAAGCATTTGGAAATGGGGAGGGGGTGGTGGTGGTGGTGAACTAGCCTGGGTTGGAAATTTGGCAGGTCAAAGGTCCCATACCAATCAGCAGTGGCTTTGAGCTGATGAATGGCTGCTGCACATCTAGCCTAGAGGAGATACAGAGACCTAGTCTTAAAAGAACAACAACCAAAAAACCCCACAACACAATTATTTTGAGAAGGGGTCCATAGGCTTTGTTGTTGTTGAGTTTTTTCAGTCATGCCTACCTCCTCATGATGTCTTTTTGGGGTTTCTTGGAAAAGATACTGGATTGGTTTTGCTATTTCCTTCACCAGCTCATCTTTAAAATGAGGAATCTGAGGCAAACAGGGTTAAGTGGTTTGCCCAGGGTCACAGAACTAGTAAGTGTATGAAACCAGATTTGAACTCAGGTCTTACTCCAGGCCCAGAATTCTATCCATTGTACCACCTAGCTGCCCATAGGCTTGTTCAGTCATTCCCCAATTGATAAATGGTAGAAGGATATGAACAGGCAGTTTTCAGAGAAAGAAATTAAAGCTATCTATAGTCATATGAAAAAATGCTCTAAATCACTGTTGATTAGAATGATGCAAATCAAAACAGCTCTGAGGTACCACATCACACCTATCAGATTGGCTAACATGACAAAACAGGAAAATGATAAATGCTGGAGAAGATGTGGGAAAGTTGGAACACTAATTTATTATTAGTGGAGCTGTGAGCTGATCCAATAATTCTGGAGAGCAATTTGGAACTATGCCCAAAGGACTATAAAATGTATATACCCTTTGACCCAGCAATGCCACTTCTAGGGCTGTATCATATGTATTTTATTTTATGCATTTAAAAATTTGTGTGCCTGATGTGTGATCAGATGTGATGGCTCATGCCTATTAGTCTCAGCTACTAGGGAAGTTAAAGCTGGAGGATTGCTTGAGTCTGGGAGTTTGGAGCTGTAGTGAGGCTAAATCCCATTGGGTGTCTGGCAACAATATTCCAAGCCTTTGGAAATGGGGGGAGGGTGATGATAAAAGAGATCATAAAAATGGGAAAAAGACCCACATGTACAAAAATATTTATAGCAGCTCTCTTTGGCCAAGAACTGGAAATTGAGGGGATGCCCATCAGCTGGGGAATGGATGAACAAGTTGTGGTATATGAATGTAATGGAATACTATTGTGCTATTATAACAGGACTTCAGAAAAACCTGGAAAGATTTATATGAACTGTTGCTGAGTGAAATGAGCAGAACCAGGAGAACATTCTCCACAGTAACAGCCACAGTGTGCAATGACTGACTTTGATAAACTTAGCCCTTCTCAGCAATGCAAGGACCTAAAACTTTTCCAAAGGACTTATAATGGAAATGCCATACACATTCAGAGAGTTAGAATTCAGAGCAAAGAAGACTAGTTTCTTTTTTTGTTTTGTTTTGTTGTTTTTTTTCTCATGGCTTCTCCCATTCGTTATAATTCTCCTATACAACATGACTAATATGAAAATATGTTTAATAGGAATATATATGTAGAGCCTATAACAGATTGCAGGCCATCTTGGGGAAGAAGGGGGAGAAAATTTAAAACTTATAAAAGTGAATGTCAACAACTAAAAATAAATAAGTTAACTAACAAAAATAAAAATAAAAACCTTTGTTTTAGCCCAACACCATTCTTTTGTAGATGTGGAAATTATGACCCAGAGAAAGGAATTGACATGCCTATGATAACACAGCTAGTTAAAACCTAGAATTCCAGCCCTGGGGCTTTTGACTTCAAACCAGTATTTTCTAATATAAAAGGTAAGGAATAGGAATAGGAATAGGAAAGGCTTAACTCTGCATCTAGAGTCTGTCACTCTTTTAAGGTGACCCAGATTGGAATGCATGAGCTATTAGTGTTCTATATAAAGAAAATGAACTTGCTAGGATGCTGTGTTCCCTGCACTGGGGCTAGCACCTGTGAAAATCTATAGGAGCACAGGACAAGCCCCAAGTGATCCACGGCAGGGCTGAATTGGGGGGCAGGGAGGGGTTTGGTTGAGGCTGGTAGCATCTCCGCTCCTCTCTCATCTCAGCTGAGACGCTAGAGAGCTACTGGGGACAAGCTGGAGGGGGAAAGGGGATGAGGGGTGTGGGAGCTGGGTTGCAGAGCACAATAGCACCTGTATTTGCTTGCCCTCACTTGCCAAGATAGCCCTCTTTGTCCCTGCATGGCCTGTGTTCTGAACCCTTCTTCTAAAAGGTGTGACAAAGAATGGAGGACTCCTTGGCTCCGATCTATGGGGAGATTATGATCCCTTTTCAAAGCCCTTTATTTCTGAATTTTAGTTTCACAGCTCAGGGAGATTGTAGATATAGAATATTCCCCTGAGTGTAGAGACTGTAAAAAGGTAGCAGTAAAATCCAGTAAGTAGAGTTTCTACCCAATAAATGGGAAGATCCACATTTTTATTTAAAGGGACTGTTCTAATATTTAGAGGAAATTAAGATATTTACTAACTCTGGGGAAGGGGGAGAAGAGGCGGTTGGACACCAGTAGGATGATGAAATGTGACTGCATCCCCCTCAGCTGGCTTGCTGTGTGATCTCCAGCCCTATGGTAGTAATCTCTCTGGGCTTGGATCTCCAGCCTGGTCTAGGAGCGAGTGATATGGAGTGACCTCAAAGGAGCCAAGAGGAAATCATTTGGTGTTCCTGAACAAAAGGCACCTGGGGCAGAGGGGGGGGCCAGATCATAATTAAATAGTGTCGACTACTGAACCTGGACAACACATATATGCCTCTCTGCCCCCCTCACTCCTCTGCTATCTCATCCTTTTCTCCAGTTCCCTGCTTTACCACCTCTCCCCACTCTCCCTCTTTCCACCACTAACACCTTCCCTTTCTTTGCACCCTGTCTATACTCTTCCATTTCTCTCTACCTCTTTACCTTCCTCTCCCCTTCCCTCCTTACCATCTCCCCTTTCTGTTCCTTCCTCTCATCTACTACTTCCTCTTTCTGTCCCCCGTCTCTTCTATGTCATCTCATTTTTCCTGTCCATCCTTTCTCATCCTCTATCACTCTCTACTGCAATTAAACTCGACCCCCAACCAATGGTGTCACCTCTATTGTTAGTTTGACAGGACCAATCCTGGTCCCATTTAACCAAAAAACATGAATGAGTATTTTTAAAAGGAGTTATTTACTTCAAAGATATGGCAAGAACATTTGTACAATGTACAAACAAAATCTGTAAAATGTACACATATTTCCCCTAATGCCTTGGGGACATACCCTTCTGGACACCACCTTAATGTCTAAGGGGGAGCAGGATCATTCTTAGCACAATTCCTGCGTAACTTTAGTCCCACCAAGTTGACATTGCTGGATGAGTCCTTATTGCTCAAGTCACTTATAAATGCCACACCTTGGTCATCAGGGCATTCATGCTGTTTCAGCTGCAGACCTGACCTCTGGAATGCCAGGATGCCACGGTTCCTTCGAAACCTTTCAAATTCTCGAGATTGAAGGCATCGATACTTTCATGCAAAACAGAAAAGAACAAATACTGAGGCCCATTTCTTGGAGCCACATGACCTCAGAAGGAAAATGGCCACAGGGTCTCTGCCCCTACACTATGGTCTTTCACAGATGCTGTTAGCAAAGGAGTCACTGGGCTCCCCTGAGTTCAGCTAAAAAAAAGACAAGGCCTAGGCTGATGCTGGAAGACCTTTTTGAATGCCTCCATAGCCAGCCAAAGAGCTTCTTCTTTGCCCTGTGGATAGCACAAGGCCAAGGACCGAGGCCCATTTCTTGGTTACCAGACTGGAACCAGTGACAAAATGCTTATATGTACTCCAGTCTCACCAATGTACTTCCATCTCACTTTATCGAGGCTCTCCTAAAAG
Organism: Trichosurus vulpecula; assembly: GCF_011100635.1. NCBI lineage: Eukaryota > Metazoa > Chordata > Mammalia > Diprotodontia > Phalangeridae > Trichosurus > Trichosurus vulpecula. Next base: position 193,509,380 of record NC_050576.1, read on the forward strand.
CAAGCTTCTTAGGGTCTCCACGTGGAGAGATGCTGTCCAAGGTACTCTACCTCTGCACATAACTCTCCTTACACTAATAAAAAGCTAGCATTTACACAGTGCTTCTCATGTGCTACCACCTATCTTGGTAGATAGAGCACTGGGCCTGGAGTCAGGAAGACCTGAGTTCAAATCCTGCCTTAGACACCTGCTAGCTGTGTGACCCTGGGAAAGTCATTTAACCTCTGTCTGCCTCAGTTTCTTCAACTGTAAAATGAGGATCATAATAGCACTCACCTTGCAGAGTTATTCAGAAGATCAAATGAGATAATATTTATTAAAAAAAAAAACAAGGGGGCAGCTAAGTGTCACAGTGAATAGAGCACTAGCCCCGGAGTCAGAAGGACCTGAGTTCAAATCCACCCTCAGACACTTGACACTTACTAGCTATATGACCTTGGGTAAGTCACTTAACTCCAATTGCCTTGCTTCCCCCACCCCCCAAAAGAGCACTTAGGACAGTCCCTGGCATAAAGTGAACATGACATAAATATTTATTCCTTCCTTCATTTGACTCTTACAACCCCATAAAGTAGCTGTAACTTACTCCCATTCTGTAGGTGAGGAAACTGAGACAGAGGTTAATTAGACTCTCAGGGTCACCCATCTAGTAATATTTGTACTCAGGTCTTCCTGGCTCCAAGCCAGGCCCTCTCTTTACTGTGCCATGTGATACAACTAGCTGCCTGTGGTACCAGGTCACAGGAAGCAAAAAAGGGTTGAAGAAAGCAGACAAATATCCGGCATAATGCACATGCTTATGTATAATGCAGTATATGAGCATGTGCGCAAACACGGTCTTTCATAATGCTCACAGATACACATGCACACACATGCACAAGCACTCACTCATGCTCACACACGTGTGCACATGTCCATACACACAAGAAAGCATCAAGGCAGTTCAGAGTACACACAAATAGCTGGAAAATCTATCTTCAGTTGCTCAAGTGGCAGAGGAGGAGGAGGAGGAGGAGGAGGAGGAGGGGGAGGGAGGGATCAAATTTCCAGGCAGAGTAGTTGACACCCAGAAAGAACCACAGGAACTAAGGGAACAGGACAAGGAAGGCAGAAGAACAGAACCCAAGCACTGGCAGAAAGGAAAACGTCCTTGACAAGAGCAAGCACCTAACAAATACTGGTTTAATTGAATTGACCCTCCTACTGAGCCAGTTTCCTGTGCCCAGGCCAGTAAGAACCAAACCTAAGGGAGACCAAGGTTAGTCAACGAGCATTTATTAGCCAGCCTGAAGGCTTGCAGGTGGCCAGGCAGTGAGTGCCAAGGCGAGGTAAAGTACACACAATTCCCCAGCAGTTATTTTCCTGACATAATATGTTATTAGGAAGTGACTTATTTCATGAAAATTGAAATTTTCTAAAAACCAAACCCTCCTTTTCAGGAGCCCAGGCATGGGGCATCTTTTATTTTCTCCATCTCTGAACTGAGGTTCAGAATTCTTGATTCTTATATGTTTGAATGGGCATCCATAGGATATCAGTGCTACTACTGAAAAAAAGTAGCTCATGCAATCATAGGTTTGGAGTTATGGTTATAGGTATAGTTCATCTAATCCAACCCATTCATTTTCTAGGAAAAGAAATTGAATCCCAGAGGTGGTCAGTGATTTGCCTAAGGTCCCACAGAGCAGCTGAGCCAGGACATGAACACATGTTCTCTGTCTCCAACATCAGTATCTTTTCCACAGTACCACACGACCTCCTAAATGTGGTTACTCAATCTTGTCTGTGAACCAAACGAATTGTTTCTCCTTGAATCTAATGAATGGACCCCTTGCTTCAGCCCACCCATGTTGTTGTTCAGTCACTTCAGTCGCATCTGACAGTTCGTGACCCCATTGGGGTTTTCTTGGCAAAGATAGTGGAATGGTTTGCCATTTCTTTCTCCAGATCATTTTACAGATGAGGAAACTGAGGCAAACAAAGTGAAGTGACTCATGCAGTGTCACACGGCTACTAAGTGTCAGCCACCCATAGATACAGTTAAGTTTAAGGACACTACAGAAATTTAGGGTAGAAGCTCTATTTGGTAACTTGGAGATGATGCTCAGGGCTCCTCTGAAATCCAGGGCTGGAAAATGCCATGGGTAGGTGGTGTTAGGAAGGTCTGGGCTTGATGAAAGGGCTCTTTGTAGAAGCAGAGAATGGGATCCAGATAAACTCAGCACCCTGTCTTTCCAGGGCAGAATTCATCTTCTCTTTTCAACAGGAGGGTTCACCTTGGCACACTGCCTGATATAGAGCCTGTTAGAATTTTCATTGTGCAGCTACATTCCACCAGGGGCAAAAAGGAATACATATCTTTCTGTATGTACTTATTTTTTCATAGACATCAATCTCTCTCGATTGCTCTCTCTTTCCTCTCTCTGTAATATATGTATATATTCATGAGTGTTTAGAAATATTCACAATGTGCTCCAAATTCTCTTTAAAGGGGCTTAACATCCCCATCTCCCCCCCCCCCAGTCCATTTTCCCCTTGGGAGTAACATGATACCCCAAATAGACTTGAATTTATATTACTGGAACAGACATTTCAAGTGTCCTGGAAGGTCAGCTGCTGAAGAGAAATCACATGGGTAAGAAACAGTGACCAGGGTTGTCACCAGTATATCTAGTGTTGCCAGACATGCCTTTTGAAAAATCCAGGAGAACCTCCCCATCCTTCTGAATCCTTCGTTCTTCTGTTTCCTATTCCTGCTACCCCACCCTACTCCCCCCTCACAAAGAAAAGCATTTATGGAAAATCTAAGAGAAGGATTTAGATTAACCCTTTAAATACTTCCATTGATCTCCAAATCAGAGCATGGGAGAGTGGGGGTGGGAGTGGGGAAGGGATAGACTAAACAACAGATTAAAATATCCTCAGCTCCTTTAACATCACAGATAGGCAGACAGATAGCTACATACATACATACATACACAAATACGTACATACATTCATGCATACATACATGGTTGTTGTCCTTTGCTCTCAGAGAGGACCAAAATGACATCACCATGTTAGAGACAAGTTACAGCATTTCCAACTATGACTGATTAGACCAATATGAGCTTGGAATGCTCTACCACGGGTTGGGCACAAATAGTCCATGTGAACATTTGGTTTGTGCATCTCCCTTTTCTTGTGAGCTACTTAAATTCTGCTTTGCTCATAGAGAATGGTGTAGAGCCCTCTTTGATGAGGGCACACCATGCTGGGCGGTCCTGTGCCAGGGTTTCCTATGTCATGCAATCAATTCCATAGATACACAGATAGCTGCTGGCACTCACTGAGAAGGGGCTCCCTCCTGATGCTTCCTGCAGTTGCCCTTTCCAGCAATTCCACACTTTCATACCTACAACTCATTGGTCACAGTGGGGGAGTCAGAATACTCCTTGTCCCACATTGGTACCATCATATTCTCTCTTTACTGCCATCCCTCAGCAACCACTTTTTCTGCGAGGTCCATGCTATCCAAATCTATCATTCAGTCTGTGTCCTGGTCACAGTTATGTTCTGACCCTCTAGGTCATTCTCTGTCCTTTGTCAATTTAGTGCCTGGCTCACCATTGTTCTCTATATCCTAACTCCTATGCTAATATGAGGAAGTTCAACACACATATTAATGTTCTCTCAAATACTCTAACTTGCCAGTTCCTCAATTCCTATTTTCCTCCATACCCTTCCATCTCCCACAAATGTTCCACTTCCATGTTCATGAATTCTGAAATTCTTTTATTTGATCACGAGCATCCTCCTGGGCAGCTAGGTGGCACAGTGGATAGAGCACCCACCCTGGGATCAAGAGGACCTGGGTTCAAATCCAGCCTCAGACATTTATTAGCTGCGTGACCCTGGGCAAGTCACTTCACCTTGTTTGCCTCTGTTCCTCATCTGTGAAGTGAGCTGGAGAAGTAAATGGCAAACCATTCTGGTATCTTTGCCAAGAAAACCCCAAATGGGGTCATGAAGAGTTGGACACGATGAACAAACAACAGAACAAAAACAAAGAAACCTCCCTGGGGCCTAAAATCTCTATACCCTTCAATCTTTTCTAGGCCATTACCCCTATACTCTTCTTCCTTCCCAATCTTCACTTCCCAACCCTACACTATCCTCTCCTCTCAAAGTCTTCACCCCCTATCATATCCCTACTGCCAATTATGCCTCGCCAACCCCCAGCCCTGGATTACTCCTATCATCTGAATCTTTCATCTTTTTTTATTAAAGGAGGAAGTCAAGAAACTAGAGAATGAGTCTATTGCAAATTGATGTTATTAAATCTCAACTGGTCCCTCAGGGCAGGAAAGCAACCCTTCTACTCCTTTCTAATTGATTTGTTATCTCATTCACCACAGCAGCTGTTGAAAACCTCCTTCTTCTCCCCTTTCTCTTCATCTCAAATCCATCCAACATTATTCTCCATTATCTCATCCTTCACTCCAGTCTCTGATGAAGTGGTCGCCCTTTTCCTTGCCAAGGCCAGCCCTCTGTTTGCAGACTTGTTCCTATTCCCTTCGGTCTTCTCCAGCAGATTACCCGCCCCCATCATGCCCGCCCTTTTCCTCTAATCTGCAATCTCTCTATGTGCTATTTCCTTCCCTACTGTCCTATAAACGTGCCTATGACTCCCTCAGCCTCAAAATATCCTCCTTTGATCCTGCCATCCCCACTAACTATCAACCTAAATCTATCCTTCCCTTCTCTGCTACACTCCCTGAAAAAGTCATCTATACTTACATTGACTCTACTTCTTCTGTTCTAGAATCTGGTTTCTGACCCCATCGTTCAACTAAAATTACTCTTACCAAAGGCACCAATTATCTCTTAACTGTCAAATCTCATGTTATTTTTTCTCATTTTTCATCCTTTTTAATTTTTCTGCAGCATTTGACACTATTTATCACCATATCTGCCAAATACTTTCTTCTCTCTGAGTTTTCTCCTGTTCCTTCTGCCTCTCTGACCACTCTTTCTCAGGCTTCTTTGCTGGGTTATCATCCTTGTCTTGTCCCCCAAATGTGGGTGTCCACCAAGGTTTCATTCTGGACCCTCTTCTCTTCAGTTCTCCTCCCCTCCCCTTTCCTCTCCTTTCCTCTCCTCTCCTCTCCTCTCCTCTCCTCTCATCTCATCTCCTCTCCTGTCCTGTCCTCTCCTCTCCTGTTCTGTCCTCTCCTCTCCTGTTGTGTCCTCTGCTCTCCTGTCCTGTCCTCTCCTCTCCTGTCCTGTCCTCTCCTCTCCTCTCCTCTCCTCTGCTCTTCTCTTCTCTTCTCTTCTCTTCTCTTCTCTTCTCTTCTCTTCTCTTCTCTTCTCTCTATACTCTCTCACTTGGTGATCTCATAAGCTCCAGTGGGTTCAATTATTATCTATATGCTGATGATTGCCATATGTGTGTGTGTGTGTGTGTGTGTGTGTGTGTGTGTGTGTGTGTGTATCCCTAGTCTTTCTCCTGAGCTCTAGGCCCACATTGCCAACTGCCCACTGGACATATCCAATTGCATGTCCCATAAATATCTCAAACCCAACATGCCAAAAACAGAATTCATTATATTTCCCCCATATGACCCCTCTTCTAAAATTCCCCAGGTACTGCTGAGGTGAGGACACTACATCCCCTCCTAGTCTTTTCAGTTTCACAATTTCCTTGACTCCTTACCCTCACCCATCCTACATATCTAATAAGTTACCCAATCCTGTCATTTCTACCTTTACAACATCTTTCATACATGTTCCCTTCTCTCTGCTCTCACATAGCCACAACTCTAGTTCAGGCCTCTTCCCTATCACCTCTTCCCTGGACTGTTGTAAAAGTCTTCTAATAGCAATGATTGAGGCAGAAAGTAGAGTGTGGACTGAGGAAGACTTGAGTTCAAAGCCAACCTCAGACATTTACTGGCTGTGTGACTCTGGGCAAGTCATTTAGCTCTGCTTTCCCCAGTTTGCTTATCTGTAAAGTGGAGACAACAATAGCCCCTACCCCCAAGGATTGTTGTGAGAATAAAATGAGACAGTATTTGTAAAGTTCTTTGCAAACCTTAAAGTGCTATGCAAATACCAACTACTATTCTTATTAGCTTTTATTAATTGGTCTCTTGCTTCATCTCTTTCCACTCTAATTCACCCTCCATAGAGCTGTCAAAATGATTTTCCCAAAGCATTTGTTGTCATTCAGTCAGTTTTCCAGTCATGTATGACTCTTCATGACCTCATTTGGGGTTTTCCTGGAAAAGACACTGTAGGGGTTTGCCATTTCCTTCTCCAGCTCATTTTACAGATGAGGAAACCGAGGCAAACAGGATTAAATGACTTGCCCCAGGTCACACAGCTAGTAAATATCTGAGGCTGGATTTGAACTCAGATATTCCTGCCTCCTGCCCTGGTGCTCTACCCACTGCACCACCTAGCTGCCCTGATGCCGTAAAGCAGGGCTGCACAAAATTCGGCCTGTGGGTCGCATGTGGGCAGCCTGCCTACAAGCGTAGAAAATTACATAAATGCTTTAGTAAAAGATGCCGAGCTACTGCAGAGCTCTCACTAAAATGGCAAATGAAAATATTTTGTCTATTGTTTCAATAAAAACCTAAGGTTGGACACCCCTGCCCTAAAGCAAAAGTCTGTCCGCATCACTCCCTCTCCTCTTCTTCCTGAACTCCAGGGTTCCTTATTACCTCTAGGGTCAAATACAAAGTCCTCTCTTTGGTATTTAAAGCTCTTCACAATCTGGCCCCTTCCTACCTTTCTAGTGTTCTCACGATTTACTCTCCTCCACATACTCTGCAGTCCAGGGATATTGACTTGCTCTTCCTCAGACAGGACCCTCTGTGTACCTTCTCTTTGCATGGGCCATACCCCATTCCTGGAATCTCCTCCCTCCTCACTTTCACCTCTTGATATCTCTGGCTGCTTTCAAGTCTCTGCTTAAGCCCCACCTTCTGCAAGAGTCCCTTTCCAGTCCCCAAGTTCCTTAAACCCTTTCATCTAAGGTTAGCCTCCTTATGTTCCATATCTATCATGTATATACCCATTTACATACATGTTATCTCCCTTATTACTATATAAACTCCTTGAAAGCAAGGGTTATTTTTAGGTTTTTGCCTTTTGTTGTATCCATACAATAGACCCCAAATGAGGTCATGAAGAGTCATACATGACTGAAAAATTACTGAATGACAACAAATGCTTTGGGAAAATCATTTTGACAGCTCTATGGAGGGTGAATTAGAGTGGAGAGAGATGAAGCAAGAGACCAATTAATAAAAGCTAATGATAATGGTAGCTGGTATTTGCATAGCACTTTAAGGTTGGTAAAGTACTTTGCAAGTGCTATCTCATTTTATTCTCACAAGAACTCTGGGAGGTAGGAGCTATTGTTGTCTTCACTTTACAGATAAGCAAACTGAGGAAAACAGAACTAAATGACTTGCCCAGAATTGCACAGCTATTACACAGCACTTAACACAATGCCTGGCATACAATAAGTGCTTAATAAATTTTTGTTTATTGACATTTATTAGAAAAGACTTGTATGTTCAGCATTGTGGAAGGGTTAAAGGGGACAGGGTAGGAAGGAATGAGAAGAAGGAATAAAAGACATGAAAAATAAACCTTTGCCCTCAGTCAGCCTTTTATATAACTAGGTAAACAAGGTAGTATGGATGAAACCAGAGCTATAACTAGGGAAGGACAAATGAGGTTTTGGCCCATGAGAAAATGGTGGTGGGGAGTGGGGAATGTTTCCAGTCCATCATTCAATGAGCACTTATTGACTGCCTACTGTCTACTAGGTACTGTGTTTAGACTCTGGGGACACAAATGTTGTATCACTCTAGTCTTCCCTGCGGCAGTCCTCTGACCTACCTTTCAGTTCTCCACCAGCTCCATGTCTCACAACTTGTCCCCTGCCCCTGAGAGTCCTATTCCTCTCCTAGGTCTCACCTCACCTCATTGCCATGACCCTGTGCCAGACACAAATACCCAGGAATGAGATGAACTGTCTTTTGCATGCTATCTCAACAACTAAATTTACATGAGGAATCAATACCTAGCTTGAGAATAAACTGAAGGAAAATAATGAGGTATGGTGGAGACTTTTCTGGGCCGTGGGAGGAGGCCAAGGGGTCAGTCCTATGGCTGACCCTAACTTGCTGCACAACCTGAGAAAATCACTTCTTTTCTCTGGAACTCATGGTCTTCCTCTGATGGGATGCTTGTTGCTTGTGCTTGGACCCTAATTCTAACATCACATTTCTCCTTAGCTTCTGCTTGAGTGCCTGTGCCTGGACGCCAGTTCTAAAATCACATCTCTCCCTAGCTTCAAAGCATGGGCCCCCAGCAGTTTCTCTCCAGTTCAAGGGCAGCATGCCTTAGCAAAACACTTATCTCTCCTCCTGACACTGTAGCCAGCTGCACCTATAGAATTTATTGGTCTGACTCCTTGTGTATTGCTAATTGGCTGTGCCCTGGGACTTAACAATATTTACTACTTACTGACCTTCTTGATATGAATCCTAGATATAGTCAAATGTATACTCCTTTACATTCATCTTGTCTAACAAGACATTTGATGGAAGCTACCTGGATGTTCCCATTCAGCTGTGACCACTAGTTGACTTAGTGATGTTTCACAGTCAAAAACACACTCCCAGGTAGCCCCGACCTTGGTCTATTTCCCAGTGAACTCTGGGTAAGATACCTAGACAGTAGATACAAAAAGTGCATGTTCCTTTAAGAACTGACCATCCCTTAACCACTCCCTAATCCCACCCCAAAACACCTAATTGACAGGTTTCACCCTCAAATCTCGTATATAAACTTTCCCTGTAGCCCTGTAAGGTTGCAAGTTCCCTAAGAACTCTTGCTCACTGTAAAGCATAATAAATCTTTGCCACCTTGACTTAAAGAATGTTTGAGATTGTGAATTCATTCTGGAGGGCCCCGACCCTCTCCAGTACTAGGGAGACCTTAAGAAGTTAGAGTCTGTAAAAGTGTTCCACCCTCAGGATCCCTTCCTAAGTGGTTAGAGTCCCTAAGGATGGGTAAAACCAATTCGATTCCTGAATCCCTAGGTTTTCCCCCCTCAACACTTCTATAAAGTGAAAGCATTGGTCACGATCTCTAAGGTCCCCTCTATCTCTGACTTTCTATGACTCCACAATTCAACATGTGAGCAAGTATACAGTAGAGTGGTATAGGCTGGGCAACAAAATGCCAAAGGAATTTAAAGAAAAGACCACTAAGTTTGTGGAAGCCAGAACTCTGATATATTTAATAACAAAGCTGATGAATCAAGACATGGATTTTCAGGTGCAGAAGGAAAAGGGTAGGACTTGGAGCCAAAGGGCATGAGTTCTAGTCCTGGCTCTAACACTGACTAGCCATGGGACCATTGGCATATCAATTTCCATTCCTGATTCTGTTTCCTTATTTGTAAAATATGGCTAATAATACCTATCTACCAGATAGTACTGTTCTAAAGAAAGCACTTTGTAAATCTTAGGCTGCTCTATGGAAATTTGTCTTAGTTATTCTATCTTATTAACCAAATCAGTGTGTGCTGAAGCTAGCTCCTAACTACTCTCAAGAGCCAATTGTTAAATTTTCAGTATAAGCATTTATACCTCGGAAATTGTCAAATGCTATAAATCAAGGCTTGATTTTTTTTGTTTTGTTGATTATCTAGACTTAAGAAAGTGATGGAGAAAATGTTAAGAATGTTGTTGTTGTTGTGTTTGCTGTTGTTTTCATCTTATCATTCCCCTGCTCAAAAACTATCAATGGCTCCCTTTTCCCAGAGAGTCAAATGGACACATTTATGGACTGACCTGACTCCAAGAGCAATGGATGATGTTGGAGAACCTGTATTCTAGTCCTAGAAAGTCATTTCACTTTTGGACCTCAGTTTCCTCTTCTATGAAGTGAGATCTGACTCCCTACTAGGTCTAAATAAAGGATCCTATTGTGGCAGCTAGGTGGTGCCATTGTGCATAGTGCCAGTCCTGAAGTCAGGAAGACTCATCATCATGAGTTCAAATCTGGCCTCAGACACTTACTAGCTACATGACCCTGGGAAAGTCACTTTACCCCATTTGCCTCAGTTTCCTCATCTGTAAAATGAGCTGGAGAAAGAAATGTCAAACCACTCCAGTATTTTTGTGAAGAAAACCCTAAATGTGACCAAACAGCAGCATCATGATCCCATCCAACCTTCCCTTCAAGAACCCTCCACTTCAGATTGCTTTTACTCATTCAACCATGAGCAGGACGTGTTCATTCCTTTCTCCACACCCTTGCTAACTTCTTTCCCTCTAGGAATTGCCTTCCTCCCTTTCCACTCATTTGAATCTTAAGCATCCTTCAAGGCCCAACTCAACCCTGATGGCTATGACATACACGGTCAGACCTGTGCTTCAGGCATATATCAATTTGGCATGTACAAGGTAGGTGGATTAGAAAGAGAAGAAACCAGAAACAGGGAGACCAATTAGGAGATTATCTCACTAGTTTAAGTAATGGCTAAGGAGGACCTGAACTAGGGTGGGGGCCATGTGAATAGAGAGGATCGAGAAGATTTGGTAACTGATTTGATAGATGAGGAATAGAGAGTCAGGAGTGACTCTGGGGTTGCAAATATCAAGTTAATTCGCATTTATATTTACTTATATGTATATATGTTATTTTCCCTAATAGACTGTAAGCTCCTTAAGGACAGGGACTTTCCTTTTGCTCTCTCAGTCCTAGCATCTAGCTAGCATAGTGCCTGACATAGTCTGCACTTCATCAATACTTGTTGCCTGGATGAGTCTTTGGAACTATTCATCTTGCTCTACCTACTCCCTTAACCTCCTGTGGAAAAGGCTCTCCTCCTTGACTTCTATATTTCTGTCAATGGCACTATGATTTTCTTAGTCTCCCCCTGAAACTTAATATTTAACATTTCTCTCTCTCTTGCCCCCCAAACCCAAATCAGTTGCCAAATCCTAGTGATTCTTCCTTCTCTGATTGTTCTTATATTATCACTTCCTCTCTGTTCTCACCACCGTATTTCAAGCCCTCATTACCTCTTATCTGGACTATTGAAACAGCCTCCTAAATGGTCTCTTCCACTATACCACCCAATATTTTGAACACCCCAACCTGAAGGGATTTTTCTCTCCTCTGACATAGACTTCCTCATCTGTAAAATGGGGATAAGGAATACCTACTTGTATTACTCTGCTCTGATCATCTCACAGGATTGTCAGCATCAAATGTGATGGTGGGTGTGACATTTGTAAACCTTCAAGTGCTATTCAGATGTCAGATGGTATTAGGGTTATTGCCTCCCAAGTGCTCTGAGCACATCCCCTACAGCAACGATCATGGAGGGGGAGGAGGGACAGGGATGGCCCAGTGGGTGACCTGCACACTAGCTTCTCCTCATAATAGTCAGATGGAACAGACTGTATTTTCCTATCTAGTTGATGAGATAGACTGTCATGTAAGACAGAACCAATAGCCTTGCTCAAATCAAGATCGATGACATCTTTCTCTTCCCGCTGATCTATGAAACCTGTCACTCTATCATAAGGGAGGAAATTAAATTGGCTGGGCACATTTCACTCTTCCCAAAGCCAAATTGGCTGCTACTTGGTATTTGTACTTCCATGTATTGGTTAGTAGATGACTTGGTTTGTAATAGAATTTCCTGGGTATGTATGTAAAAACTGCCCAATTGGTGATTACTAAGGAACATCTTTTTTTTTTTTAAAGCCTGGCATCACATGAAAGGTAACCTGAGATGGAGATAAGAACACAGGCCTGGGGACTGGAAGACCTGGGCTCTACTATGACCCTGCTGTGGGACTTCAGGCAAATCTCTAGCCCTCTTTGAGTCTCAGTATCCTCTTATGAAAATTAAGGAGCCTGGAGGGGAAAAGGGAAGGCTCTCCCACATGGGTATCCACTGACTGCCCTATAGAGTTCCTTGAAATATACCTCTCCTCCCCAGTATACTGAATAATCCTTCCTTCAGAAAAGTATGTAAATAGATTAGCAAATATATCTTTTCTGAAAAGGAACAAAAGTAATCTGTAGACAGTAGTGATATGTATGTATGGTTAATATATGACAAATTTATACATATATTTTATATTTTGCTATATACAATATTTTATAAATACTTGTAAGTATATTATATGTTATTATTACTATTATTGCTACATATCATTATATATGTTATTATATATTATTATTGTTATATAGTATTATATATGTTGTTATATGTGATTATATTATATACATTATTATTACATATAATATGCATAATAAAAAGTAAAACAAGCATACAGTTTAGATTCAGTTCAATTCAAGAGCCATTCCCAAGAGATAAATGAAGAAACATTATTTTTTAAAGAAGAAATTCAAGCTATTAACAACCATATGAAAAATGCTCCAAATCACTAATAATTAGAGAAGTACAAATTAAATCAACTCTTAGGTTCCACCTCATGCCCAACTAGTTGGCAAATTTTGGGAGGGCTATAGGTAAACAGGCACATTAATGTACTATTAGTGGAACTGTGGATTGGTACAGCTATTTTGAAAAGCTATTTGGACCTGTATCTGAAAAGTTATTAAGCATTCCTTCTAAGGTTGCTCTTGGGTACCTTTGGAGATGCTGGGGCCCCAACATAGAAGGACCTTAGCATTGGCAGCCAAAGCAGATGCAAGCCCCATTGCTGCCTTCAGGGGCAATTAGCCAAGATCGCCTCCTTGAGATCTACTTCTGCCTTGACATTTTTTTTTTGAGCCGATGATTCTGCTTTTTTCCCTAAGCTCCAGGGCCTTTCCCTGTCTTCCCAGCTTTCTTGTGGCTCTAAAATGACATATGCTGGCTTTTTAATTTCCCCAGGGGTAGTAAGGCTTTTTTATCCTGTCCATTTGGTAGGCCACTTGTAGACTGACTAGGCTGGCAGGAGGGAAATGTCAAAAAGTGAGCAAAACCAAACCAAAACAAACAGACCCATAACTCCCACCTCCCCTCGGGGGCTTTTCAGGGACTGCTTGGGCAGCACTTGTTTAGAAGATGCTTAGAAGGAATTTCTTCCTCACAGAAACTTAGACAGGCTGGTATCCTGGGGTGCTCTGGGACTCACATGAGATACTGGAAGTAAGCACTTTGCAAACCTTAAAGAACCATATAAATGCCAGTAGTTATTGTTGTTATGATTATCATTATTAAATTATAATTTGCTGATCAGTCCTTTACCTGAGCCTTCCACTACACTCCTGTTGAGCTCAATCAGGCTCTTGAGAAGCACAACCAACCAACCAAAAAAGGATACACACTTTTAAATTTAATCTGCATCATGAATGCTGTCTGAAGTCTAGACAATCAACAAAACAATAAATCAAGCCCTGATTTATACAGGGTGTTCCTAAAGTCTGGACACATAGGCAAAAATGCATATTTTCAAGAAATGAAATGAATGAAATTTTCAACAACATTTTATTTAATTGGAATATTAACAAATAACATCTTCGATATGATTTCCATCATTTGTGATGCGAAGGTTGATGTGCTCTGCAAGATTCACATGAACTCGATGCAATAACTCCACATTGCCGTCAATTTTAACACATTCACTCTTTATATGTTCAATCAAGTGTGTTGCATCTGTGGTTTCCATTGAGTACACCTTCCCTTTTAGCATGCCCCAGGAAAAGAAGTCAAGGGGGCTAAGGTCTGTTAATATTCCAAATATTTCAAAATATGCATTTTTGCCTATGTGTCCAGACTTTAGGGACACCCTGTAGTTTGCTGATTTCTGAGGTGCAGGTTTTTCATGCTGAAAATTTAACAATCAACTGTCACAAGCTAGTTAGAGCTAGCTCTACCACAGCCCTGCTGGTGTCCCTCTTCCTCTTCCCCTATTTGGAATTTATTTGTGCAATTCCAGCTATATTCTTGGATCTCCTAGCAACTACCTTTCTTTTATTTTAATAAACTTATAGTCTTAGGGTTATTATAGATTTATAGGGGTCTTTTAGGCCTTCTAATCCAACTCCTTTATTTTGCCATTGAGGAATCTGAGACCCAGAGAAATTAAGAGACCCCTCTATTTCCTGGGGTTGTTGTGAAGATCAATGAAATAATATATGTAAAGTGCTTTGCAAATAGCATTTATTGAGTGCCTACTGTGTGCCAGAGACTGTGCTCACTGCTTGTTGTTTGATGTATAGTTATGTTCAATTCTTCATGACCCCATTTGGGGTTTTCTTGGCAAAGACACTGGAGTGGTTTGCCATTTCCTTCTCCAGCTCATTTTACAAATGAGGAAACTGAGGCAAACAAGGTAAGTGACTTGCCAAGGGTCACACAGCTAATGGTTTGCCATTTCCTTCTCCAGCTCATTTTCCAAATGAGGAAACTGAGGCAGAAGGGTTAAGTGACTCGCCTAGGGTCACACAGCTATAGTAAATGTCTAAGGCCAGATTTGAACTGAGGAAGTTGAGTTTTCCTGACTCCAGGCTCAGCACTCTATCCACTGTGTTACCTAGCTGCCCCATATGAAGTGCTGAGAATACAAAAAAAGCGCTAGACAGTCCCTGCCCTGCAGAAGCTGACAATCTAATGGGTGAGACATCAAGCAAACACGTACAAACAAGATGAATATGAAACAATCAGGAAATAATGAAGAAAGGAAAGGGCATTCGAATGTAGAAGGGTTGGGAAAAGCTTCTTGTAGAAGATGAGATTTTCATTGGGCTTTAAAGGAAGCCAAAAGGAGGAGATGAGAACGGAGAACACTCCAGGCATGGGGGACCATCAGAGAAACGATCATAGTAGCTAACATTTATAAAGTTCTTGTTATGTGCCAGGCACTATGCTAAGAGCCTTACAACTATTATCTTCACAACAGCCCTGGGAATAGGTGCTCCTATTATGCCCATTTTATAGGTGAGGAAACGGAGGCAGAGGTTAAGTGACTTGTCCAGGGTCACACAGCTATTAAGTGTCTGAGACTGGATTTGAACTCAGGTCTCTCTGACTCCAGACCCAGCCTGCTTTCCATTGTACCACCTACCTGCTCAGAGAAAACACCTGCCTAGACAGCCAAAGAAAATGCCCAAAGCCGAAAGTGTCTTGGCCTCGAAACAACAAAGAGGTCAGTGTCTCTGGTCATGTAGAGGAAAGTAAGATGTAAGAAGACTGGAAAGGAAGAGGGCACTGGATTATAAAGGGCTTTGAGCGGAGGATTTTGTACATCCGTTGTTGCTAGCTATTAGCACTGCCCAGTGTCTCATAGCCTGAGGCAGGATTTTAATTCAAGGGTTTCTGACTCCAAGCTCCACATTCTATCTACTTTGCCAACACCTTTCTCTGGACCCATCCCTCTCCCTCATCCCCTTACTCCATCCCCTCACTCTGGTCCCATGGATGATCTAACCTCTATTGTCCCACCTCCCACACAAATACTATTCACACATCAGTTGAGGTTCAGCCTAGGATTTAGTGGGTTCTGATATGGTTGGTTTTTCTAAGCATGAGGGTTATGGTCAATGCATTATTTCCAGGATCCAATTGATTGGCCCAGGCTAACAACATTTTCTGGATCTGATTAGGGAAAGTCCCCTGCATAACAAATGCTTTCTCTTATTCTGGCTGAAGGCTAATGAATTTATAATGGAAACAAATAGGACCAAGAAGAAAGTTGTTTGTCTTTAGAGCTCTTTAGGCACCACCTAGAAATCAAGTTTACCTTCTGACTCCTGGCTCTACCTCTGGTCAGAAGACCCCTCCAAACTTGGAAACCAAAACAACTCTCAGAAAGTTGCATGTGGCCACTTTCCACCACGTACCTCCCGGGTTGAGAGAATTTGTCCTATGCTGATTTCTTTCAGAGAGACCATATCTTTTGGGATCATATTTTCCATAATTAGCAATTTTTGTGGGGGGGGGGATAATAACACAAAATATGTTAATTAAGGAAAGGGGGGGAGGAGAGGAGACAGTTGTGGGAGCCTGTTGTAAAAGCCAGAAACAAAAGTGCTTATGGAATTTAGAGGACAAGTTCTCTCTTTGTGATGAAGAAAGAGAAAACTTAAGGACTTAGCTCAGAACCATTGGTACTCAGGTGGCTATGTTAATAGGGTATGCATCCCTACCAGATGCCTGATCTTCCAAAGTCAACTGCGACCCTCTGCGTGGGGGTGGGAGCAAAGCAACTGTCACTCCCAGGGCCTAGGCTCTTCTGATCTATTCTGGGAAAGATTATGTTGGGATTTTGTTGTTGTTCAGTCGTTTCAGTCATGTCCAGTTAGGGTTTTCTTTCTTGAAGCTCCACAGAGAGCATTATAGTTCACAGTTCACAGTTTGGGGATGAGAGCAGAAACTCCTCAAATTGGTGCTGACTGAATTCAGATAATTAAGTGAGAGTACAATTAGACACATTTACCCAAATGCGACTAGTGGTACAGTGGATATAGTAGCAGGCCTGGAGTCAGGAAGACCTGAATTCAAATCCTGCTTCATGTACTTACTAGCTGTGTGACCCTGGGCAAGTCACTTAACAGCTGTCTGCCTCAGTTTTCTTATTTATAAAACGGGCATAACACCTTCCTCCCAGGGTTGTTGTGAGGATTAGATGAGAAAATAATTGTAAGGTGCTTAGCGCAGAACCTATATAAAGGTTAGCTATTATTATATTCCTAATTCTAGAAATGTCTCTGAGCTCTCAGTGTCCTATCAAATGGTTCCTCCAGTGAGAGGAAGGGAACAACCATTTATTAAGTGCCTACCATGTGCCAGGCACTGTACTAAGCACTTTACAAATATCATCTCATTTGATCTTCATGACAACCCTGGGACGTAGGTGCTATTATTAACCTCATTTTACAGCTGAGGAAACTGAGGCAGGCAGCTGCTAAGTGACTTGCCCAGGGTCACATAGCTAGTAAGTGCATGAGGCAGGATTTGAATTCAGGTCTTCCTGATTCTAGGCCGGGTATCACCTGACTGACCCAAAGAATCACAAAAATATTCACGTGGCAAAATTGTGATATGAGTGTCTCAAATTCCAGATTAAAAAACAACCACACAAAACTTAGACAGTTTTGAGACAATCCTGAAGTTCCAGAGATGTCCCTTAGTTTGCATACTCTCGATGGTTGGCTAAGTCCATAAGCAATGGCGAACTGTCAGCGGTATCACCATATCCAAAAAGCAATTTAAAAACCAACACTTTATGCAAAGATGACTCCCTCGTAAGCCAGTAAGACCCTTCTTTCAGAGGTTCTCCCCCAAGGCAATTAGTTGATGTTGACCCATGAACCAAACGAAGGACAGAACCAATATCCATAGAGACTGGAATGGTTTTCTGGAAGGATCCAGAAAGAGAAAGATTTGGCCTCTTTAAGAAATAGATTCTGGGGGCAGCTAGGTGGCTCAGTGAGTAGAGCGCCGGCCCTGGAGTCAGAAGGACCTAAGTTCAAATCTGGCCACAGACACTGGACACACTTACGAGCTGTGTGACCTTGGCAAGTCAATTAACTCCAATTGCCTTGCTTTCCCCCCTCTAAAAAAAAACCATAAAAAAAGAAATATATTCTGTTCAAAGGAGAGGACATAGAGAACCATTGAGTCACGTGCTAATACCTCTTTCACGTAGAAAGAAAAGGTCAATCAGGGAAGTGAGTAGGTTGGTAGGAGGGATTAGCAGTCCCCTTGGACTAGCAAATGCATGGATATTCCCTGACTGGATTAAGGAGTACCCAAATTTCTCTTGTACTGGTAGGAGAACAGCAAAGAGATGCAGCCAAAGGTTAAAGGAAGAAGCCACCTGTAGCATGATTTTTTTCCTGGAGAAGTGATTAAAGAATAATAGATTAATTAGCACACAGGTAAAGGGGGTTTTCATTTTCATAATTGAAAGTTGCGGGGGATTTTCAAAAGTTAAAAGGCTTTATGATATTTATATAAAATTAAAAAGTTTTTGCGCAAATAAATCTAATAAAACTAAGATTAAAAGGAAAAGAATTAACTAGGAAAAAAAATCTTGGTGGCAATTTTCTCCAAGAAACGTCTCATTTCCAAGATATGTAAGGAACAGATTCAAATTTATAAGGAAAAGGGCCATTTCCCAATGGATAAATGATAAATATCGTTTCCAAATGAGAAATTGATAAATGATAAACTCATATCTAAGGATATGAATAAACAGTTCTTAAGGTAAGTAATGCAGGCTATTTATAGCCATGAAAAATGTTCCAAACCACTAGTAATTAGAGAAATGCAAATTAAAGCAATTCCGAGATTCCACTTCATAGACATCAGAGTGGCAAAGATGACCCAAAAAGGATAATGGTAAATACTGGGGAGGCTACAGGAAAATTGACACTGTTTGTAGACCTATGAATGGATAGAAATATTCTGGAAACAGTTTGGAATTATCCCCCAAATTTACTAAATAGTTTTGCCCTTTGACCTGGCTATACCACTTCTAGGCCTATACCCCAAAGAGATCAATGAAAGAGGAAAAGGTCCTTTATGTATAAAATTATCTATTGCAGTTCTTTGTGGTGGCAAAAAACTAGAAACAGGATGGAAGGAAGGAAGGAAGGAAGGAAGGAAGGAAGGAAGGAAGGAAGGAAGGAAGGAAGAAAGAAGAGAGGGAAGAAGGAAGAGAGGAAAGGAAGGAGGAACAAAGGAACATGGAAGAAGAAATTTGGGAGACAGACCTCAAGTAGTTCCCCCATTTTACTTATACTGGCATGATTTCCTTCTACGCCTAGCTGGCATTTTGGTATTAGTAGGCTGCTGGGGGAGAAAAGTGGTGTGCTGTGCTAAAAGCTCTTAGCTGCCAAAGCAGAGGGAGATGCCCAATCTCATTAAAAGAACATGCACTGCTAGGGGGAGGGGGAGGGGGAGGGGGGCGGGGGCGGACTGTGGTCAGAAGGCAGGGAGGTCCAAGTAATAAATAGCAGGTCTTGAAATTGGCAATCTCAATGTTCCCTGACAGGGAGCTCGTGTTTCCCTTACCTAGGGCATGCTTTATTAGCTTTCTAATTTCCACCCACTTGCTAACACCCAAATCCTGGGCAGAGCTGGGCCTCACATAGGTCTGTTTAGTATGCAAAGATGCTCTCCTGGCTGCTGGCTGGGGTGCTAAAATGAGAGGAGGATTCTCAGGGCTCCCTAGAGACTGCTGGGCTTTTAAATGTCCGCCCAGGTGGCTCTTCAGCCGCTGTCTCCAGCTGTACCAGCCCCGAAACACAGAACTGAGCCATAGGCTCTCAACCCACAAATGACTGCAGCTTAGTCCTGTGATCAATTGGAACTCCAGGGTATTACACTGATCATACTTAGCAGGGGTCTAGCTAAGATCTAGATCATAGATCTAGAGCTTAAATGGGCCTTCTAATCTAACACCTTCTCCCTCATTCTACAGATGAGGAAACTGAGGCCCAGGGAACAGGTGCTAAGTGGAATTTGAACCCATTCTCATCCTGACTCCGGGGTCTTTCTCCCCTTTCCACTGTATCACCCATCTGATAACCACCCCAGCCTATCACTGTTCTCCGTGCTCTCTCCTCTAGCCCTAAGTCAGAATCAGAAAAACCTCTAAGAATATATGTCTCACGGTATCTTTGAGTCAAAATAGTCAAACACTGAGCTGTCACCGTTAGTTATCACCAGTCTTCATGTTACTAGATTGTATGGACTCTTCTTGTCGTATCATAACTTGCCCACTCTACTGGTAGCTACTGTCTTTATTAAGAGGTGTCAGCATATCAGAATGGTATCTGTTGAGCCTAAGACTGTTGTTGCTTACCACCATTTTATTCCCATCTCTGAGGCTCGAATTAGTGAATTGCAAGTGTCAAATGAACCAACATTTGTGAAAGAGCTTTGAAAATTGTGAAGTGTGCAAAGCCTTTGAAATTTTACCCAATCAAAATTGTCTGTTTTATCTTTGGAGATCCTCTGTCTCTTGTTTGGCCATAAGCAATGGTGAAAGGAATGGTTTCAGAGAAAGTTGTGAAAAATTGAATGAATGGATAGAATGAAGCGAGCAGAACCACGAGAACAATTTACATAATAACATTGCAAGACAAAACTTTTGGAATTCAATGATCAGCCATGACTGCAGAAGCCCCATGATGAAGCAAGCTGCCCACTTCCTGACAGAGGTGATGGACTGAGGAAGCAGAATAATATATACATTTTGGGACATGACCAATGTGAGAATTTGTTTTGCTTGACTAGGCATATTTGTTAAAAGAGTTTTCTTTTTTCTTTTTGTCCCCCTGGTGGGTGGAGGAGGTAGAAGGAAGAGAAAATAAAGGAAAAGGGTAAAGTACAATATAGATGTACCTGTTTTCTATACGTAAGCTATACTAGGCTGCCCCTGAATGCTGTGATTTTTTTAAACACCTTCTGATGTGCTAACAGCCCCTAATGAGGACAGCAGCTACCAGTTAAATAAACAATCTAATTGAGAACTGAAGTGTTAATACAGATACAATCTGTTGATGGAGGAAGGAGTTTACTCTGGCCCCAACTTCCAAGTAGCTGCTGTGGGGTTGATTAAATTCAGGCTAACAGACCAACTCCTCAAGAGTTGAAGGCCAAGGTGTGAGGAGGTGTTCAAGGAGTAGAGTGAGGAAAAGCATTTCAGGGCAAAGCAGATCTCCAGTACTGAGAAGTGTCCAGGACCTCGTCTTGAGCCCAATTACTTTTGATGGTTTAAGTCAGATTGGGGATGAGGGGTGCAGTGAGGTTGGTCCTTGCAAAGTGGTACTCTGTTGAAAAGGTGATGGGTTGGAAAACAGAAAAAGCCAGACCAGATAGGGAGTAAATCTCCTATAGATCTAAGGAGTGACTCTATCTAATTTTCTAAACATAGCACTGAATCCTATGCTTTCAACAGCAAGGAATCCCATCTCCACTCCAGCCCACACTAATTTCTCCTTGTTCTAATGCCTATTGCATTTTTTTTGTCTAGAGTACAAAATTAGTGCCTTATTACACATACTGCCTTATTTTTTACTCGTTTTACTTGGACGCTATAGTAGGAGGCAGGTTCAAGGTAGGCAGGGACTGTGTCATTCAATTGAATTTAACAAATATTTCTATGTGCCCACCTTTGTGCCAGGCTCCATCAGGGATACAAAAGAAGTACAAGAAAGAGGCAGCTTGGAGTAGCGGATAGAGTCCTGGAATTAAAGTCAGAAAAGCCTGAATTTAAGTCCCATTTCTGACATTTATGACCATGGGCAGTCACTTAACTCCCTCCCCAGGCTTGGTTTCCTGAACTGTAAAGTGGAAATACTAATATAATACCTGTAGTACTACCTCAAGGGGGTTTTGTTAGTTCACGTGAGACTATGGATTTAAAGATCCCTGCAAACTTAAAAGCCTGTACAAATGCCAGTTATCTACCCTATCCCTGCTCTCAAGGACCTTATCATCTAGTTATACTTCTGGATCCCCTCCAGTGCCCAGATACTTTATTCCATGTTAATTACTATGCATCCTTGTTGATTGCATAGCCTAGAATATTTTAAACTTATTTTAATAATATTAATTTTAATAATATTAATTTTAATTTGATAATTTTAATTTTTAAGAGTTTTAAGATTCTCTCCCTTCCTCTAGAGGCTCCTACACCCATTGAGAAGGCAAGCAATATGATACCCATTATATATGCAAGATTATGCAAAACAAATTTCCCTATAAACCATATTGCTAAAAAGAAGGAAGAAAGATAGAGTGAAAAAAATTATGCTTCAATCTGCACTCGAAGTTCATCAGTTCTTTCTCTGGAGGTGGATAGCATTTTTAATCCTAAGTCCTTTGGAATTTTTGTGGATCATTGTATTGATCAGAGTAGCTAAGTCTTTCACAGTTGATCGTTGTTACAATATTGCTGTTTCTGTGTATAATTATCTCCTTATTCCGCTCACTTCACTTTGCATCAGTTCACATAAGTCTTCCAATAGTTTTCTGAACCTATCTCCCTTGTTATTTTTTATAACATAATAGCTTTCTATCACAATCATACCACAACTTGTTCAGCCATTCCTATGTGGCCTAGAATTAAGTAGTTACTTGTTAGATTAAAGTCTGTATAGTAGGAAGAGCGCTAGTCTTAGAGTCAGCATCATAGATCTAAACTGAAAGAGAACTGACATGTGGTCCAGTCCCCTCCTTTTAAAGATAAGGAAGGAAGGCCCAGAGAGAGAAATGAATTGTTCAGGTTCATCCAGGTAGCAAGGAACAAAATGGGGGATTCAGACTCAGGAGCTCTGATTTCAAGGTCAGCGCTCTTTCCATTGGACTGCTGAGAACTGTTTTCTAATCCTCGTTTTGTTGCCAATTTATTCTATAACTTGTGATGAATCAATTTCACTCTCTAGGCCTCAGTTTCTTCATCTGTAAAACAAGGACATGCTCTCCCTATTTAGCTCACAGAGTTGTTGGCAACATAAATGAGATAATGCATATGAAACTGAGGGCTTTGAAACACAAAACTTGGTACAGATTTAAGGGATTTGTTTTATCTAAGGATGTTCATCTACCAAGAAGCTCCTTCTCAAACCACTCTGTATTGCTCAGGGAGTTAATATTGACCAGAAATCTGCTGACTCTCTAAATTATACCAAATCTGAAGGGTATTTGCATTTGCTGGAGTAAGCAACAAGCTTCAGATGCATTACTAGCCCAGAGCATTATGAAGAAATTATAAAATATGGGCTGGTAGCTTTGGCAGATAGAGAGGTGCCACCTGGCCTAGGCACAGGGGTTGGGACTGGATAAGCTCTCAGCATCCTTTCTAGCCCAAAGATTCCAAGCTTAAGGGGAAGGAGATCTTCCCTAGGAAGGCTCTCTACTTGCCTAAGGGAAGGATGTTGGGCTAGTCTGGTGTTTTTAATTTTCTTTTCCTTTGACAAGTGCAGGCATTCAAATGTATGAACAAGTGCATAAGAAAAGAAAAGGAGATAAATGAGCATGCAGGCTAGAGCAAGCAAACAACTGGAGATTATATTCCCTGAGGAAAGGGGACTGTCTTTTGTCTTTGTAGCTCAAATGCCTTTGCCCTCAGTAGGAGTTTAATAAATATACTGAACTGAATTGTAAAGGAATGTGTGAGGGGTCTATATTTATTGTTTACCAACCTTACTCCATGCCCGTCCCCCCTAAAAATGTGTGTATTGAGTCAGGAATACCTGAGTTTAAATCCCATCTCAGAGATATACTAGTGATGTGACTCTGAAGAAGATGAACTATTTTGCCTCAGTTTCCTCATCTGTAAAGTAGGGATAATAATAGAATCTACCGTTGTAAATATCAAATGAGATAATGTATGTATGAAATATGTATCAAATGAGATAATGTATGTAAAGCAATTTGCAAACCTTTAATTACTATATAAATGCCAGCAGTAATTGTCATCATCATTATTATTATTTTTAAGCATGAGTCCCTTCATGAGATTTCTTTTCCTCATTCTTTTTGAGATAGTGCATGTAATACTAGACTTAAGAGACAGGAAGACCTGGGTTGAAATCCTGAATCGTGGTCATGGGCAAATCACATATGTTCTCTGAATCTCAGTTTCCCTATTTATAAAATGGAGTTGATGGAATAAAATGGAATGGCTGTTATTTTGGTTCTACCTTTTTTCATTCCGTCATTTTGGTTCGGTTCTACATTTTTCATTCTGTGTTCATTCTTTTCTTGCAACTCTCCAGGAATAGGGACTGTACAACATTCGGCAGCCTATGCCAATGGTAAGCATTGCCCTGTTAACAATAGATTAACAACATTTCTCCAGGCACTTTAAGGTTTGTGAGGTATTTTCTTCCTAACAAACTTGTGGAGTTGGTAGTCAAAGTACTACTGTGTCCACTTTAAAAAAATAAGTAAATAGACACAAGAAAGATGAGGCAGCTTGTCCATAGTAATCCAGCTAGCAAGTATAAGAGCAGGATTCTACGTTCTCCCATAAGGATGATAAAAATCTCTTTTATTTTATTTTAAAGCCCCACTGCTTCATATTAGGTCTTCCATATATGGTATAGTGACATGTGTACTGGATTTGGAGTCAGAAAGAGGTCCTGGGTTGAAACTCTACTTCTTTTTTTCTATTTGATAACATTTTATTAGCACTTACTCAAATTGTTACACATACTAAAAAATAATATTCTATGATGGGTCTCACATTCTGATTGACTTCCCTGTGATTCTTTTTTTAAATTTTTTAAATTTACTTTATTTAATATTTTCAGTTTTCAGCATTGATTTTCACAAGAGTTTGAATTACAAATTTTCTCCCCATTTCTACCTTCCTGCCCACTCCAAGATGGCATATTTCTGGTTGCCCCGTTCCCCAATCAGCCCTCCTTTTTGTCACCCCACTCCCCCCCCATCACCTTTTCCCTTACTTTCTTGTAGGGCAAGATAAATTTCTATACCCCATTGCCTGTATATCTTATTTCCTAGTTGCATGCAAAAACTTTTTTTGAACATCTGTTTTTAAAACTTTGAGTTCCAAATTCTCTCCCCTCTTCCCTCCCCATCCACCCTCCTTAAGAAGGCAAGCAATTCAACATAGGCCACATGCATATCATTATGTAAAACCCTTCCACAATACTCATGTTGTGAAAGACTATATTTTTTTGCTCCTTCCTATCCTATCCCCCTTTATTCAATTTTCTCCCTTGACCCTGTCCCTTTTTGAAAGTGTTTGTTTATGATTACCTCCTCCCCCTATCTGCCCTCACTTATATCGTCCCCCCCTTTTTAATCTCCTTCCTCCTTCTTTCCTGTGGGGTAAGATACCCAATTGAGTATGTATGTTATTCCCTCCTCAGGTCAATTCTGATGAGAGCAAGATTCATTCATTTCCCCTCACCTGTCCCTTCTTCCCTTCCTACAGAACTGCTTTTTCTTGCCACTTTGATGCAAGATAATTTACCCCGTTCTATCTCTCCTTTTCTCCCTCTCTCAATATAGTCCTGTCTCATCCCTTAATTTGATTTTTTTAGATATCATACCTTCATATTCAACTCACCCTGTGCCCTCTGTGTGTGTGTGTGTGTGTGTGTGTGTATTCCCTTCAGTTACCCTAATACTGAGGTCTCATGAATTATACACATCATGTTTCCATGTAGGAATGTAAACAAAACAGTTCCACTTTAGTAAGTCCCTTATGATTTCTCCTTCTTGTTTACCTTTTCTTGCTTTTCTTGATTCTTGTGTTTGAAAGTCAAATTTTCTATTCAGCTCTGGTCTTTTCACTGAGAAAGCTTGAAAGTCCTCTATTTTGTTGAAAATCCATATTTTGCCTTGGAGCATGATACTTAGTTTTGCTGGGTAGGTGATTCTTGGTTTTAATCCTAGCTCCATTGACCTCCAGAATATCGTATTCCAAGCCCTTCGATCCTTTAATGTAGAAGCTGCTAGATCTTGTATTATTCTGATTATGTTTCCACAATACTCAAATTGTTTTTTTCTGGCTGCTTGCAGTATTTTCTCCTTGGTCTGGGAGCTCTGGAATTTGGCAGCAATATTCCTAGGAGTTTTCTTTTTGGGATCTTTTTCAGTAGGTGATCTGTGGATTCTTTCAATTTCTATTTTACCCTCTGGCTCTAGAATATCAGGTCAGTTCTCCTTGATAATTTCTTGAAAGATGATATCTAGGCTCTTTTTTTTGATCATGGCTTTCAGGTAGTCCAATAATTTTAAAATTATCTCTCCTGGATCTATTTTCCAGGTCAGTGGTTTTTCCCATGAGATATTTCACAGTCTTCTATTTTTTCATTCCTTTGGTTCTGTTTTATAATATCTTGATTTCTCATAAAGTCACTAGCTTCCACTTGCTCCAACCTAACTTTTAAGGTAGTATTTTCTTCATTGGTCTTTTGGACCTCCTTTTCTGTTTGGGTAATTCTGCCTTTCAAAGCATTCTTCTCCTCATTGGCTTTTTGGAGCTCTTTTGCCATTTGAGCTAGTCTATTTTTAAGGTGTTATTTTCTTCAGTATTTTTTGTGACTCCTTTAGCAAGTCATTGACTTGTTTTTCATGGTTTTCTCACATCACTCTCATTTCTCTTCCCAATTTTTCCTCCATTTGTCTAACTTGATTTTCCAAATCATTTTTGAGCTCTTCCATGGCCTGAGACCAGTTCATGTTTTTCTTGGAGGCTTTTGATGCAGGCTCTTTGACTTTGTTGACTTCTTCTGGCTATATGTTTTGGTCTTCTTTGTCACCAAAGAAAGATTCCAAAGTTTGAGTCTGAATCTGAGTCCATTTTAGCTGCCTGGCCATGTTCCCAGCCAACTACTTGACCCCTGAGTTTTTCATTGAGGTATGACTGCTTGTAGAGCATAGAGTACTTTGTCCCAAGTGTGTTTTTAGAGCTATTTCTACACAGCAAGCTCTGCCCCACCAGTGCTACTCCTCCCCCAAGAACTGCCAACCTGGACTGTGACACAGATCTAAGCTGGCTCTGCACTCCTGCTCAGATCCGCCACTTAAATCCTCCCACCAGGTGGGCCTGGGGCTGGAGGCAACTACAGCTGTAGCTCTGTAAGCAACCTCAGAGCTGCATCACCTCGGCAGCCCCCGGGGTGGTGGCTGAACCAGGAACTCCTTTCACTCTGTCCCAGCAGCTTTTCCCACTAACCTTCTCTGTTGTCTTTGGTCTTTGTGGGTTGAGAAGTCTAGTAACTGCCACAGCTCGCTGATTCAGGGCGCTAGGGCCTGTTCCACCTGGCTCCTGGTCTGATTGGTCCGGGTGTGGCTCCCCCTGGGCTCTGCTCCTCTCTGATCCCAGTTCCGTGTACCCTGTGTACCCAGTACCCTGAGACCATCCAAGCTGTCCTGGGCTGGAGCCCTGTTTCCCTCTGCTATTTCGTGGGTTCTGCAGTTCTAGAATTTGTTCAGAGCCATTTTTATAGGTGTTTGGAGGGACCTGGGGGGGACCTCACGCAAGTCCCTGCTTTCCAGCAGCCATCTTGGCTCCGCCCCACCCCCGGGTTCAAACTCTACTTCTACCAACATGTGACCTTGGGAAACCTCTCTGGGTCTCAGTTAACTTTTTGTGTAAAATGAGGAGGCTGGACAAGATGTCCTCCAAGGTCTATTTTAGCTCTCAACTTATGGCATAGTTCCATTGACTTAGGGACTTGATCTGTAATTTCATTGGTATAGAGAACTCTCAAAACAGAAAGACAGCTCCCTCTACCAATGCAGGTGAACCTAGCCTCAGAGAATTGCCTAATTAGAGGTTAGGTGTCTTATTCAGGGCCACACAGCCAGAGGTCTCAGAGTCAAGACTTGAACCCAGATCTTCCTGGCTTTAAGATCAGCTTCCTATCCATTATAATATTCTGCCTCTCTCAGACATAGACCCTAAAGTTCAGCACATCTAACCTTTTCGTATTATAGATAGGAAAACGGAAGCCAAGAATGAGGAGGAGATTGCCCAGGGTCTTACAGGGAGAAAGTAACAGTCAAGATCTGAATGTGCTCCCTGATTCCAAATCCATCCTTATTCACTCTCATTTTTTTGTCCCTAGCTATAAGAAAATGGTTATTGATCAAAAAGTATTCATTAAATTCTTAATACACCCAGCACTGTGCTGCTATCCAATCACAAAGTTCGTTCCCTTTGGCTCAGTCCTACCATTCTTACTATAACTTACTTTATGAAACGAAGTCATCAAAAATTTCCCAGAGTCATTCCTGGGGTAACATGACATTAACACAGTCATGCCTGAGTCTTCTTTTCTGAAATCTCCAGAGCTCCAGTCTCTTTAACTTTTCCCTAGGGAACCAAGTCCTTGATCCTGTTTGATCCTGCTCGTGCTCCAGCCCTGGTCCCAGCGCTCAATTACCTAGAATGGAACCAACTCCCCCATTTTCTTCAAGGCAAATTTGAGCCGTCTATGGGAGCATAGAGTATAGCTTTTG
Organism: Trichosurus vulpecula; assembly: GCF_011100635.1. NCBI lineage: Eukaryota > Metazoa > Chordata > Mammalia > Diprotodontia > Phalangeridae > Trichosurus > Trichosurus vulpecula. The sequence goes on from NC_050576.1 coordinate 193,537,377, forward strand.
CATCCCCACCAATTCCTCTTCCCTCTCTCTGCTCCTCCTCCCTTTCACTTAGCAAGCTAGACAACCTTTTCAAATTCCACTTCAGAAAAAGATTGAGCCCTGGGCCTCTGCTTGCTTTTTCTCTGATCTGCCTCTGACAAGTTGCATTTTACCATAAATCCCCTCAATTAGCCCCTGAAAGCAGTTGTGCTGTCGCCTCCTTGATATATGGGGATGGAATTAGCTTAATGTCCCTGGCAACCGTTCTCTCCAACTAAAAATAGTTGGTGTACGAGCTGTGTATTCACCTTCCTCTCTCTGTATCAGCTGTACACTGGCACCTGGGGCAGGGGGAGTTTTATCACCCCCAGGCTTAGTCCTGCTGAGGAAGAAGGGTATAGAGGGTTAATCTCAGATTCCAAATGTAGCTTACAAGCGATAGGTAGAGAGGAAACATGGAGAAAGGCTTTGGTTTGAGAGTAAGGGGGAAGAAGGGAGCTAGTTGGAGCAAGCCATAATCAGGCCTGCCCACATAAGTAAGTAGGCTGTTGGTCTGGTACCTGACACTCCACTATTATAGATGCATTATTAGGCTAGAGTAGAAATATCACTTGGGCTAAGAGTCTGAACTCCAGGCTTACTTCAGTCACTCACCAGCAGTGACCTCTTCTCTGATATGCTCAGGTATAAATGTTCTCTCCTCAAATGTCTCATACTTCTCTGTTGGGAAGCTCCCCAGAAAGTTACTATCCTCTGATTCCTATTGTAAATAAAGAATGGCAGATTCTCAAAAGGGTCAAAAGGGACCTCAGGGGCCCTTTATTTCAGCCTCCATCAAAACATCCCTAATAAATGATTGTTTAAACACCCCCAGTGATGGGGAACTCATTACCTTTCGAGGCAACTCCTTCCATTAGGACAACTCTAAATGACAGAACCTTTCTTTGCCTTTTATTATGCCAAAATCTGCCTCTCTGTAACACATTCTCCTAACTCCGAGCTCTGCCCTCTGGGGCCAAAGAAAACCAATTTAACTCCTTAAACATCCTTTAAATACTTGAAAGCGCTATCCTATCCTCCTCCTACCCAAAGTCTTTTTTTTTCTTCAAGCTAATCACCCCTAGTTCTTTCAACCAATCCTTGTTTCATTCGCCCCTCACCATTCTATATGTTCTTTTTTACTTGTGAGTATGTTATTTTATTCACCCCTCCCATGGGATGGTAAGCTTCTAGTGCAGACATCCTGGCCTCTTTTGTATATTATAGATCCCTTCAGCAGTCTGGTGAAGCCTATGAATCCTGTTATTCTCACAATCATGTTTTTAATTTCATTAAATAAAATACATAGAATTACAAAGGAAACAATTATGTTGGAACATAGTTATCAAAAATATTTTTTTCCAAACAAGTTTATTAACCCCTGTTTTAGGGCAACATACTGTATCTGATTTCATCTTTAGTATCGTCAAGACCTAATACGGTGCTGTGCACATAGTAGCCTCTCAAAAAATTTAGATTAAATTGAAATTTCTTGTTGACAAATCATTTTACTTCCTTGGACCCCAGTCTCCTCATATGAGAAAATGAATGAGTTGGAAAAGGGAGGCTTTATCTTTTTTCCCCAGTCACCCTATTATACTATGAAACTAGATGAGATGGCCTTGGGGGTCCTATCCAACTTTCTTTGGCTTATGGCTTCTTCACTCATGTTAAAATGCAAATTGTCTGGGGAAACATGTCTCCATAATCTTCATTAGTCATTTCTACTTTAGTATGAATGAATTCCCCTTCCAGAGTCTGGCTCAATAGGTCACAGAAGTGACCCTGAGTTCTCTAAAACTATCGAAGTGGCACAGACTAAGGCAGAGCCTACCAATCTGGAAAGGCTTTGAATATCGTCCCATTCCTGAGCTGTGGATCTGTTTAGCTAAGTGTGTTTGTCGTCAGCCTCCAGCTCATTGGCAATCTGGGCAAGTTCCATGGAGAATATAACTCAATCTTATTTAGGTCTCTCCATTCCTGTCTTCTCCTATGAAGTGGCAGGGGGAGGTCGGGAAGAACTGGCATTTCTCTACAAAGGAAAAGATGAGAGATGGCTGAGCAGCAGAAATGAGTAATTTTGACACAGCTTCTGCTGAGTTAATATCACAGGCAGCACTGCTCAGGGATGCCAGCAATCCATGTTTAGCCTTCAGGCTTCCCCTCCCCCCTCTGTCCCCACTCACACTCATCCGGAGCTGCCTTCACAGGGAGTGGGCTCTGAAACCCCTGCGATCTTCACCGGCAATCTGTCACTCACAGTTACTGAAGAGAACACTGAGGTCCATGTGGACAATCAAGCCACAGCCCTGTGATTAATAGAGAGCTGAGAAAGAGAAGACTCAGCGGGGGTGGGGGGAGCAGAGGGAAAGAGAATGATTTGAGAGGCAGCATGATACAGCTGGAATGAGTTCTGATTGAAAATCAGAGGCTCTGCCACTTCCAACCTGTGTGGCCTCATGGAAGTTATTAACTTCTCTGGCCTCAGTTCCCTCATCTGTAAAATTGGGGGGGCGGTGTTGGACTAGATAACCTCAAAGGTTGATTTCAACTCTAAATCTGTGATTCTATGACTTCAGTTTGCAGATGTTTATCAAGTAGTAGAAGAAAAAAATGTCATCTCTATGGCTCCGGAAGGCAGAATTTGGACCAGTGGGGAGAAGTTGCAGAGAGACAAATTTTGGTACAATATAAAGAACTTTCCAAATAGTTGGAACCATGCAACAGTGGAATGTGTAGTCTCCTTTGTTAGGTGCTGACATAGCAGCATCCTGTCACTTGAGGTATTAAAGCACAGACATTTAAACACTTGTTAAAATACTGTAAAAGGAAGGAAGGAAAAGAGAGAGAAAAGAATAAAGGAAAGAAGGAAGGAAGGAAGGAAAAGAGAGAGAAAGGAATGAAGGAAAGAAGGAAGAAAGGAAGGAAGGAAAGAAGGAAGGAAGGAAAAGAGAGAGAAAAGAATAAAGGAAAGAAGGAAGGAAGGAAGGAAAAGAGAGAGAAAGGAATGAAAGAAAGAAGGAAGGAAGGAAGGAAAGAAGAAAGGAAGGAAGGAAGGAAGGAAGGAAAGAAATTTACATGATAACTTTGTTGTATAGTTAAAAGGAATAGCAAGTTGTCTGTCGTAGATTTGCAGTTTCATGTGCAATCATCTTTTTCATTATACTATGGAGATGCTTGCTTTATTCCACAAACTAAAAATAAAATTAATTAATTAAAACAATTAAGACACTATAGAAGGAATCTCTGTATTAGATAAGGTTAGAACAAGTTGGTTTCTATATTTATTCTTGGGCTCTTGTGAGTTCTTTCCATCTTGCACATTTTCTGTGGCAGAAGAAATAAAAATCCATTCCATTAAAACAACGACAACATTTGGAATTTATATAGGGCTTTAAAGTTCATAAATTACTAATTGTTTGTAAAGTGCTTTATATACATCTCATTTAAAATGACAAGGTCAGGGGCATCTAGGTCACACAGTGGATAGAGCACCAGCCCTGGAGTTAGGAGGACCTAACAAATCCTTCGAATCTGACCTTAGACATTTACTAGCTTGCCTCAGAAAGAAAAAGATCAGGTCTCTAACCACTGTACCATGTTGCCTCTCCAGCAAGAATCACAGCACAATAAAAAATAGAGAGGAGAGTATGTTGCTGTTGTTTATCCTTCGTTTTCAAAGAGGACCAATGACATCACGGAGTGATGCCTTGACTTGCACATGAATTGGATTTAAGTGAAGCAGAGTTGCCCAAAGTCACCAGCCTCACTCTCTCTTCCAGTCATCAAAGTCCAGTGGCAGGACAAAAGTCAAGGTGACAGGAGATGGCCCAGGGTGCAGTGGATGGCCTTGGCATCTTCAGTGTCTGACCAATCTCTAAGCACTCCATAGTGACTGCTTCAGCTGCCTTCATGGCCATTGGAACAAATTATTTTCAAGCACCTATTCTGCCTGGGGAAGTCTTCACATGCTTGCAGTAGACAGCCCTTAATTCGCCAATGAGTTTGAGCCTGTCTGCTCTGGTTTAATCCATCTGCCAAGATGGTTTGACCAGGGTGTGGCCACCGCCCCTGCTACAGCTTCTTGGAGCCACTGGTGAGAGGGGGATATACAGGAAACAGTAAAGAGCTTGGCATAGCTAAAACCAAGGGACTGGGATAGGATAGCAAGAGATCAGTTTGGAGAAGATATAAGCAGTGAATTGATGAAAGACCTTAAATGCCATCATAGACTTGGAGTTTGAAGAGACTCAGAGGTCATTTGGATCAACTCCTTCATGTTACAGATGAGGAAACTGAGGTCCAGATGGGTTTAGCAACTTGCCCAAGGTCATACAAATAGGAAGTGGCAGAGCTGGGATTGGAAACCAGGTCATTTTATTCCAAAACCAGTATTCTTTCCCATTCTATCACTGGAGTTTGGATGGGAGAAGGATCAGCATAGATAGTGAATTAATAATAACACATTTGTATAGTATCTTAAAATTTACAAAGTATTTTCCTTTTACCTCATCTGTAAAATGGAACTACTTTTCAGTAGTACATGTGTTATAAATCCTTGGTCAAGAGATTCTCTTTCATTGCTAATGAGCTGTCGGCAGCTCTGGTCAGTACTCCTTTCCCTTACTGCGTGCCTAGGAGTAACTGGACATCGTCCAGCTCAGCCATGAGTCTGGCCAGATGGCAGCCGAAAGGAGCCAATGAGCCAGGACTAAGCCTGTTCCAGAAAACCCATTTTGCAGATGAGAAAACTGAGGAGTATTGAGGTAAAGTGATTTGTCTAAGGCTAGACAACTAGAATGCATTAGAGCTAGGATCTGAACTCAGATATCCTAATTCAAGGACCCCTTTACACTGTACAACACTGTCTCTGGGGCTGATACATAGAAGCCTAGTTGAAGGGTCTTTAGAAGATCATTTAATCCAACCCAGATGAGAAGACTGAGGACAAGAGAGTTGAAATGGCTTTCCCCAGCAATAAGTAGCAGTGCTCAGATATAAACACCATTCCTCTTCCTCTGAATACAATTCTAGTTTTTGTTTCAGTCATGCCTGACTATTCATGATCCCATTTGGGGTTTTCTTGGCAAAGATACTGGAGAGGTTTGCCATTCCCTTCTCCAGCTCATTTTACAGATGAGGAAACTGAGGCAAACAGGGTGAAGTGGCTTGGCCAGGCTCACACAGCAAGTAAGTGTCTGAGGCCAGATTTGAACTCAGAAAGTTTAATCTTCTTGACTCAAGACCCAGCGCTCTCATCCACTGTGCCACCTCCCCTACAATTTCTGTCGTCATTTTCAACTTATGCCATCTTGCCTCTCTCAAGTAACATCTTAAGCAATGGTGTCTTAATGTAGTGAAAAGACAGTGGACCCAAAGCCAGCCAGCCTTATCAGACATCTGGAGGGAAGTGTGAGTGTATAGGGGGAGGAGGGAGCAGAGAGGTGCGGTCAAGGGGTTTTCTTTTGTCACTAATAAGCTGATGAGCAGCTCTGGTCAGCACTCCTCTCCCTTATTGTGTGCCTGGGAGTAACTGGACCCCTTCCAGCTCAGCCACATGAGTTTGGCCAGATGGCAGCTGAAAGGAGCCAATGAGCCAGGCCTGAGCCTGTTCCAGAAAACCCAGGCAGTGGATATCATCAGACTCATGATGGCTAGAGCAGTGGCCTCAGAGGGCCTAGGAACTATATAGGGTGGGAGGAAACAGCCTAGGCAGCAGAACTCAAGGTTGCCCCTAGCAAGGAGAGAGCAGAGAAAGAGCCCTGAACATGGTGAAAGTCAGTACACCAGTCTAACTCTGACTCTACCACCAACTCCTTATGAGATCTTGCTTAGTGTAAAGAATGCTAGGCTTGGAATCGGGAGAGACCTGGATTCAAATCCTTCCTCTGATGCTAACTAGGGTGCTTGGTTGGTTGGTTGGTTGGTTGTTGTCCTTTGTTCTTGAAGAAGTCCAAGATGACATCACTATACTGGGGTCAAGGTAGAATGTGTCTGACTGTGGCTGATCAGACCAATACGAGCTTGGAAGGTTCTACCAGAGGTCAGTCACAAATAGTCCATACGAGTATTTGGAGTGGAGATGTCTCTAAATTTGTGCCTCTCACATTTCTAACTAAGTGACCATGAGCAAACCACCATCCTCTATGAACCTCAGTTTCTTCATTAGTAAAATAGAGATTTTTAATGTTTTTAATGTAATATTTTTACATTTTTAAGTGTAAAATGCAAAAAAAAATTTAAAAATAAATTTTACATTTTTTTTTACAATTTTAAGCCTTTTTAATGTAATATCTATCTCATAGGCTAATTATGAAGATCAAGTGCAATCATAGGGACCATAACTTCTTTGAAATCTGGTAACTATTTTGTTTTTCTATTTATAAACCCAACATTTATTACAGCATTGCATATTGGTACCTGTGATTTCATTTGTGTAGGGAACTTCCCAGTGAGAAAAGTCCCTTTACCAATGCACTTCTGTCTGCCTCAGTTTCCTCAACTGTAAAATGGGGATAACAATAGCAGCTACTTGCCAAGATTGTCATGAGGATCAAATGAGATGATACTTGGGAAGCACTTAGCACAGTGTCTGGCACATAGTAGGCACTTAATAAATGCTTGTTCCTTTTCCACCTCCTTAACCCCCTAGAATCACCTCTCGACTCCCCAGAATCAAGTTAGAGTTAAGTAGGAAGAAGAGAGGAATACCAGTTACTTTGGGGCTTTGGGGATTCCTTGGGGTCAGCGTCCCTTGAGTCTGCTACTGCTACTATACTGTGACCTTCCAGTGTGTATCCTGGGAGTGCAGGTTAGGGGCCTAGCTAGATATTGTGAGCTCTCAGCCATCAGGACCGCACAATCCCAGGGTAGGTGTTCCAGAGCTCAGTGGTTTGCTTCATCCAGGGCGTGGTCTCTTAAAGTCCTATTAGGAAGATTCAGCAGTTTTGGGGTGGCATAACAGCAAGACAGTGAAGCTGAAGCTTGGTCAGGGGTCTGGGTTTAAGGTCAGTATGGGCGAGTCTCAGAGGAGAGTCTAAAAAAGGGTGGGCAACACCAAGTGAGTAATGACAGAACACGTCATGGGATATGAGCATACTGGTATGTGACTATGCTGTGAGACAATAAGTATCAAGAATTCAGAGAAACTTTGGAAGACGTCTATGAACTGATACAAAGTAAAGTAAGCAAATCAAGACAACCGTTTATATAATGATCAAAATAACTTCAATGAAAATAACAGTGAAAGACACCTGATCACTACAGTGACCAAGCTTGTTACCGGTGGAGCGATGATGAGGTTTATGTACCTCTGCTGGACAGAGTTCAGGGATGTCAGGTATAGGAGGAGGCATACATGGTCAAACATGGCCAATGAGCTGGTTTGTTTTGCCTAATTATGGTTGTTGTTTAGTTGATTAGTTGTGTCCAACTCTCAATGACCCCATTTGGGTTCTTCTTAGCAAACATACCGGAGTAGTTTGCCATTTCATTCTCTAGTTCATTTTATAGGTGAGGAACTGATGCTAACAGGGTGAAGTGACTTGCCCAGGGTCACACAGCTGGTAAGTGTATGAGGCCAGATTTGAACTCAGGTCCTTTCCACTCCAGGCCCAGCTTTCTATCCACTGCACCACCTAGTTGCTTAACTTCTTTGTTACAAAGGAGAATTCTATTGGGGTAAGGGAAGGGGGAATATATACTGTGGAAGAAGATAACTCACAACTCCAGGTATTTCAGGCCATGAGAGTCCTTCCTTTCTTTGTTGAGTCCTCGTACAGTTGTTCCTTATGTATATTATCTCTGCTGAGTAGGTTGATTAGGTGGACTTCCCGGATCTGCTCTTTTCTTGAATCTGTAGCTGGCTCACTTCTCTGCTTCAAGGGGTCACACTCCTTGAATCCGCCTCCTCCAACAGGTGATTGTCTCTCCATATCCATGTTTTGGTTCCTGGCTTCTAGCTGTCCAGTAGCTCTGATGACATGGTCAATGGGAATAGAGAGGAAGAGGGAAAATCCCTTTTCCAACTTACTAGCCTCTGGCAAAGGCAAAGGGGTCTCCTCCACAGCTGCTTCCCATTCTCCAAATCATACTAGAATTTATCCACTCTTAGATGGCTTGCTTCTTTTATATATAAACCTAAAGGGCAAAACTAATTCTCTTAGCCAATCACAAGATATTTCCTATGTGGTTTCTGTTGCCTTCATCCATTGCCCAAGGCCCTATAATCTTCTCAAATTGATTAATGAACTGACATATTGTTGTGGGATTGTAAGAAAACTCCTTAGCCCATCTTTTACACATCGTGACTACATTCTGGGCCTTCTGTGACTATACCAACTGAGCTGTCAAGGAGGACTTTGTCACATTGGCAACTCTATCAGAATTGTTAGGGATTTGTTCATCCAACCATCCATCCATCCATCCATCCATCCACTAATTCATCCATCTATCCATCCACACATAAATACATATATACATTCATCCATCCATACAGCCAATCAGGGTCTCTTTGCCTGGATCTAGAATTCAGGTTCTAGGTTTCATACTCAATTGCATACAATAAGCATTTATTGAGAGCCTTCTGTGTACTCTATCTTGTGCTAAACACTAAGAGAGATTTAAAAAAACTAGAAAACAAGGTCCCTAAATGCCCTAAGAGGAAGTAAGGGAAGACCTCTGAACTTGGAGATCAAAAATACTAGATTCCAAAAAAAATTAAATTAAAAAATAATTTTAAAAATTAAAAAAAAATTTAAAACCCAAAATGAAACAAAAAGGGGCAGCTAGGTGGCACAGTGAATAGAGCATCAGCCCTAGAGTCAAGAGGACTGGAGTTCAAATCCAGCCTCAGACACTTGACACTTACTAGCTGTGTGACCTTGGGCAAGTCACTAAACCCCAATTCCCTTACCTTCCCCCCTCCAAAAAAAGCTAGGTTCCATTGCAAGCTCTACTACTCGAAACCTAGTGTGATGGAAAGAGCACAGAATTCAAAATCAGAAGAACTGGGCTTTGGTTTTTGTTCTATCACCTGTCAGCTGTGTGATCTTGGCAAGGCACTGAGCTTTTTTTGAGCCTCAGTTTGCTCACCTTTAAAATAGGTATAATACTTGTATTCTCCATTTCCCAGGGTTCTTGCAGGTAAAACATTTGCTGAATTTAATTGAATTCACTGCTACATACACATAGCCTAGTGTAGCCCCTCGGTTCACAGGCTTGTGCCTGGAAAGCATTGTCATAAGAGAAGCCAGATTCTAGAAATGACCAGATAGACTCTGTCCTAGAGTTCACTAGTGTGGTAATATCTTTTTGAACTTAAATTTCTAGGACTTGTGGGAGAGAGAAGCCAGAAAAATTAGAGCTTGTCTTCCATATTGGATACTACGTGAAAAGAATGGCAGGCAGGGTTAAGAGGAGAATTTGCTCTCTGGATATGATTTGCCTCTCCCACTTCCTCTGAGAATTTCATTGGTTACCATTGCTGGAGGGTGATAACTGGAAAGTGTGGGACATTTACTATCTTCCCCACTCTGCCTCCAGTCATTTTGGATAGGAATGAATAGAAGAAGAGAGGTCTGGGCCCCTTGCTCCTAGCCAAAAGCAGCCAAAGCTGGTTCTTATTGTATATACTGTAATTTAGTTTTTGTCCCCTTATATTTTCATGTGCTACTTATGTCTGATTACAAACAACAAAAATCCAAGTGGCTGCTGAATCCTTGTTTTGGTGTGATTCATGATGGTAGCAGATAGAGATTTGGGAAGAAACTTTGACCCTTTGAAAGGGATGGATGACATTATCTCTGCTTCACTGTGAGCTGATGTGTGGGGAGTGGGGTGGGGGGAGTGGACACTGATCCCATTTGGATTCCCCACAAGTAAGAGAGAGGTGCCATAATCATTCTCCTAGGCAAACACAGGTGTCTCATAAACAGATGTGTATGAATGCACATGTGCATATATGCATGTGTAAATGTACATATATATGTATATATATATATATATGTGTGTGTGTGTGTGTGTGTGTGTGTGTGTGTGTGTGTGTGTGTGTACGTATGGGATCCATTCCTGCGAGCATGCACAGGAAACCCAGGTGGATGCTTGGTAAGTCTGTTTACAATGATGTGGAATGGAGGGGTGAGTGAAAAGTCTCTTGATTTGTTCCTGAGCCAGAACTAAGTATTCTCAGATAGTTCTGGATTTGCTCAATAAAAGGGAAAAGAGGGCTTAATTTGGCTAGTTTTCCGTCATTTCAGTCACATCTAACTCTTTGTGACCCCGTGTGGAGTTTTCTTGGCAGAGATACTGGAGCGGTTTGCCATTTCCTTCTCCAAATCATTTTATAGTTGAGGAAACTGAGGCAAACAGGGTGAAGTGACTGGCCAGGATCATACAGCTAGTAAGTGTCTGATGCTGGATTTGAACTCAGGTCTTCCTGACCCCAGGGGTATATCCACTGTGCCTCCTAGCTGCCTCTACGTGGTATTTTTGTTATCTCCATCTATGTGTATATGTTGCATCCCCCCCACAGTAGATTTGAACTCAGGAAGACAAGTCTTCCTGACTCCAGGCCTGGAATTCTATCCACTGCATCAACTAGGTGCCCCCTAATTTGTAACTTTGGCTAGTTACTAACTTTTACATGCACGCCAAGTTCTGGCTCAGCAACCAATAGAAAGACTTTTTTTCTCAAACGAACAGGAAGCAATCAGTTGAATACCTGAGCATCTGAAGTGGAGAGGCAGGCCCCTCCTTTCCACAGTGTCATGACCTTCTAGAAGCAGGCTCACCAAACATCTATGAGGGTCACCTGTGTATGCTCCCAGGATTGAACCCTCATTGGCCAATCCCCCACCATTAGAAACACATGCACGTTCACCTTTATACATGTGAATGTAGATATGTTTGTATGTGTTTGTGTGTGTATGTGTGTGCAGCCCTAGACCTAACGTAGATAAGTCCTTCAGGCAAACACAATACTAGTTAGTAACAGCCTCTTGTGGGGTCCTGGAACTCTATGGAGAGACATCTTTGATTACTAGCTGGGTCATGCTTCTTCTAATCTCAACTCTAGAAGATTATAATTTAATGAAGATGTCAAAGGTGGTAAAAAAAAATTTTAAGTGCTTAATGAACTTTTGTATAGCAGAAATAATACAAGAATGAACAGTCAGAAATCCCAGATTCTTGTCCTAGTTCAGGCATTCCCTTTGTGATCTTGGTCAAGGGTCATAGTCCTGAAACTCTGGAGCCTATGGCCCTGAGACCCACAAATCTCCCTTGCAGTTTGCTACTTTTACTTTGGGCACTGGGCTTGCCCTCTCTGCCTGCCTAACACCCTTGCCTTTGAATTTCCTAGAAACTTATAAAACCCATGCTTGTACTCCCTATTTACAGAGGGTTTCTGTGAGGATCACTTGAGATTAATGTCAATGTAAGCAAACTCTTGATGGGGGAGGCAGGGGGGAAAGGAGATTTTTCCCACCCAGAGGTCCCAGCTCAGGCTCAGACCTAGTTTTATCCTGGGGGACCCTGGCCTTTAAAAAAGTACATCAGGCTCTTCCTCATACTCACCAACCCAAAGCTCTGGAGGGAAAAACTCTTAAAACTCTAGTTTGGCTCATATGTAGGTTAGCAAAAGAGATTAGCAGATTCCCTTCTTGATTCAGCGTACAAAGTAGTGATGTCCTCTCTGCCCAGCCTCAATCGAATTCTGCAGAGAGGCTGCCTGAGTCCCAAAAGTCTTGAGAGAAGGGAGGAGAGAGATATAGTGGAAATGATCTTTCCTTGTAAAGACTATGGTCAGCAGTTCTTCCTGCACTGTGGCCAATCATTTTCAGCATGGTTCCTCCATCATGGGATTCAAAGGATCAACCATAGCCGTCAGCAATGACCAGGAACATGTGTTGTGGCTAGCCAAGAAAACTAAAGCAACTCCATTTTTGTCTGTAGTTCCTCTATCTTGCCCTGACCCTGTTTGTATTACAACCCCAACTCTGTCTACTATCTTCCTTACTGCCCAAACAGCAAGGAGAGGCCAATCTATCAGGGTGGGTTTGCAAGAGATAGCTAACCTTTCCTGTTACTGTACCCAGCAACGGACTCTGTTTAATCAAGGAATACAATATCCCCTATTCCTACCCTGGAAGCCCCCAGTGACAGGCCCTGTCCAATCCAGAGGTATCTCATACCCAATTCACCTCCTGCCTCTCCTTCAGAGAGTGGGAGTGGGGTCCCTTGGCGGCAAATACAACAAATCTTGTTGGTTCCTAAATTTCTACTTTAGGGTTTGGTTTTGATTTTGGTTCTGTTTCTAGTTTCTTCTGGCACAGGCAATTTTACTGACAATATCATTGGACACGGCCTTATTGTGGGGCCATCAAAGAGGTCAAGGATACATATCCAACTCCCTGGAAAATGCTTCATCCAGAGCATACATGGAACAAGAAGTAGCCTTAGCACTTGTTCAACTCCATAAAAAGTACTCCAAAGAGCAAATGGAGGGAAGAGCTCCTTTGATGACCTCAGGGTATCTGCAAATCGTACCCTTTAAATGCTACATAAATGTCAATAATTATTATTAATGTGTATGACTACAGATTAGACTAGAGAAGTGCTGAGACGTTCACCATGAGAGGACTGGATACCAAATGACTTTTTTTTGCAATTCATGAAAATTGTCCACTAAGAAAATATGAAGGGAAAGCTAGGAGAGTCCACACAATCTGCACAACTAGGAGTGTACACACTAATGAATCTTGGACAATTTGAAGCATTCAATTTGAATTCTCTGTGCTTTTTCATAGGATTCAGAACACGAAGACACTTCAGAGAAGAACATCGAGCCCAAACACCTCATATAGAGGGATAAATTGAGGCTTAGAGGAGAGGAGGTCACTCGTCCAAAACTATAGGGAGTAGCCAAGCTGGGATTCGAATTCAGGTCTTTGAATTCCAAATCTGAAGCTCTGTCCAATGTACCAGGCTGCCCATGTTGATATGAAAGCTTTGGAGACAGTAATATGGGTTAACCTAGTAGTACTTCCTGGAGAATCATGACTCTAGGGTTAGCTAATTATACTCTACACTGTCTTATACACTTGAGTCCCTCATTCTTCTCCCAGTCCCAAACTTGTCCTATCACTGCTCATCTCTCACCAAACTTCAGTCTGAATGACTCTCACCATTCATCTCCTCTACTCCTACTCCCATGCTGCTGAATAGAGCTGGAAGAAGTCACACAACTGCCCTGACTTTGTGCCTTATAAATTCATGTTATTCAAATTCAACTGAGCCCTCACTACAGCAAGGCAATCCTTTAATTCCTCTGTAATTGATTCCCTATCTCATTACCCAGAGAAGCTATTCCAAACTTTGTCTTCCTTCCTTATTCTATGTCTGCTGGGCTGGTTTCCCTTTAAGGGAGCTGTGAGGCTGTTCTCAAGACCATCATTGGAAAGGCTTCCTTGCTAGCTAAGACATAAAAGGCCTATAGCATAGGCCTTATTCTATGGTAAGTTTGTGTTGGACATTTCTGCAGAAATCTCATTGCCTTGTGGGAATAGCTTTCCAAACCAGAGTGGCCAGTTGTCTTGGGGAATGTGGAGGTGGAATAGCCATTTGATCTGAATTTTCTATTGTTTTTAACCTTAGGAATTGTATCCTTTTACCTTTGTTGTTAGCAAAGTCTCTTCTTTGCTACATTTTATGGTCCATGAGTGTTTTATTGCATTTTAACCTCAAACCTGAATCACTAGACTGGCCTGAGTTAAGACTGACCCAGAATATTTAAGGGGTTGTTTGTAGTTAAATTAATTCTTTGTTAAATTCGATTCAGTTTGCAATTAAATTCACTTTGTAGTTAAATTCATTGTTGAAGTGGGGAGAAGAAGATGTGAAAGACGTAGAATCTTTAGTGACCGGAGGGCCAAGATAGAAGATTCTGGTATCTTGTGGTCTCGGTGTTCTTAGGGGTATGTAGGAGTCTTCTCAGTGGGATAGAGGGGAAACGTTCTTTCTCTTTGCAGGGTTAACACTGTGGATGCTTAAGGAACTTGACAGAGAAAGTAAAAATAGAACTAAATAAACTATTCCTTGGTTCTTATTAGTGACTTTAGAAAAACTAGATTGGTGACAAAAGGAAAATTAAGAATAATTTGTCCTTGCGTATTAGACAATTAGAAGTAGAGATGAATGAGCTTTCATCTTTAAAGAATGTACAGTTTCTAGATCTAGTCATAGGATGGATGAAAAGGACAATGAAAATGGGAGTGGGTACTGATAGGCTACAGATGAGGAGCATGATCTTTGAGTCAGAGGTTTTCTTGGAGAATATGTTAAACCCTGTTGATATTAGGGCTAGAAAGGAAGAGAATGGGAAGAAGAGTAAAGATGGAGACTAGAAACCAAGATTAGTGTGAAGAAAGCCTGGGTAGATTACCTTCCTGGATTGTCTCCCAATATAGGGCAGTCAAGGCTTTCCCTTACAAGGAACTAGGAAGGTCACAAGAGAAGTTTTAACAGCAAGCTAATTTATCATTAGAAGAATGACTAACTCTCTAATGGCTGAATCTCTCTAATGGAGAATTTTTGTCAGTGGTAGAGTTCCATCGGTTTAGAGAATTATGGGGAATTTTCTTCTGTAAAACTAGGTGAACCAGTTAAAGGCCCCAGATGAGGACTGCTCTTTGTCCCATGTTATGGGAAGTTTGACACACTTGGCCTAAAAAGATGAATTCCCTCTGTGTCTTACTCCTTGAGAAGTGATAGCAACATTTTGATAACATTTTAGAGAGATGGGTCTGGTGGACTGGATAGAAGCCATCTCTGCAAAATCCACTACTCCATATATTGTTCTTCAGTCATTTTTCAGCCATGTCCTACTCTTTGTGACTTCATTTGGGGTCAGCAGAGATACCAGAGTGGTTCACCATTCTCTTCTCCAGCTCATTTTACAGATAAGGAGACTGAGGCAAATGGCTAAAGTGATTTGCCCAGGGTCACACAGCTAGTAAATGTCTGAGGCTGGATTTGAATTCAGGAAGATAAGTCTACTTAACTCCAGGCCTGGTGCTCTGTGCCCTTTGGCACCACCTAGTTGCACCTCCAATTCCAGTAGTCGGTTTCTACTATACCATACTTCCTACGAGTTGCCTGCAATTAGATCCCCGCTTTTGGCAAAGTCCTACCTGAGTGCCATCAGAATATAGTTATGGGTCTTATCCGCTAGATCACCATGCGGTACTGGGTAAATCAGTTGGTGAAGCTTTGAGAAAATTGAGGGAGCCTCAACAGCTTTCCAGATAAATAGGAATATCTACACAAAGAGGTGATCTGGGAAAGAAGAGAGAAGGTATGGTGCCTGCCATCATGTTAGACGGGTGATAATGCCTTTTTCTGTAAGGAGCTTTGGGTATGGTTTTTGAAATATGGAGTTGACAAGAAGATGATTGATGGTCAGTCTAGAAGGGTATTAGTGAAACTATATTGGGACATCCAGGACCCAAGAAGTAAGAGTCCTTCTGCTCTGTCCAAATTTAGGACATCTCTGAAACCCTCTACCTTAACTGGTCAATCCCTCACCATGGGAGTTCCTTATATGTTCTGTTCAAGGAACACAGATCATTGCATCTAGATTTGAGGGACCAATGAGATGAATTCCTCTTGGTTGAGGGCCAAGGTTTCCCTGGGACTTGGGCTATTCTATCTCCAGGACCACAGTAGGATTGGAAGCCATTTGTTCAAGGAATTATGACTTAGAAAACAGAGGGGTGGTGTTGTCACATATTCAAAAGCCTTCTAGATCCCGGCAACCAGGTTACCATTATATCAAAGGACCCTCAGTGCATCCATAGGGATATACCACTTTTCATAAGAGGTTTTAGGGGAAAGACTACCAAAGGAAGGAGCATCTTTGCTCAAGTGAAGATGGTAGGTAATCAAGGAAGATGTATAATGGGCAACACAGTGCCTGGCACATAATAGGGCCGTAATAAATACTTGCTGACTGATGAATGTTTTAAGTTTGGAGGAGTCAGATCTTTTAGTTCTCTGTGATTTTTCATAGGATTCAGAACATGAAGACACAGATCTTTATGGTAGCTTCTATTTGGATCATTGTGGATAGAATGGAAGCTCTTGGAGCTACCCTAACTATGCCCCATAGTTAATATTAAGTAATATTAGGTCCAGGTTTAAGGAGTGAAAGATTTTTCCTCCCTCATAATGGAGATGAAGGAGGTTGGAGTATTTTGCTATAAAAAACTCCCCTTATAATAACCCAGTATGGCTGGTAATGAAGCCAGATGGCACTTGGCAACTTAAAGTAGATTATTAGGATATGAATAAAATTGCTATGCTGATTTCTGTAGCCATTCCTGACTTTGTCCATGTGATAACTGGGTGTCCCAGGTCCTGGGTAAGCACTATGGAATTAGTGATCTCACCAATGCTTTCTTCTCCATTCCTGTTGCTGAAATCAGTCAGAACCAGTGGGGAGGCATTGAGTATCACTGCATTATCCTTCCTCAGGGATATTTGAAGAAATCACTGGAGAATTCAGAGCTAAAAGAATTTGGAATGGGTCCACTAAAAATATACATATTTCTCAGAGGTACCACATGACACAAGCACTAATTAAATCCTTTATAGGCCATAAAACAATGAATATAGTAGTAAATAGAATCGTGGTGAATAGGAATTCACATGATAGAAAAGGGATATTTTAACTGACTTGATGGTAATTTTGAGTCCCAGGATAAAGGAACCAAAGGTAACCCCTCAGCCAAAGCCTTTGAAGTGACCAAAATGTATTACCATTCCCCATCGAGTTTCTCAGGGAGAGATAGATTCTGGCTAGATGGCTAGCCCCCACCAAGAGGACGGCAATATCTTGTGAATCTCAACACCCACTCATACCCCAGGACAAATTACATGCAAGAGGCCTATGACCTTTTAGTTATTATGATACAAATGACCAGGACCTGTGATGAGGCTTGGTAACGGTGTAGGAGGCATCATCTGCTGCAATTTGATGCTACTGGTGCTGCTACTGGCCATCAGAGTTGTTTTTATGACAGGAGACCTACTTTGAATTCCCCCTAACATTGCCTCTACTGTATGAATTGTACCTCTGAGAAGATTGTATTGTTTTGTGTTTTATTATTTATGTTAAGCTTTTCCTCTAGTGCTGGTTGTAATGTGATTGTTTTAAGAGTATTTTAGTGATGTAATATCTCCTAGAAAATTTTGGGACCTCGACATTATTGGGTGGGATTTGGGAGGATCAGGGTTTCTTTTTTGTAGTCTGGTTTGATTTCCCTTCAAGGGGGTTAGGAAGCTATTGTCAGTGTCATCATTAGCATAGCTTCCTTGCCACCCAAGGCATAAAATGACCCATGAGTGGGGAACCTGCAGCCTTGAGGCCACA
The DNA here is from genome assembly GCF_011100635.1 of Trichosurus vulpecula. Classification (NCBI taxonomy): domain Eukaryota; kingdom Metazoa; phylum Chordata; class Mammalia; order Diprotodontia; family Phalangeridae; genus Trichosurus; species Trichosurus vulpecula. The sequence goes on from NC_050576.1 coordinate 193,554,823, forward strand.
TAGGGGCCTCTTGGTCCTCAGACCTGGCTCTTTGATCGAATCCAAACAATAGCACCTATATTGCAAGGCTTTTGTCGAGCTCAAATGAGGTAATATTTTAAAATGTTATTTAAAATATTTCTAAATATTGCAAATATTTGTAAAAAGCCCTTAGCACAGAGCCTGGTACACAGGAGGCTCTGTACAAATGCTTATTCCCTTTCTTTCTCTTCCCTTCCCTTCCCTTGCCTCATCTTCCCTTTCCTTCCCCAGATCTTCTCAAAGATCTGACCACGTCATTCCTCTACTGAACAAATTCTAATGGCTCCCTGTTGCTGCTAGAATCCCATTTAAAGTCCTTTCCAGTCTGGCCCTAGGCTATCTTTCCAGCCTCATTGGACCAGACTGCTTTCCACAGCTTCTGTGATCTAACCAAACTGGCTTTTTCAATACTTCTCAACCACAGAACTTTATCTCCCTTTTTGCCTTTTCATTAACTATTTCCTATTGCTGGAATGCTCTCTCTTCTCACCTCTACCTCATACAGTCCCTCTCTTTCTTCAAGATGAAGTCTTTCCTAATCCACCACCACTACTACTATGCACTCTCTCCCAAACATCCTTGCATTTAACTGTTCGGTATTTATTTTGTTTGTACATATACGCATATATCCTTCTTGTCTCCTTTTGTTGCCCAGTCGTTTTCAGTTGTGTTCAACTCTTCATGACCCCGTCTGGGGTTTTCTTGGCAAAGATACTGGAGTGGTTTGCCATTTTTTTTTCTCCAACTCATTTTACAGATGAGGAAACTGAGTCACACGGTGAAGTGACTTGGCCAGCTAGGAAGATGAGCCTTCCTGACTCCAGGCCTGGCACTCTTGTGCACTATGGTACCTTGCTGCTCTCTTGTCTCATCAGCTGGCATGTAAACTCCTCGAATGTTTCATTCTTTTAATTTATACCTTCAGCACCTAGCACAGGGCCTGTTGCATGATAAATGCCTTTGGTTGATTGGTTGATTTTGAAGGTGATTTGGGATTATCTTTTTATTAAAAATTGATTTTAAAAAAGGTTTACTGATGCCTTTTACATATTTTTTTCAGATATAGATCATTCTTGACCCATGTGGACCCTCCCTTGCAACAAGGAGCAGCTAAGTAAAACTGACACATGTACTAAATCCTACAGTGCATTTAATGTTCCCCTGAGTTGAATCTTGAAGGAAGTGGCAGAGGAAAACTCAGGATAGCCAAGGTATAAACTTGATTAGGATTGTAATATCCCTTACCTTTTGCACATGCTGGTTCTGGAGGACTCTCCCTTTTCCTCCTCCCCACTGCTTCCCCACTCTCACCCCCATCTCCTCCTGTCTTATTCAGACCTATCCTTCAAGGAGCAGCCAAATGACACCTTCTTCATGGAGCCTTCTCTGATTCCCTGCCCTCTTGCTCCAGCCAGAAGTGATCTTTCCTTTTTCTTTACTTGCTTAGCACTGAACCTCTTCCATGGAACATCCTATATTGCCTTGTAAAATGATTCTCTGTGCTCAGGTCACTTCCCCTACAAGATGGTTTGCTTCCCAAGGGTAGGAACCTCATCTTATACTTCTCCCCAGTACTTGCACTATGGTAGACACTCAACGAATTTTTTCTGAATAGAATTGAAGATGGATCCAGGAACCAAATCTCTAGCCCCAGGAAGTGAGCTCAAAGTTCTGTCTTGTATATCAAAGCTATAACTAGTGATCTTGGGGCTGGGGAGACAGACAGTCGTCCTGGCTCTGGGCAGCAAGGATGGGTAACAAGGGCTAAGGAGCCTGGATTGCAATGTTGTTGATATCTTTCTCTCCCCACTGACCAAGAGGAAACTGCACAGCCTCCTCTTGGGGTCTGGGTGGATGGGGGACAGGGAATGTTATCCTGTAAATGAGAAAACTCTCTGAAACATAGAAGGGCTATGCAGGAGTAAAGAGTAGATGCTAGAAAGAGCAGAGAGTGCCCATGCTCTAGCACTCAGGCCTCGAGTCGTAGACCCCCTTCGGGAATGGCAAAGAAAGGAGAGATGGAAGGGCTGAAGCAGAGGAGGGGCTGTGGGGGATGGGTCGGGAAACACCCAAACGCAATCCTGAGCTTCCAAAACTACTGCTAGCCTTCCTTCCCTCTCCAGCAGGGTGCCCAGGAAGCAGTGGTGGAGGGGCACCTTCCACAGACCACCTCACCCCCTCCTGCCTCTGTTCTTCCAATCAGACCCAGTCTGTGTCCCCAGAAGTATGTCTCGCCTGATCTCCCCACTATGTCCCGCAAGTCTCTATGTTCCGTAGCCTTTCCAAGAAGCGAGTGGAAGAGGGGCTCTTAGTGTCCTCTCCCCTCCCCCCACTCTCGCCCCAGTCCCAATCTGTAGGTTCTTCTCGGACTGCGGTCCCTGAAGCTGGCGGCGCAGAAGCTGCGCTCAACTGACTGCTGCACACTGAGAGGGGGCAGGGAAAAGGGGTCAGCGATTAGCCAGGCAAGGTGGAGGGGTGAGGGGGAAGAGCTAGAAGGGAAGGGACGGGAGGGGAGCGCGAGCAGAGAAGAGGGAGGGAGGAGGAAAAGGGGCAGAGGAAGGAGGAGGGAGGGAAGGGGGAAGGAGAGAGGAGGAAAAGGGAGAGGAGAGGAGGAGGTGGGGAGAGGGAAAGAGGCAAGAAAGGACAGGGAGGAGGAGAAGGAAAAAGAGGAGGAGGAGAGAGGTGGCGGGGGCGATGCGGGGCTCCTGACTGCCAGGCGCAGGCTAGACGAGTGCCCTCCCTTAAGAACTGGGCGGGAAGCGGCCGCGGGGACCCGGCTTAGGAAGAAGAGAGGTGGCGCTGCCGGAGGGAACCGAGAGCGGAGCTGGGGGTGGACGGGAGAAGGAGACGGTTGTTGGCAGCAGATGTGACCGGGCTGCGGGCTGCGGGCTGCCCGCGGGGGACAGAGCTGAGGAGCCGGGCGGGCAGTGCCGCCTTCTAAAGGAGCACCTGGCGCTCCGCTCTCTCCCCTCCCCTGCGATCCCCTGCTCGTCCACTGCCAGTGCCGCGGTCCCCTCCCGCTCCTTACCCTACTCACCCCCCCCTCCATCCCTCTGGGCTCCCACTCTCGGAGGCTGGGGCTGCTTCCCTTCCCTACCAGCTGCACTACCTCCGGCTTTCCCCCGCAGCTCACTAGCAAGCAAGCGCCCTAGCCCGAGCTTGGCCGTGCCCTTCTGGGGATGTGCCAGTAAGCCAGGTGTCCCGGGCCCCCAGAGAACCCCGAGGATGGGACGCCGCCCTCACCTCTTGGTAGTCCAGGTAAGAAAATGGGCGGGCAAAGAGACCCCTCCACTTGCTTCAACCCCTCCCCCCCAACAACCCCAGCGGTAGCGGGGGAGAGGGGAAGCTGCGTGCGTAGAGGAGCGGGGGCGCAGGATTGACCCTCTCCAGCCCGCGGCCGGGGGCTAGGGCTGGTTTGGGAACGACGAGGGAGGGAGAGACCACTTTAATGCCCCTGGGGGAAGCCAAACTCTTCAGAATGAATGGACGGTTTTCCGTGGAAATGGGTGGGGAGGACTCAGGTTGGGGCTGAAAGAACGCTTCCCGGAATCCGCAGTGCCAAAGAATCCCTTCCTCAAGCTTCAGAGTGCCTGGGTTGAGTCCCCATTTCCCCCTCCTCTACCTGCCCCCGCACCCGCCGATCATTCTGTCTTGGTTGGGCTTCAATAGTTCAGCGCTTTGGAGGTAAGGTTCTCGCCTGTTTTTTTCCTTAAACACCTTCCTTAGATTCTACCTCCCTCTTCCCCTCTTTTAGGCCGCCCAGTGGCTCCTTTTCCCTTTGCAGAAATCTGCATGTCTATGGAGATAAATCTCTCCCGCTCCTCCGAGCCCTTTGATCAATAGAACAATATTCCCCAGAGGAGATGAAGTGTCAGATGCTCCGTCCTCTTCTCTGGCTATCCTCCCGACGGGGCCCTGCTTGAGCTGGGTCCGAGAATGGGAGCTGATTTATTCCAGTAGAACTAGGAGGCAGAAGCCGCTCGGTCTTGCATCTAGCGTCTAGCGAAGATATTCCAGCTCCTAGAGTTTAGGAAAGTCATCAATAAACCCACCAATGTTTGCCTGCAGAAGTTCAGTGGCAGACAGACCACTCACTCATCCCAAACCAGGAGCCAGTCTTCAATGAGGGAGGATAGCATATTTTAGGGTTCAGAATGGAGTCCGATACCCTCCCTGTAAACGAGAGAATTCTGGGCATCTATTTTTTAGTGGTCTCCAGTGCACACTCGGATAAATCACTTTAATTGATTTCTAGGTTGTTAGGTTTGGGGTTTTTTTTGGGGGGGTGCTTTTTGTTTTTTTGTGTATGTGTGAATCTTGAAATTGCTGAATTTTTTAAAAGTGATTAATAAGTGATCACACGATGTTAAATGACCCATTTGATATATTTATTTTTACTTTTCAAATTGTTGTTGAACCTTTGTCTTGTCTTTTGTGTCTCTACATACACAAAGAAGTGCGTGAGTCAAATCGTCTTTGAAAACTAGCCGTTTAATTCAAGCTGTCTGTGACAGAATATTTAAAAAATAATAGAGGGTTTGACTGAAATAAACCATACTTCCCACCCCCAAAGCCCTTGTAAAACAGCTTTCTTTTAAGTGAGACAGTGAGAAAATTGTTGGATTTGGATCAGGAAGAAAAACCTGGGTTCCAATCTGGTTGCACTACCTGTGTGGTCTCTGGCAATCAATTAAAAAAAACCCCACAGATATTTATTTAGCATCTACTATGGGCTAGACACTACACTTGATATACAAGGACAAAAGTCATACAATTGCATGGCCTGGAAAGCTTACAGTTTTGGAGAGGGTGGAGAGAGGGAGAGGTAACACATATATACATATATGTATATGTGTGTATTTGGTATCATTATATACCAGATATATCGATGGCACCAGAAGCTAGGGAGGGGCAGGGGTAGAAAAAATTTCAATGTGACACGAGTTGGGGTTTGAAAAGGAGTCAGAAGGGAGGAGGGAGTAAACCCCAGGCATGGAGGATATAGTCAATGCCAAGGCACTAGAAATGGAAGGTAGAGAACTGTAAGTAAGGAACAAGAGGAAGACCAATCTGGCTGGAGAGAGGAATTCCTGAAGGGTAGGAATATGTAATGAGTCTAGATAGGGGCCAAGGCTGCAAAGGGTTTTAAGTGCCAGAGTTTGTATTTGACCCTGGAAGTGGAAACAGTCAGAAGAGATGGGCTGAAGTTTGAGTGTGGCAATGACTTGGAGACATATGCAAAGGGGAAGATCACTGTGGCATGAGTGGTGGGAAAGATGGATTGGAGAGGGGAGAGGGGAGAGGCGTGAGGCAGAAAGACTAAGGAGGTTACTGCAGTAGTACAGGGAGGGGGGATGAAAGATTGAACTGCTGTGGAAGTCGTGTGAGCAGAGAGAAGGGAACAGGTCACTGTCTGCCCCTCGACTTCGGTTTCTTCATCTCTAAAAGGAGGATGTTGAACCAGAAGACCACTAAGGGGCCTTTCTGCTCTGAATCTTATGATCAAGGAAGTGGGGGGGGGGGGAGGAGGGATAGAAGGATTATGGTAAAAAAAAAAACCTCAATAGATCAATAAAGAATGAATGGGGGAGGGAGGAGTAACTGAGTGAGGACATGAGAGGATTTCATTTCTATTTTCAGCTTTTGTTTGAAACTATTCTAATATAAACTTTAGACACACACCCTCCCCCTAACATTACTCCATCTCCTAAGAATTAAAGGATCATAGGATTTAGAGCTGGAAGGGACCTAAGAAATGGTCTAGTCCAAACCCCTCATTTCCCAGAAATGGAAATTGAAACCCAGGTCATAAATAATGATTGACCCAGGGTTCTAACCTACTGACAACAAGAAGACTAAGGAACCAGGAAAGCAAAGAGGAAAAGCAAAGGAGGCTTTAGCAAACTAGGCAAAGAATCCAAGCAGATCAGTGAGGGCTGCAGAAAGCATTTCTTGAGCATATACTTACTGTGTGCCCAGTGCTCTGGGCTTAGAGATAGGACTCCAAATCTAGCACTTGACTCACCGCCTTAGTTAAAAGATGAGGTTTGTTTTTTATTTATTTACTTAGGGGTGGGGGCAGGGGGAGGGGAGGGTTATTTCAGAAGAGAGGATACTGTAAAGAAAATGGACCATGTATCTCCTTTTTCCTACAAATGAGATATTTGCATGACACTTAGCACTGTGCCTGCCACATAGTAGGCACTTAACTAGATTTAAGGGTGTGAGGGAAAGGAAGTGTCAAAGAGACAGTGTCCCTACCTTCTGGGAGTTTATAATCTATTTGGAGCACAGAAAACCAGAACTGGAAACAATTAATTATAGTTACCAAACCAGGTTATAAAGACATGATAATGAAATGTAAGCTGGGGGGAAGGGAATGACAGGTAAAGGTTTGGGATAAGATAATTAGAGAAGGCTGCCTGGAACAGGTGAGTTAGGGATGAGCTAAGACTAGAAAAAAGAGGTGGGTGCTTCTACTTCTTGGGAGAGTAACCTTACAGTGTCAGAAACAAACTCTTGGAGTGAGGGTGATATAGGGAGTGGACTCATGGCTAGAGAGTGAGCAAGAGATGAGGCTGGGGGTATAGCACCAAGAAAGAACATGAACCACAGACTAGAGCTAGAAGAGACTTTGAGATCTTCTGGTCCCACCCCTTCATTTTCAATTTACCCAGAGGGGAAAGTGACTTACCCAAGGTCACACAGCAAGTCGTTTAGACACATGAACACACCCATTTTACATCAACTCATAGAATAGAAATAACTTCTCCAAGGTCATACAGCAAGTAAATGTCAGACCTCGGACTTGAACAAGGTTCTGGTCTCCATGCCCCCGATGCTTCTTCCACTACACCAGACATTCTGGTCTCAGGACCCCTTTAAAATTTATTGAGGACCCTCCCCTCTCCAAAGACATTTGTCATATTTGAAATTAAAATGTCCTAGTATTATTATGAAAATTTTTTTGTTTATGGATCCCCTAAAAGCATCTCAGTGACCCCCAGATTTCTCCAGATCACACTGTGAGAACTATCTTACTCTTCTTTTATGAGAGGGAAATGGGTTGGAAGTGAGAACGTGTAGTTGATGGAAAACCCTTGAATTCTAAGTCATATAAATTTATCCTTTATCCCAGTTCCGCTATCAATTGACTTATTGTATAATCGTGGACAAATTAATTACCCTCTTAAGGCCTTGGGTTTCTCCTTTGCAAAATGTAGGGAGCCACTGTAAGGGGCACAGGCAAGGGGAGACACCAGTTTAGTCTAGGTAGGAAGGACTTTATAGATTACAAAAAGGCAAGACTCTGACTTGGAGACCACAAGTGACAAATGGACTCTATGGGAACAGCCATTTCTCACACACAGTAATACTTGACTTTTCTGTGGGCATTTAACAACCAGAAGAAATCATTTCAGCTGAAAAGAAAAGGCAGCCATGGGTCAACGTATAATTTATCTCTGAGACTAGGGTTACTTCTTGTTCCATCCCCACCCTGCTCACATTTGTAACTACAGCTCCATTTGTGGCCAATGAGACAAGGCTATCTAGGCATCTCCTAACTCCCAAGCCCCAGCCAGCATTCAAGGGGAAAAGGCTCCTAACTCTCCACTGAGGCAGGAGACAATGAAGCAAAAAGCCTATGACATTCTTGACCTAAGCCAAACAGATGCCCTCCCTCATCTCTGCTTCCAACATAAACCCAACCTTTAAACAAAGGCAGTAGAACCAATACCCCTCTGCATTGCCTCTCCTCTTTCTTTGAAATGACTTTGTGTATATGTCATATTACATCTATATATATTCATCTCCTTCCCCTTCCCAAGTAAAATGTAAGCCCCTTGAAATTAGGGATTATTTCATTTATATTCTGGTATCCTCAGTGCCTGGCACTTAATAAGTGTCTTTTAAATGAATGGTTTCCCATAAAGAAAGGATACCATAAAGAAATGGACCATGTAATTCCCTTCTCATTCAAATGAGATATTTGTTGTTTGCCTTCTCAATGAGGGTGGGAGGAGAAGGAAGAACAGAGAGAATTTGCAACTCAAAATTTTTAAAAGATGAATATTAAAAATTGTTTTTATGTAATTGGGGAAAAATTAAATATTAAATAAATAACAAATGAAATAATATTTGTAAGACACTTAGCTTAATAAATGCTTGTTCCCTTCCCCTTGTCCTTTCCCATTCACAAGAGTTCTGTTTTAATGTAAGCAAGATAACACAAGCTGCTTGACAGAATCTTGAAATAGAGGAATCCTGGTTCTTAATCTCATGGTGCCTCAGTTTCCTACCATATGAAATGAGTTTGATGGCATCAGGGCTTTTTAACTTGGGTTATATGGTTAGATTCCAGAGAGTCCTTGAACTCGAATGAGAAAACTATTTTAATATCTGTATGTGAGTATAATTGATTTTCATTGTAATTTTACAAACATTATTCTGAGAAGGATTACGTAGGCTTCACCAGATTGCCCAAGGGGTCCACGACACAAAAAAGGTAAAGAACATCCAGACTGAATGTTCCTGAGGTCCTTTGAGCTCTGGCCCTCTGGGATTCTAGTCTGGGATTCTTTGGCTGCCTCATCTAGGTAGCTGAGTACTCTATGCAGTAATCCCAGCGTCGAACATGCTATTCATATGGTTTGAAAATGAGATGTCACAAACAGACCTGACCTAAGTGAGAAATTTATATTCCAAACAATTCTTGGTGATGGGCTACTGGACACTGAAAACCAGCCAGAATCCCATCATGGTCAAAACCTCCTGGTTCAGAAGAGGCCGATTCAGAACATGGAATGCTTGTGATATAGGCTGGGCCGTGGCATCCCTTTACTCTTGGAGGAAACCTGTGGAATATTTAGTTTGCTTCAGAGCAAAATTCACTTTAGCTGATGTCATACACGAGATCTGGAAGCAACCTTAGAGGCCATCCGGTCCAACCTCCTCATTTTACAAATGAGGAAACAGGCCCAGGGAAGTTAAGTGGTTGACTGCCAGAGGTCATATATCTAGCTAGTGTCTGAGGCAGGATTTGAACTCAGGTTTTCTTTACTCCAAGGCCAAGTATCTCCACAGGACCGCCTGGCTGAGTTGTATTTATATTCAAACAACAAATGATTCTTACCTATCCATTAAAGTACTCCTTTCCCTCTCTTAGAGTCTCTAAAATGGATGGTCTAGCTCCCTTCCCTCTCTGGTGTCACTTTAAAGTAATAAAACTACATTTAGATTTCTCATACTTTCCCTTTCTCCTTAAATCAGGTAATCTCCCCCAATTAGGATGTTAATGAGGCTTTAATCTATAAAACAATTTAAGGAAGGTCATCAAAGTAAACAATGAAGCATAAAGTGTGGGGTGCCAGACCTTAACCTGGGCTGGATTTCACCTGATCTGAGGTTTGTTTCAATCTTTTTACAATCCTCTGTGGGGAAAAGAGATAAGGAAACCCACTGGGGTCCAATCCAAGCCTGTGTGACCCCACAAAACAGTTTTTGCTTTGTTTTGTTTTGTTTTAAGAAAGCATTTGTTTACGTTTGAGGTAGGACATAAAGAACTTCTACCCGGAAGACACATCTTGGACATTTAATACCTCTGTGACCTTTGGCAAATCCCTTCCTTCCTCTGGGTCTCAGTTTCCTCATCTGTAAACTAAGGAGGTTGAACTAGATCAATGCTTTCCAGACTTTTTTTGATTGTTTACCTCATCAATAAATTTTTTATCATGCACCTCCAATATATGTATATTTATTTATCAATTATATGCAGTCACCACTATACTAACATCTTATATACATTATTAAACATATAAAAGAAGATGTTTAAAAGATGAGATCAAGATGAAATAATCTGTTAAAAAATGATTGTTTATTTTGCTTGTGGTTCAAAAGACCTTTTTGCTCTTGATAAAATGTGATTGCTACTAATCATATTTTGAGATAAATTTAAAGCAATCATTTTAGTGTGAGCAAAAAGGTTTATTATTCATAATCACGTTTTAGCAAGAGTAATATGATTGAATGTGCTTCATTATTTTTGAACAGCCTTGGTTTAACTCTATAGTAGAGCAATGTGTCTTCACCATATGCCCAAAATGGAATGAATGAGGGAGGGCACCACTGTCAACCCCTCCACAATGTGGAGCTGCTGCTCTCCCCTCAGGATACCGCAAGCACAGTGAGGCATGACCATCTGACGCACAGACCAAAGTGTCAATCCATATCTTAAATATTCATCAAGTTTAATTTCTTTTGAATTTAAATTTTTTCTACCAGATTTATAACTTTTCTTCAAATGCATATAGATGCCAATTATATCTTGCTGTTGTGACAATCCTGACTTGCTGTAAGCAAACACGAGGGTGCTCTTATAGGCGAGTGGAAGGGAGCACAGGGTATGTAGGACAGCATTTAGTTTGCTTAAGGGAGTCAAGTTATTAAAAATCTAGACTGGAAACAACAAATGATGGGAATGAGCCTTCTTCTTATTCATTATATCCATCGTTGACTGAAATAATATGGTAGGCAAGTTGCAATAACCACACTAGTCATTGATTTGGGGTGTGCTCTTCTTAAAGTATTGCCTTGTTCTATGTGACTCCCCTCCTCCTCCATGCATAAAGTACTAGGCAATCGCAGCTCCTCAGATATTTTTCATCCTTTAGAAAACCAGGCTATCCGGCCAGTCTTGTTTTTTGTTTGTTTGTTTGTTTGTTCGTTTGTTTGTTTGTTTGTTTTTGTTTTTTGAGACCGGGTCTCCCTATTTTGTCATGGCTGGAAAGGCAACAGCCAGTCACTGGCCTGATCCCACTAATGAGTAGCATGAGAGTTTTTTAACCTGTTCTCTTTCCAGTCTAAGCTGATTGCCCTCCTACTTAAGTAGCCTGGTGGCTTCCTGCTTCCAAGATCCCATTGATGCCACGTTTAGCGTGGGCGTCTGATCCGTTCAGCTCATTGCAGTTCTGGGGTCCTGTGTTCAAGCAATCCTCTAGCCTCAGCCTCTCCAGTAGCCAGGATTACAGACAATTGCCATCATATCACTTATTATCTACCCAGTCTTTAATCTCTTCCTCTGTAGTACATTGGGATGTATTTGGTGGTTGTTCAGATTCCAAAGTTTTGCAGAAATGTGTTTTTTCCCCTTGGGGCACTTTCTTATATTTCTTAGATTTGGGGTCCCGAGATACCTGAGCTGTTAAAGAGTGGCATGTTGTTCACTATTGTAGGAACATCTAAACTTGGCAACAGAACAAGTTCATTGTCCAAATGGTCCACAGTTGGCTTCAGTGGACAGTGATTTTCTGACAAGCCTTTGAAGATCACAGCCTGAGTCTGTCTTTACCTGTGGACACGGAGAGGCTTGATAGCATCAGATATTGGAGTCAAAGACTCGTACCAAGGGCAAACCATCCTCTTGTCATTTTCCATCTGTTTCCTATTTTCTTTGGTTTCATCTGTGTGAGCTCTGAAGGGGCATTATAATGCCTGGGCTAACTCAGCAGTCACATTTAGCCAAAATGATAGATGTAGTCCTTGAAGGGCTCATGCCAAATGACTCACAGTCCTTAAAGAGGTCTGAAATCTGTTTGGGAAATGAAACCCTGGTATCTCATTCATTTTGTTCCCTCTCCATAAAGAAACTGTGAGAAAGAATTACCTGCAGAGCTAATCAGAACACTGGAATCTGCTCCCTCTTTAATTTGTTGTTGTTCAGTCTTTTCAGTCATGTCTGACTCTTCATGACCCCATTGGGGGTTTTCTTGGGGAAGATACTGGAATGGTTTGCCATTTCCTTCTCCAGCTCATTTTACAGATGAGGAAACTGAGGCAAACAAGATGAAGTGACTTGCCCAGGGTCATGTAGCTAGTGTCTGAAGCCAGATTTGAACTCATGAAGATGAGTCTTCCTGACTCCAGACCCAGCACTCTATCCATCATGCCACTTAACTGCCCTCATGATTTACCAAATTTATTTTCTGCTTTTTTCTCAATATCTTGATATACATGCCAATTTGAAACAATCTTCCCATTCATCATTTTCACCTCTTATGCTTCTGTATTACTGCCCTCCTTCACAACCTGTCTCTCAACTTATTTTTCCACCCTTATTACATATTACTCCCCTTCACACAATCTTGTTGCTATTGTTCATTCACTCTTCAGTCATATCTGATTCTTCATGACCCCATTTGGGGTTTTCTTGGCAGAGATACTGGAGTTGGTTTGCCATTTCCTTCTCCAGCTCATTTTACAGATGAGAAAACTGAGGCAAATAAGGTTGTTACTTGCCCAGGGTCGCACATTCTTAGGTCCAGCCAAACTGGCCTTCATCCTGTTCCTCATATGTAACATTCCATCTCTCACCAGTAGGCCTTTGCCTGTCCACTAGAATGCATTCCCCTGTTCCCCCGGCATCTTAGAATGCCAATTTCCTTTAAGGATCTACCCAAGTCTTCTATATGGAGGCTTTTCCTGATCCCTCCTGAGTACCTCCTTCCTCCCACATCATCTTGTATCTATACATATATATGTATATATTATCTAATAGAATGTTAACTTCTTGAGGGTGAAAACTTTCATTTTTGTCTTTGTGTCTTCAGTGCCTGGAATAGTGCCTGACATACAGTAGGTGATTAATCCCTACTATCTTATCCTTCACTCCAATCTCTGATGATAAGGAGGTAGTTCTAATTGCCAAGCCCAGCCCCTCTACATGTATCCTTAATTCTCTTCTCTCCCACCTTTTCTACTAGATCACAACCTCAGTCATCCCCACCTCCAGTTTTTAATATTTCCCTATCTACTGGGTCCTTCCATGCTTCCTACAACCAAGTTCAAGTCTCCTTTTTCCTAAAACAACAACCAAAAAAATCCTTCAGTAGATCCTGCTCTAACCACCAGCTAAATCTCTTCTCCCCTTCTCAGTTAAAAGCCTTGAAAAAAGTCATCCTAGCACCTCCCCTTATTTTACTCACTGTAATTTGTCTTCTAACCTTATCATTCAACTAAAATTATTCTCCCCAAAGTCACCAATGATCTCTTCACTGTCAAATCTAATGGACTTTTCTCAGTCTTCATCTTTCTTGACCTCTCTGCTTTATCTGACTCTATTCTTCTCCTTCTCCTGACCTTCTCTTCCTTGATCTCTCTCCTCTCTGAGTTTTCTTGACTGCTTGTTCTTGGTTTTCCTCCTACCTCACTTTCCTTTTCTGGATTTTAATCCACACCATTACCCACTAACTGTGAATGTCCTGCAAGACTGTCCTAAACCCTCTTTTCACTTGGTGACCTTATCAGCTTCTATAATTTCAGTTATCGTTGCTATGCGAATATTTCTCAGATCTTTATAACCAACCCTAGTCTCTCTTCTGAGCACCAGTCCTCCATCACCAATTGTCCATTGGACATGTTCAAACTGGATGTACTAATTGGCATCTCAAACTCAACATGTCCAAAACAGAGCTCACTGTCTCCATTACCACCTCCAAACTCATTGTTCTCCTGAATCTCCCTCTTTCACTATACCATTCTCCTTTCATTCTTCCAGGCTGGCAATCTTTGCATGATCCTGGGCTCCTCACTCTCCCTCATGCCACATACCCAATCAGTTGCCAGATCTCATCATTTCTACCTCTTTAGAGTCTTTTGCATATGTTGCCTTTCTTCACATCCAGCCCTCTAGTTCAGGCCCTTATCACCTCTCTCCTGGAATACCCCAATGGATTTCTCTTCCTCAAGTCCCTCCCCACTCCAATCCAACCTCTGCACAACTGCAAAAGTGACTTTCCTACAGCATCTCATCATCTCCTACCTCACTCAATAAATTCAAATGGCTCCCTGTAGGATCAAAAGTAAGCTGTTTGGTATTTAAAGCTCTTCACAAATTGTCCCCTTCCTACTTTTCTAGCCTTTTAACCCATTATTCCTCTCCACGTAATCTATGGTCCAACCACACTGTGTTACTTGCAGTTTCTAACACACAATGCTCTAACTGCCATTTCTATTCTTTTCCCTCACGCTTCTGGCTATCCCCCACACCTCTAATAATTTAATTCCTCACTTCCACCTTTCGGCATTATTGGTACCTTTCTCTTTTTTCTTCTTTTAAGCAGTATTTCATTTTTTCCAATTACATGTAAAGACAACTTTTAACATTCCAAATTTTCTCCTTCCTTCCCTCCTCCCTAAAACAGTAAGCAATTTGGTATAAGTTATATATGTACAATCATGTGAAAAATATTTCCACATTAGTCATGTTGTGAAAGAAGAAACAGATAAAAGACATGAAAAATAAAGAAAATGAAAAATAATATGCTTTGATCTGCATTCAGACTCTGTCGGTTCTTCCTCTGGATGTGGATAACATTTTACATCGCAAATCCTTTGGAATTGTCTTGGATCATTGCATTGCTAAGAACAGCTAAGTCATTCACAGTCGATCATTAGACAGTGTGGCTGTTACTGTGTATGATGTTCTCCTGGTTCTGTTCACTTTGCTTCACATCGGTTCATGTAAGTCTTTCTAGGTTTATTTTTTTTTCTGAAGTCAGCCTGCTCATCATCTCTTATTGCACAATAGTATTCTATTACAATCATATACCACTTGTGGTTGACTTTTCCACAACTTTCTGTGTTTATTGATGTTTATTGACTGACTGATAGAATATGGAAAGTTTCAGGGATGAGCTTCTCTCAGAGCTGGGCCCTCACCCAGAGAGTGCTAGGTTACTCTGTATAATCCTAAGGGCTCAAGAAGGCTTTTCTGATAGACAGGTTTTTGAATAAGTAGAGGTAGCATCATTTAGCTATCACACCCCAAACCTAAACCTCTCCTTTGGGGATGCTGAGGAGTGGGATGAAAAGGATGTTTGGGAAATCTCTATTTCCATCAGGGCCTTTGGTTGGGAATTTGGGGTTTGTCTACGAAGCCATTCATCCTTTCCCTTTGTTTTTTCCCAGCTTCATTCAGCAGCTTGCCACTTGTCAAAGAGGTGTGAACAGCTTCCTGGGGAAAGCAAGAGCCAAGGGCTGGGCCAGCTGGCTTTCTGGGGTGCTGGGAAAAACATGGAAGCCTCCCAGGAAGCTTCTCCATTTCTTGTTGGTGATAATGGAGCATTTTAGCAGGGCAAGGGAGAGGGGAAAGGGAGAAAATTGTCTTTGAATGTCATAGGATTCTTAGAGCTCTAAGGAACCTTAGAGATCATTCAAAGGATGATAATATTGAAATCTGCAAAGTATCTCAGAGATCATTCTGTTACAGGATAATAATAGATTTAGAGCTGGGAGGGATCTCCAAGGCATCTGGCTCCAGCCTCTCATTTTAAAAATTTTCTTTTTTTATTATGAACTCAACAAACATGAATATTTCCATACATAAGGAAAAACAGAAAAAGGGTATTGTATATGAAACTGTGAACTTCTATTACATATAATTTTTAGAGTTTTAAAAAATGTCTTAAATTTAACATAGTACCAACAATGCCCTGTTTTCTGAATGAAGTTTATGGTACCATCCTGTTCAAAGGATCATAATGATTTCTAAAATGAAATGTTACTGGAGATTTCTGCAGTGGTATAATTGCTTAGCTGTAGCTTCTAAACCTTCTTTAGCATTTTTCAGCCTAGTTTTCAGGGGCAGCTAGGTTGCACAGTGGATAGAGTGCTGGGTCCAGAGTGAGGAAGACTCATCTTTCTGAGTTCAAATCCAGCCTCAGACACTTACTAGCAGCTGTGTGTCCCTGGGCAAGTCAGTTAACCTTGTTTGCCTCAGTTTTCTCATCTGTAACATAAGCTGGAGAAAGGAAATGGCAAACCATTCCAGTGTCTTTGTCGAGAAAACCCCAAATGAGATTATGAAGAATCTGAAACGAACAAATGTTTATTTTTCAACATTTCAATGATTTTTCCCTTTCTTCCCTCTTTTTTATATCACCATCACTTCCCGTACCTGTCCCAACAACTCTTCATTCTCCTCTGTAAATAAAAGCCCTTCCTTATAACAAATAAGTATAGTCAAGCAAAATAAATTTCCACATTGGGAGTATCTGAAAATGTACATCACGAACTTAATCAAGGTCAGAGGCAGTAAGCACCAGACATAGGATTTGAACCCAGGTCGACTACCTCCAGAGCTAGTGTTCTTTCTATTTAACCATAGTGAATATCAGCACCAATCTATAAGATGCTCTCCTAGATCTCTGTCTACCCCAAAGTTAACTGAGATTATGGTTTGTGGTTCTCAGCCGGGGTTCCAAGATTGCTAATTACAGTTCTGTACAAAGATAGAAATACGTTAGGTTCCTGTCCTCAAGGAAGCTTACAGTCTAAGAGTGAGAACAAGACATGTATGTAAATAACTATGATACAATCAATCAATCGACAGGCATTTATTAACTGTTTCCTATGTGCCAGATACTGTGTTAGGCTATAGTGACAAAAATGAAACAATCCCTACCCTCGAGGAATTCACATTTTATTGGGGGAGACAACATCTACAAGTATAAGTATACAGAGAAAAAATAGGTCTACCTCAGAGGAAAATTACCTGACTACACCACACTCCCTTGGGAACCACTGTCTGAGACTGGAAGGACCTCGGGGATGACCCAGAATGGGATTTCTTGAATTCACGTAACAAAGAGAAAGAGATAGTATGGAGAGAATGAGAGGGAGGGGGTGGAGGAAAAAAAGAGATTGATTCACCTTGGAGAGGCCAGCTGAATCTTCATCACTATCAATGGGGGAGGGGAAGGCACTCTCCTACCCTGAGCTCCTTTCTAAGCATCTTCTGCAGCTCTGCCTCAGCTGCCAGTGATCCCCCAAAGGGTGGGCCAGTAGGAGCATCCCAAGACTGCAGCTGTGTTATATTACAAGCAGTTAGCCAGCTGTTTGGCTTCCCCAGTACCCAGTCAGCAGCCGAGAAGAGGAGTAGCACAAGGTCTGGTTTTTATATCCTGGCCACATGCTAGGGAATGAGTCAATCATGCAGAATAGGTAATAGCATCTTCTGGTTGGTGACTCCCCTAAGAAGCTAAAGATAGGGTAGATGCCACTCTCTCTCTCTCTCTCTCTCTCTCTCTCTTTCTCTCTCTCTCTCTCTCTCTCTCTTTCTCTCTCTCTCTCTCTCTCTTTCTCTTCTCTCTCAATTTCTCTTCTCTTTATTTTTTCCTCTTCTCTTGTCATTCTCTGTTATTCTTTCTCTATTTCTCCTCTCAATTTTTCTCTTTCAATCTCTCTTCTCTCTCCTCTCTCTGTATCTCTTCACTCTCTCACTTTTCTCTTTTCTCCTCTTCTTTCCTCTCCTCTGTCTCTGTCTCTCTGTGTATCTGTATCTGTCTTCTGTGTTTCTTTGTGTTTCCTGTCTCTGTCTCTCTCTGTCTTCCTTCTCTCAATTTCTCTTCTTTTTTCTCTTCTCTTGTCATTCTCTCTTCTCATTTTTTCTCTATCTCTCTTCTCAGTTTTTCTCTTTCAATCTCTCTTCTCTCTCCTCTCTCTGTCTCTCTTCACTCTCTCACTTTTCTCTTTTCTCCTCTTCTTTCCTCTCCTCTGTCTCTGTCTGTGAATCTGCCTCTGTCTCTCTCTGTTTCTCTCTGTCTCTGTCTTTCTCTGTCTCTGTCTCTCTCTGTCTCTCTCTCTCTCTCTCTCTCTCACACACACACACACACACGGAAAGAGGGAGAGAGAGAAAGAGAAAGAGAGAGAGAGAGAGAGAGAGAGAGAGAGAGAGAGAGAGAGAGAGAGAGTCAAATAAATTCAGAGTTTTCAGGCTATGCTGCTAGTCCAAATGGAGGAATAGATGAGATAGTCTGAAAGTCATGATCAAGAGGAGCACAGAATGAATCCTGATCCTAGCCCTGGGATACAGAGGTCTAGGAATGAGGATAAGGCTGGGGTGGATCCTAGGGATTGGGTGCCATCCTACATGAGCAGAGGAAGGCTTGCAGGAAGTCAAATCTCCATGAAGAACTTTTTCATCATCGACGGGTATTTTGGAGGCTTTGGCTGGGGAGCTTAAAACAATTAGCTTGTGGAGTTTGGGAACTAGAACTGCTTAATTGCCTCCCCTGTTTTCCTCAATAATTCAGGTTCATAAAAAAATGAAAATGAAAATGACCCTATTTCTATAGAGCTTTAGGAAGACCTGAATTTGAACCTTGCCTTCGACACTTACTAGATGTGTGACCCTGGGCAAACCACTTGACCTCTCTCAGTCTCAGTGTCCTCATCTGTTAAAAGGGGATCACAATCACACCTACCTCACTGTGTTGTCAGCATTAAACAAGAAAACATATGTTCCAATAACCTAAGTTTCAACCTTGAAGTGCCTTATAAATGCCAGCTATTATTATTTCATTTGCACAGAGAACCCTGGGAAAGGATGCGTATCGGCATCTTCTCTGTGACTTGGAGAATTGCAGAGAGCAATGAGAGGTTTGAGTGACCCAGGATCGCACAGGTGAGATGCAGCAGAACCCAGGTCCTCATGGCTCAGAGGCCAGGCTTCAATCAGCCCTGTGAAGTGATCTCTCTAGGATCATTTAAGGGTTTCAAAGCACATTTTTCATCACATGCTGGCGAGGGAGGTAAATGTACAAATGCTATCGTCCCCATCTTACGGAGGTGAAGACTAAGACTCAGAGAGACTCGCCCCCAGTCAGGTCTCCTGACTTCAAGTCCAACACTGTCCTGTTATATTACCCAGTCTCCCTCTTGAACCCAGCTCAGATGAGCCACGCCAGTGATTTTTACACCTTCTAAAAGATCCCAGGCTGGCAAGAGTGCCTCACTCTTGTCCATTCCCCCTTACTGAAGTTTATAGACCACAAGAAAACACAGTCCCCGCCCATCCTGTGTGACACAACAAAGCGAAAGCACCCAAAGTTACAGGTCAGGCGGCAACATTCCCCAAGATGCCAATGTTGTATGCTGAGCCCTGTACACACATTGTGGGGATAAGGGCTACAAAAGAAAGAGAAGATGTGATCCCTACTCTTGGATCAGAGTGGGACCAAAAAAATGCTGGCATAGCTAGCCACTTTTGTGCCTCTGTTACAGTCAGGCCATATTTGTACAGAAAACTCACTCCAGTATCCCTTCCACATCATAGGGGTTAGGGGTGGCGATCTGGAAAATCCATGTAAAATTTTTTGGCCCTCTCTTCGTACCAGAGAAGAAGTCTGAATTTTTTCTTTTTCTTTTATGGGGTGTTTACAGTACCTAATTACAAAATCTTGGTTAAGTATTTGGCCTTAGTTTATATATAGGTCAATGTTAAGTAAAAATACTATATGAAAAAGAACTTTTTGTGTCATCTGCTGGCCTTCAAGCATCATCTACAGCTTTCAAAAAACTCCCTAAAAATTCCCATCTAATTTCTTATGCTGACCTGCAAATATTTTGAAACCATGAGGGGGAAAGTTGTGATGTGGAAGGGATAACTGTAAAGCCTAGCCTAAAGTGTTCATGGCCAGTCCAAAAGGATCCCTGTCAGGGTACCCCATGTCATACCCAGATAATTGCTTCCTTGTGAAAGGAAGGGATGCGTTCCTGGTTTAGGGAAAGTCCAGTGATCCCCAACTCTTAGTACACTAGGTACCCACACTTCTTCTCAGTAAAGATTTCCTCAACAGCTCAACCCAGATCCCTGGATGGGATTCAACTCTGCTCTTGTTCACATGCAAGCAACTCCCTCCAAACATTGTCCAAACTGGGAGAATGGAGGGAAGAGTCTGGATTGCTAAATGTGAGTGAGCATCAGTGGGTGTTGGAATTACATTTTGTTAAGTGATTTTTCAGACTCTTCATGACCCTCTTTAGGGTTTTCTTGGCAAAGATACTGGAGTGGTTTGCCATCATTTTCCTCTAGCTTATTTTACAGATGAGGAAACTGAGGCAAATAGAGTTAAGTATGCCCAGGATCACACACCTAATAAGTGTCTGAGACCAGATTTGAACTCACAAAGATGAGTCTTCCTGATTCCAAGCCCAGTGCTCTATTCACTATGCCACCTAGCTGCCCCTGGGACTACATAGTTTAAGGTACTGAGTCAAATTCACTAGCAAGAAAGAAAAATGAATTGTCTGCTGAGCTTATCATTCTTATGATTGGATCACCAGAACATCTTTACCATAATGTATAGCCATAAATGTTAGTCTGGGAAAAGAGAGAGGGAGCACATACCCTGCATCCATGCCCCATATGGTCTTGGGTGACTTGTTTAGTCAATAAGTATTGATTTAGCCAAATGGGATAAACCCTGTAGTCATTATTCAGTCATTTTAGTTGAATTCAACTCTTTGTGACCCCATATGAGGTTTTCTTAGCAAAGATACTAGAGCAGTTTGCTGTTTGCTTCTCCAAGAAAAAGACCTAGTCCCTACCTGTGGAAACTTACAGACAAATTGAAGCAAAGAGACAAATGCATGTGAAAAGATACAGGACTAGTCACTAAGCAGCTAGAAGGACCACTGAGCAGGGGTAGACTTCAGGGGATCCATGAACTTGGATCAGAAAAAAATATACCTTTATTTTCACTAACCTCTTATATTTAGCATTTCCATCAATTATGAATTTTTTTAAAATGTTATTCTGAGAGGTGGTCCATAGGCTTCCAAAAACTGCCAAAGAGGTCTATGACCAAAAAAAAGGTTCAGAACTCCTGCTGCAAAATAAGGAAGTTCAAGGTCCTCCTTGTACCTAGCCCTCCATCTACAGATTGTCAGGCTCTCTACACTGCCCTAGGCACAGGAAATCTCCCTGATGGATGGGCTTTTGCACAGGTCGAAATAACATTATTTAGCCAGCCAACTCCACACCTGTAGTTCTTCTTTGGGGATATTGTAGAGTCAGGTGAAAGAATATTCCAAAAATGCTTGCCTTCATCAGGGTCTTTGGTTGGGGATTTGAGGCACCAAAAAAAGATTAAGATCCCTTGATCTTTGCACAGGAGGAAAAGAAGGGCCAAAAACATCAAGTGGTTTGCTCGAGATGGGGGCAGATGGTAAGTAGGAGAACCAGAATTTGAACCCAGGACCTCTGACTCCAGGTCCAGCACATCTCCTCCCAATATACCACACTTCTTCCATGATGAAAGCAATTCAGTTAACTGCTGAGTTTGCCTCTCTGAGGAGAACCTGCAATCCATCCTTTTGCTAAACAGTATCTTCTTCATTGTTCTGAATTCTACCCTCTGAGGCCAAGAAGAAACAGTCACATCCCTCTTACATTTAAGGGAAAAATAAGACATAACTAACTGGGGATGGGCTTTGTCTTAGAGGTGTGGTGAGTTGGATGCTCCTGCATGTGATGGAGAGAGAGGCAGAATGAAGCAGAGAAGGCACTGTAGGCAGGGACCTGAAGGCAAAGTGTTGTTGCTTGAGAGGGGTGGTAAGAAGAGCAGCTGGGTGAAAGTGGACCAATCAAGGTAGATAATAATGATAGGTGACATTTGTGGGCATTAGAGAGGGGAAATATTTGATGAGAGGTTTTGAATTCCAGGTTAAAGAAGATAATTTTGATTCAATAGATACTAGTGGACCTCCTGTGTCTTCCTGGTCACATTTTGCCACTAGATTAATTTCCCAAAATACCACTTTTACCACAGTCACTCTCCTGTTTAAAACCTTCAAAGGCTCCCTTGACAAGGCAAAGCCATTCAATCAATCAGTAAGCCTTTATTAAGCACCTGTTATATCCAATTAGGGGAGACAAAGACAAAGGCAAAAATAGTCCCTCCCTCAAGGGATATAGACAGCTAGGTGGCACAGTGGATAGAGCATGGGGACTGGAGTCAGGAAGACTCATCTTCTTGAGTTCAAATCTGGCCTCAGATACTAGCTGTATGACTCTGGGCAAGTCATTTAACCCTGTTTGCCTCAGCTTCCTCAT
Source organism: Trichosurus vulpecula (assembly GCF_011100635.1). Taxonomy (NCBI): domain Eukaryota; kingdom Metazoa; phylum Chordata; class Mammalia; order Diprotodontia; family Phalangeridae; genus Trichosurus; species Trichosurus vulpecula. The sequence continues at coordinate 193,576,736 of NC_050576.1, forward strand.
CTGTAAAATGAGCTGAAGAAAGAAACAGCAAACCACTCTACCATCTTTGCCAAGAAAATCCCAAATGAGGTCATGAAGAGTTGGACACAATTGAAAAGTGACTGAACAACAAGGGATATATAGCCTAGCTGAGAGAAGTGACATATGAATTATACATGTACTTGCCCCTTTCATATAGGAAGGGTTTGATTGCTAAAAAGAAGAGGAGAAAATTGTGTAAGGAAAACTGCTAAAAATCAACTTGAGAAGAAACATAATCTCTCAGATAAAATGATGAGGAGAGACACAGACTGTTCTGGAGACCAGATCGAGAATTACCCCTCAGATGAATGTACTGAGATGAACTATTTGAAGGCAGACCAATAAAGGAGCTAATGATGGCTGCAAAGCATTTTGGTCTATCAGCTCATTTGCATATGACTGTTTTTTAGAATTTTGAAGTTTATAACTGAGAATATGTAAGTAAAATAACCATTTGGAAACTATGGGAAGATTCTAGAAGAATTGTTGGGGTCATACTGTACAGAAAGGAGGAATTGTTTTACGTCAGAAGTTAGAGAGGATGACCACTTTCAAGGAAGCTCTGAAACCACCATTGTGGCCTTGGGGAAGTGAGCAGGGTTTAGGCTAAATGGTTTTTGAGGGCCTTTCTATCATATAGGTGAGAATCTATCATCTAAGCAGGGGAAAGCATTATAGGAAGAAGCCAGCATAAGAAGAGGGGGAAAAGAAGCGTGGGAAGGGGGAGCCTGAGCATAGAAGCTGCTGTATAGGAGGTATGAATAAAGCTGCTTACAGAAGACAAAATACAGAAGCTGGTAGCAGCTGAGCCCTTAGAAAAGTTTTACAGCTGTTTCGTTGGAAGCTGTTCTGATTAGAAGCTATGCATTGCTTTACTGAGAGCTCATTGGAAGAGAGCTGAAACCTGCTTTCCTGTGAAGGGCTCTCTGGGCTTTATGTTCCCTAGTGCCATCTATAGCCTGAAAGAGGATGTACCCCTTAGGGGTGTTTGTATTTCTCCCTATTGTCCTCTCTCATTTGAGAGGGATAAATACTGAGGGTAGGACAAGTTTGCATCCACTTTGCCATGGTTGGGGGTGGGGGGTGAAATGGTTTGACTAGACAAAGTAGAATCCTCTGTTATCTGAAGAGCTGCCTGGAGAAAGGCTGCATGACCTTGCTGCTTGAGAGGAACAACCTTTTTAGAGCCCCAAAGCAGATCTGAGGAGCTTGGTAGTTTTCTAGCTTAAGGATACTACTTGTCATTGAGAGTAACACTTTCTCAGCATCCCACCAAGGGTGGCTATGTGCTAAGAGAAAGTTTGTCAATGTTTCAGTAACCAGAGAATAGCAGAGAAGTGGCTTTGTTTGTCAAGAAAGCCATGAGGATCAGTAGTGGAGCAGATGGCAAAGAACGTTTATGCCCAGCAGGTAACATGTGTTGAAGATTGTATTAAAGAAACCAAAACATTAAGACCCACTAACCACAGTCATGAATTGCTCTAGGTGCATTATATGTCTCCTTGCTAGTTTTCTGTAAATGTATGCTTACTCTCTTCCATGGATTCTGTATTAGAGGAAGATATTTATGGGTGAACTATTATATTTTGATTATTCCTGTTCTTTTATTCTACTGAATAAATGTTTTTATTATCACTTCTGCCTTATTTAGTAAAAATTATGCATAAGAGTTAATAGAGTCACAGAGATTAATTTTGTGTAATTGGGAAGCACACTAATGGGGTCTCAAGAGCTACAATGGGAAGAAGTAGAATTCTCTACACACCAAAATTACCACCAGGACCCAAAAAGAAAATTGAATTTTAGAAATGTGATATACCCCACTCTGTGAACCCCAACCCTGTCAATATGAGAGCCAGCCCAGAGACCAAAAGTATGCCACATTCAGGCTATTATGAGTATATAGAACAGATACAAGGTGATTTTGAGAGAAAAGCATTAGCAGCTAGGAATCAAAGGAAGCTAAATACTTTGAGAGATGAAGGTGAGAAAAGTATATTCCAGGCATAGGGGACAGCCAGTACAAAGGTATGAAAGTAGGTAATGGAGTAAAATGTTTGAAGACCAGCAAAAAGGTCACTTTGGCTGAACCACAGTGTGCATGGAGGAGACTAAAATTCAATTAAGCTGAAAAATAGGTTGGGACCAGGCTGTAAGGGCCTTATATTTCATTTTATTTATTTATATTTTATTCTAGAGATAGTAGACAGTGAAGACTTTATGGGGAATGACCTGGTCAGAACTGTACCCCAGGATCTGTTTGGCGGCCGTATGAAGGATGGGTTGGAGTGAGGAGAGATTTGAGGTAGGAAGACCAATTAGGAGACTGTCTGAGCGAGAGAAAGAAAATAAGATCTTGAACTGTGGTGGTAGCTATGTGGGAGAAGAGAAAGGGACAAAGGCAAAAGATGTTGTGGCGGTAGAAGCAGCAAAGTTTGACATGTAAATGGCTATGTGATGTAAGTGAATCAAACTGATGGCCCATCATGACCTTTTTGGATTCTGATTCAGGCATCCATTTGTTAGTTATTCTTTTCATGAAAGCTTTGTATCATCAAGTTTGATGAGCATGCTATTTGTGCCTTTATCCAAATCGTTAATAAAAATGTTAACTAGCACAGAGCCAACCACTCCACTAGTGATTTCCTGCCAAGTTGTTACTGAATTATTAACGATTACTCCTTGTGTCTACCTTGCTTATCAGTTCCAGGTCCATGTAAATCGCTTTATCTTCTAATACATCCTTCTCCATCTTTCCCATGAGAATGCTATGGGATACTTTATTAAATGCTTTGCTAAATCTAGGTAAAATGTTGATTCAGCATTCCTCCGATCTACCAGTTTGGTTATCCTGAGCTGTGTTTTTTTAAAGCTCTTTGTTCTTTCTTCTGAACTTCTGTAATACTTATTCTTTGTAACCCTCATTAGGCCCTTATCACGCATAACCTTTTGCAGTCAGATAATCTTGTCAATTAAAGTTTTATTTTTATATTGTGGTCATTTTTTAATATACTGCCCCCCAGGGAACCTACCTTTATAACAAAGAAAAAAATTGTTAAAGCAAAAACAACTGACCACGACTATATAGGACAGCATATTCAACATTCTGCCCCCGTTACCCACTGCTTCTTATCATTACATAGCATTCAGCTTCAATTTTAGCTTATTATTTGTTATGTTATAGTATTATTTACGTCAGCTATCTTTTTCATTGTGCTAGCCATTGTACACATTATATTCGAGGTTCTGCTCACTTCATGAAAGTCTTCACATTCTTCTTCGTTCCTATACAAAGGCAGCTTCGTGGATAAAGTTCAGTAAATAAAGTGCCAGGCCTGGAGTTAGGAGGACCTGAATGCAAATCCAGCCTCAGATACTATGTCACTTAACTCTGTTTGCCTCAGTTTCCTCATCTGCCAAATGAGCAGGAGTAGGAAATGGCGAACCACTCCAGTATCTTTGCCAAGAAAACCCAAATGGGGTCATAGAGAGTTGGGCACAATTGAAAAAACTCAGCCACAACAATATTCATATACCACAATTTGTTCAGCCATCCTCGAATCTATGAGTACCACCTTTTCATGTATGTGCATTCTGTCTCCACAACTAACTTATAAGCTTCTTGAGGGCAAAAGACCGTGTCACATAGGGTTATGGAACCTGGGGTTAGAAGGGACCTCAGAGATCATCTAGTTCCACCCTTCCATCTTATGGAGGAGAAAATGTGTCTAGAGAGGTAGTGATTTGTGCAAAGCCACAAAGCTATTTGGATTTAAACTCACTTCTTCCGCTTTCAGATCTATTGTCCTTCCCATTATTGGTGTCATTTGGTCATTTCAGTCATGTTTGACTCTTCCCCGTTTGGGGTTTTCTTGGCAAAGATACTGGAGTGGTTCGCCATTTCCTACTCCTGCTCATTTTACAGATAAGGAAACTGAGGCAAACAGGGTTAAGTGATTTGTCTAGCATCGCACAGCCAGTAAGTGTCTGAGGCTAGATTTGAACTCAGGTCTCCCTGACTCCAAGCCCAATACTCTCTATCCACTGTATCCTGGCTTCCCTCTATCCATTAGAATGATATGATAATCCTCTTTGTAATCACAGTGGTTCCTAATAAAGGGATAGATACATAGAAATATTGGTTGGTAGAGTAATCATTTGGTCTGAGAATGATCTTTTTGGAGTGGTAAGAGCAGGGTCTGGGGAAGGAAGAGCTACATTTATCCCTCCTCCCAAAGCTGACTCAGTTTGCAGTGTCTCTGCTTCATATCATTGTCTCTCTCCCCCTCCTGCTGGGTACCATTTCTCTGCCCATCAGCACCTCATCCAGTTAGGGGCAGGGAAGGAAGATTAAGTAAATTCAAGTATGTCCTTTGGGCTGCTTCATGACCAGTTAAGGCTCATCTCTGCCCAGGGAGCCACAATTCCCTACCCAGCTGGAGGGCAAGTACATAGGCAAGGGAGAATGGAATCAGCACCTGAGGGGCCTGTGAGCCCAGCTAGGAGTGCAAGTCTGAATAGCTCTTAGGAAGACATCCCACAGTGATTGTACGGAACCTTTGTAACCTGCTATTTGCCAAGGTAAATCAGATGACTAAGCATTTCTCCCGATGCTGGGCTGGTCCTCTCCAAATTCCTACAAATGGGGACCAGAGCTATACTCTAGGCAACACCACCACTGGATTAATCTTACTCAAATACTCTTTTTGTCTTGTCTGACGTGAAGTCTTTCAATCAACCAACAGGAATTGGAACTCATTCTGTGCCAAGCACTGTGTTACATGCTAGAGCTCCGAATATGAAAGTGAGACAGTCCCTACCTTCAAGGGGGTCACATTCTTTTAATACATTCATACTTCTTCGTGTCATGAAGGAGACCCAGGGCTCCTGAAAGTTACACTGAAAAAAAGTATTGCTTCTGCTGTTTAGTCATTGCTTACTCTTTGTGAGTCCTTTTGGGGTTTTCTTGGCAAAGATACTGGAGTCATTTGCCATTTCCTTTTCCAGGTCATTTTACAGATGGGGAGACTGAGGCAAACAGAATTAAATGACTTGATGTAGTAGCAATCTAGATTTGAAGATCTTTCCCACCCATTGATGGGCCATGTGGCCTGCTTATGTCACAGGAAGCCTGGGTCCCATGTGGACCTTCCTGACAGGAAAACAAAGTTATGTCGCAGGAAATGGAGAGAGAGAGAGAGAGAGAGAGAGAGAGAGAGAGAGAGAGAGAGAGTGCAGTTATGGCTGCTAATGGCCACCATTGTGATAGAGCTGAACAGGCTGACTTAGCTGTGCTGTGAGTTTGTTTTGGAGAAGACGCCAGCAGGGGGTCAGAGAGGCTTTGGGATGTTGTGATATTGTGTACGAATGTTTTACGGCTCTGATAGATTGGATAAATGGCTTGTGGGCTATGACTCTCTGGTGTCTGAATAAATGGTTTCCTTCTTCTACCTTCTACTTGGAGAGTCTCCGATACTTTGCGATACAGAACCACATAGGCATTTTGACAATTATCATCCACATTGTTATTACTGCCTTACCGATACACTTGACCAGGGTCACATACCTAGTGAGCATCTGAGGCTGGATTTGAACACAGGCCTTCTTGACTCCAGGCCTGTACCACCTAGCTGCTAGGAACTGCTAGTTCCAGTCAAGTTTAACAAGCTTCAGATCTAGGCTCGCTGGTGAACTATAAATCTATTGCCTGAGAATTGGTTGAATCAAAGGGAGAGAGAGGTTCATTACTGAAAGGCCGGCCTCTATGGAAGGGAACTATGGCATAGATGGAACCAAAACACAAAATGACTAATAAATTACCTCTATTTGTCTTTGAAAGGCAGAATTACCTGCTCTATAGGGGTAGTGAAAAGGGTGTTGGACTTGGAGGCAGGAGAACTGGGTTCAAATCCTGGCTCTAGTATGTACTTGCTGTGTGACCAAAGGCAAGATATTTAAATTCTCTAAGCCTCAATTTATCATCTGTAAAATGGAGACAATGGTACCTCTACTGCTCCTCCCACAAGGTTGTTGGGAAGAAAGCAATTGGTAACCTTGAAAGCAGTAGCAATATGGGCTGTTGTTGCTATCACTACTATTATTATCATCCATACACAGGTTTGGTTTCATTTTTTTTGTTGTTTTATTTGGTTTTTTGCAGGAGAGAAGGCAGAGCAATTGGGGTTAAATGACTTGCCCAAGGTCACACAGCTACTAAGTGTGTCAAGCGTCTGAGGCCGGATTTGAACTCAGGTCCTCCTGACTCCAGAGTCGGTGCTCTACTCACGGCGCCACCTAGCTGCCCCTTGGTTTTATTTTTTAACTCAGAGAAGTTTATTTTCAAAATTTGAGGGTTTCAAACATATACAATGAAAAGGATCTAAGGAATTATTATTTGGGAGGGGGACGAGGGCATTTCGTGTTCATATTAGGATAAGAAAAAAGGAATCTGTAGATATAAAGGAGTTGGGGGTAGGAAGAGAATGGTGATTCGGGAGGATTAAGGTGAGCAGAAAGGACTAAAGAAGGGAAAGTAAATTGATGGCCGTGACATCACCACCACCACCACCACCCTCCATGTAAAGTCTGCTTGACTCTCCCTGAAATTTCACTGTTGCTCGTTAATTATTTTGTCCTTAATTTTTTTTATTAAGAACTTAAGGATCATCTCAATAAGAATAAAGAATAAAACCCCAAA